>NC_133356.1:29040909-29640909 GCF_030506205.2 Paramisgurnus dabryanus | reverse complement strand
AAAATGATGTTTGTTCTTACGCCCAAAGCTGTGTGTAAGGATTTTCAAGAAGTACTCACATGAAGGCGTAACGTACCGTAAGTCTAATGAGAAAAACTTTAACACTGTCGCTACAAAGCCATCTTTGTTTCTACTCCGAAAACTGCAAGGAAAGATTTCACGAGGAAAGGAGCCTTCACGAGAACTAGTCACGTGTAGATGCGCGCTCAGATCCTCAGACACCCAAAGCCTTTTTAACAAGCACTTGTCTTCAGATTTGTTTGTTGAAGGGTATAAAGGCGGGTATTAAGCACCCACGCACGTTTCTGGAATCCTCTATGTCTGATGATAAGATTGAAGTGTTGTTTATTTAAATAGGAAACAGTGAGCTTTCAACTTTCTCAGTCATATGGAAGACAGGTTTAAAATGAGAATCAACAAAGCTGATATGGGTATTTACCAATAAAAGCCCCAGTTTTAGTGTCGAAAAGATGTAAGAGGATTATGGTAGTTTAGACTTTGCACTGACCGGGTTCAGGGCTCTTGGCATTGAATCTAATTGTCGTCGTTCTTCCTCGCAGGCTTAAAAAATCCTTCTTCGTTTCCTGATGCAGGTCAGCAGTCAGTTTCATGTGTTGAAAAGGTGACCGAGTGTGCAGATGGTGCTACACGTTTGGCTTCCTGTGAAGTGGAGGGTAGTTGTGGTCACAAAAGCTCGGATTTACGCATTTATTCATAAAGCATTTCATTTACATTTTTTTTTATAATATATATTAACATTTCAATTTAAATGGGAAACATTTTTACCCATTCCAATTTTGAATGCTAGTCTAAGTTTCAATAAATCTGTAGACGATTAAGAGATTTACAGACGAACAGATGGATGGATGTGTAATTGGATGTGCATTGTCAGTAAACGTTCCAAAACAATAAAAATCAGCTATACTTTTCTTTTTGTGCATTAAAAAGTACAATTCCAGATTTGTTGATGTGGCGAATGGTTTAATGTTTTCCTCGGCCATGATGGCTGTCGCTTCATTTTGGATGTGTGTGTGTTGGGGGCGACTGGGGGGAGGAGATGGCAGATTTTTCACCTGGAGGCAAATGCATGGAGAGGAAGCTGTGGGCTTCATCGGGGAGCTACACGGCTCGGCTCCGGAAAGCACATCTCCTCCGTTATTCATAATTCATTCAGCCTCACAATTAGTTTCCATAATGCTCATGCTTTGAGCACACCCTGATATTCCTGATCTCTGTACAATAACACACAAGCTGTGTCTTTTATTTGCCTGCTTATTTATTTATATCTGTTTCTGATTAACTGTCCTTAATTAAACTCAAATATGACAAACCTTTCACTATTTACTCACCTTCGCATCGTTCTGTATGAGCTTTAGCAGAATGTCCATGTTCGTGCACACAAGAGGTATGATTTTTGCTTATAAGCTGACACAAAGAAGATAAAAATATACTACAACAATAGTCCATAAGACTGAATATAATAATTTTTTTTCTCCTGTAATTCTCTAGTAGGGCTGCATGATATATCGAAACATCGCAGGTGCGCATATGGCAATTTGCATATCGCAATAGTTTGCAATAATTCATTAATTTGAATACTTAAAAATGTTATGTATAGTTAAAGTTTTAGCAAAGAAAAAATGCGCAATCAGAAAGAATGTGAAACATGTTTGTTATATAATTTTCAGTTTGTAAACATTTTAATGTTTAAGCTAAAATTGATTTTAGAAACCTAAAGAAACTCGTTTGTTGCATCATTAAGCCAGTTATTGCATATTTATGCATATTTCATTGAACTATGTAGCACCCAGAATTGTTTTTGTTTGGACATGCACACGTTCTCAATAGGGTCTTGACAAGACCCAAATGTCTACATTGGAAACCCAGACAAGTTGAATTTTCTTAAAAACTTTGAGAAAAGTTGTTGCCCTAAAAAATGAAGTAATGTGAACTGTGTTTAACTTAAAATTTCTAGTTATTTCAACTTAATTCAGCAAGTTCATTGAACTTAATTTTTAGTTGATTTAAAGATATAGCGGAAGATTTTCTTTTTCCGGGTGGATCATCAAAACTATTGGTCATCTCAGTCAGTTGTCAATCATTCTGATGATATGTTGAGATAAGGCCGTAGGACGTGCTCGTCCCTAGGTTTGCTTTATACGCATGCGCACTTTCAAGTGTATATGTGTTGGGCTGCGGTTCTAGCCATTTATTGAAGTTCTCACCGTATTTTTTCAAAATGTCTGAGGGTCACAAGAGAAAACGTGTTTACGAAATTGTATGACAAGAAGAGAAAGGCCTCTGAAGAAAGAAACAAGACAAGAATATCAAACACTTTTGCATCACCATATGCACCCAGATTTCCCCCTCAAAATACCTGTATAAACGTGGAATAAAAAGTGATAACGCAACTTTTGCGTTTTCTTTTCAGATCGTTTCCATGTAAACGCAGCCTCAGTCATTTCTTGAATAAACTTGGTTTTCCACAAAAACACACACAAACAGCGTTTTTGACATTAATTGTGAGTACTGTGGAGATAACTACAATAAAAATCTCCAGAACAGGGTTCACGTAATTAAACACTGATCACATGAATGGTGACTTCACAAAGATACCATTACAACAAATCAACATTACAAATATAACAGCATAAACCTCTATGACATTTAATAACAAATATTTAAGTATTTAAAGTTTTTAGCAGTTCTTGTTCTGTGAAAAAGCATAAATAATCAAAATATTCAGGCACAAGGGATTATGGGTATTCATTATAACATACTGATAATTTTAAGTTCATTTCACTTGAATATTTTAGTTTAATGCTTAATGATTTTAAAACGCTTAAAAGTTAAATGAACTACACAGAAAAAAACCTTCTGAACATCGGTTGCACATGATTAAATTAGGTTTTCTTAAAATTAACATTAATTAAAAAAATTTCATTTTAAGAAAACTTGATTCAATCATGTTGAACTGGTGTACATAATTAAATTACGTAGATCCAACAGTTTTTTTTAAGAAAAATAATTTGAAGAATACTTAATTCAATCATGTGCAACCGGAGATTTTTTCAGTGTAAGATTTTTTAAGTATGTGCAAAACACAAAATATTAAGTGATGTTTACTTTGTTGTTTAAAGAGACACTCCGATTTTTAAAAATATGCTCATTTTCCAGTTCCTCTAGAGTTAAACATTTGACAACCATTTTGGGATCCATTCAGCCGATCTCCGGGTCTGGCGGTACCAATATTTACCATACTTTTAGCATGCATCACGCTAAAAATAACTAAAATGGTTTTGATATTTTTCCTATTTAAAACTTGACTCTTCTGTAAAAGTAGTGATTTTCTAGTCTGATATGGCTAGGAACTATACTCTCAAACTGCCGTAATAACCAAGGACTTTGCTGCTGTAACATGGCTGCAGGAGGCGCAATCATATTGCATAGTGCCCAAAATAGTCCTCTGGTTTTGAAAGTTACCAAGGGTACTACTTTCTGGCACTGCGTAATATCATTAGGCCTACTGCATCCATATACAGCAGCAAAGTCCTTGATTATTACGCCAGTTTGAGAGTATAGTTCCTAGCCATATCGACCTAGAGAATCACAACTTTTTCTTTTTCATCGGTCTTAGTACACGATGTAACTACAGAAGAGTCAAGTTTTACATCGGAAAAATATCAAAACTTTTTGGTTATTTTTTTAGCACGATGCTAATGGTCTAATCAGATTTTATGGATAATGCTAAGCTATGCTAAAAGTGGAACCGCCAGACCGGAAATCGGCTGAATGGATTCCAAAATGGTAAAAATCAAATGTTTAACTCAAGGGGAGCTGGAAAATAAGCATATTTTCAAAAAAAGTGAAGTGTCCCTTTAAGTAAAAACACCAATTGGGTTAACAGTTTAGCTAAATGTCCTCTTCTGATTCTAAAGAACTGGAATATTGTCTTAATCAGGAAATCAGGTTAGTGTATGTACAGAATGCACATGAAATAAGATTATGATCATAGTCTAATGTTAAACAGAACTGTTAGTTGGCCAGACACTTCATATACAGGGTGTGTTTTTATGGCAGTTATACAGATTCTTTTCCTTCTCCTTACAGCTATACACACAGAGCCCTCCATTTCTTTTCATCTCTTTTATATGATTCTGGACTCTTCCACATTCTCCAATGGTTGCGTAATTCCCCATTTTTCTCTAGCGCTTATTAAATTGCTTGTAATCGTAATGACTGATGAAATGCCTTCAGTGAAGAAATACTGTACTAGGCTCTTAAAACGACATATTGCTTACAGAAACACTTTCCTCATTAGGTTTCTCACGGCCAGCATAAAAGTACTTCACTCAACTCCAATCATATGTCACTTCTTCATGTGCGAATCCCAAAGTTATAGTTCTGACATAATTAACTGCAAATTGGTAAAGTCACCATCTTCAAAGGGCTGGTGACTTCTACCCTGGTGTCTTTATTTCCCTGCCAGATGACTGCTGTACACTCTCTTTATTTTTGTACATTAGATCAATGCTGGACTTTCTTTTAGATGATGAGTTTTTGCCCATAGGCATTTGATATGTTTTATTTCCCCCTACTAAGAGGAGAGATACATTTTTTTTTTGCTTTGTCTCACACTTCCTGATATATGGGGCTTATCAAAAACATCATTTTATTCTAATAAACTTTATTTTGATGGAATAGCAATTTAGGTTTTGTATCTACGATCTGTTTCGATATCCAGGATGTCTGGCAGCTATAAAGATTTTATAGATAAGGTAAATGCAAAATATTCCTTACAGAGAATCATGCATCTCAATAACATCGGATGGCAGGAAAAAGCATGTCAGAATTAGTGTCTGTTTAATCGTAATATCAATAAGGAAGTAAATATAGACCGTTTCTAAATAAAAGATTGCATTCCTGACTTTCAAAGCTTTTACATTGTCTCTACAGTAGCTGTCACTGTGGTTGTACCCTTTTACAAAGTACACCTTTGCACCTAAAGAGTTCATTTTAGTACTTCAGAGGTACATACTGGTACCAAATGTATACATTTAAAAAACATGGGTTATTTTAACACATTGTTAAAATGTTGAGCATTTAGATTGTACATTTCTGACTCAGTGACAGATTATATTCTGACAGTGTACATACCAGAATTATTTTTTTTTTCAGAACATGTTTCACTTTTTAACATTTTAATTCATAACATTTCTATAAATATTTTTTGGTTAAAGCATAACTTTGCAGAATCCCCAGGTTAATCCTGTAACCCACCCCGAGAGAGCCCGTGAGCTGGTCTGAAGGCTAAATGTGAATCGGTGGGGAGGTGTGAGCGAGAAGAGTCAGGATTTAAGAGATGTTCCTCTGCTGATGGAGGCTGACGGTTCCAGTATCCACCGGCGTAAGTGAGCAGCCAGGAGCAAATGAGATTCATTGAAGTTAAACGCTCGGGTTTGGCTCGGCGACCACACAGCACACTGGTGTCATGTCACATTACGAACTGAAAGAGACGAGAAAGTGGAGTGAATGTGGAGCACATCGACGGTGGAAATGTGTGGTGAGAGAGTAATTTCAGAGAACATTTCAATTGGCTGAACACTTGCACGTTAATAGCACTATTAGGACTTATTTACATAAATATAAACAATTACTCTTATGCAACCTTGAGTGAGCCTGAGCTGCCTACAGTCCATTGACCGTCTGATACTGTACTGTACACAGAACTAAAACTCGTTAGAGCTGTATATTCCACCACATTTATCTAGGTTTTATATGTGAAATAATCTGTAGTTTTCCTTTACACTAGCACTGAAATTTCTCTGGTGTTGTTTGTAAAGCTGGTCATAAACTGTGCTGTGCATTTATTAGCAGTTCTTTATTCTATTTTGGTTTTAAAGGTGCCAAAGAATGCATTGTAATAATCTGTTAAAATGTTCTCTGATATCTACATGGAAGGTATATGACATTATTAATTGCAAAAATTATCCAGAAACCCATTATCCATTTACAACCCAAGGATTTGTCCCTAGAATAAAATTGTTTGCAGTTACCTTATTTGAAAGGGTCATGAATAATAATGTTAAGCTCTGCTCTGATTGGCTGTTTAACAGTGAGGCTCATGTCAGTAGCTCACATTAACGCTGCGTCTGAAATCTAAGGCCTCCGAAGGCAAAATTGTACAGATTTCGGTTGCAGCTTAAGAAAACAGACCTTATATTTAAGTCTGTATCAGACAAAGATACAGATTTTAAGGAACAAACAATTGTTTGGAGGTTGTTAATGGAAGTTTCTGAGTGGTACATTTATTTGCATTTTTTTTTGTATGGACCTGCAAAATGTAACTGTACTGTAACGTCAATACTAGGCTTGCCGCGATAGTCTGTGAAACGGTGATAACCGGTGCTTCAGCCTCTCAACGATTAGATCACTTGCCCACCGTCTTTCACCGTCGTTTTGATATTTTCTTGCAATTAAATCATTTAGTTTCGTTAGAGAGAGCAAACACTTACAACTGAATGTGTCTGCTGCCTGAATTCAGCGGAGCTATACGCGCGTCACATTTCAGATTTCATTTATTTCTGTCAGATTTTGCAAGGCGAGCTGACTGACCAGATGATGGCAAAGCCGCGTGCTTACTCGTTGTTGTTATAATATACATATATAATGTTTAATATAAGCGAGATTGTTTTGTTGTTGTGTTTTTCATCAAGAAAAATAATAAACCCATCATTCAAGCAGCGCTTTATGGAGAAGTAGCTGGTTGCTCTGCTTGGGACTGGCGGGTTCTGTGGAAATTACCTGCGCACATTGACTCGAGCACTTAAGTAAACCAGCTGTTGCACTCGCATTGCACGCAAATTCATACGCGATTTAACACATCGTACGCAAGCACTGCATTTAAGCAGTTGCGTAATTCAAAAGTGAAAGTAAAATGTGCACGTCTGCATGCGCATTTATAAGCCCCTCCCACACGGTGACACCGGTATCACCGGGTTTGTGACGCGCTGATTAACCGGTGGGAAAATTACGTCACTGCGGCAACCCTAGTCAATACTAGAACTTCAGTCTAAACGTTATCATATAGCATTAAGTAGCATACAGCGATAACTCCGCAGTCACACTTTTGATTTTAGCATTGTAACAACATTGTAATTAATTAAATATAGGGGCGTACATCACTGTAACGTCACACTCGGTGTTATGTTGAGATTGGCCTGTTTTTGAGTGGTGTTTTGTATGCACAAGATTTACATAAGGAGAAGGAAACCATTAGGACTTTAACGATTTATCGTGCAAATGCGCGTTTTCTCAATGAATGAATTTGAATGAATTATGGTGAAATGCCGCCACATCCAAAAGCCAGAGGGCGCTCTTGTGCAGAAACTCCAATTGTGCCACAGAAGAAGTAGCATTATGGACGCTATTCCAGGAAATGTCTAGAAGGATATTTATATCGCTTTTCTTCTGATTGTTTCAGGTATTTTCATGATGATAAAGAATATTTTGAATGATTTTATTTAACGAGTGTTGCCTTTTTAAATGCACGTTATAAACGACTCCGACTCATAATGATTTTAGATTGATAAGGACTTCTTACTGACCAAAACGCCATAGTTCATGCACAAGCTGCGCATTAAACACAAAATGGCAGCCTTGAGATGCAGAATCAATTTTAGACAGGTCTTTTTAATGGGACACCCGATTGATCGTTACAGCCCTAGAAATAATCATGTACAGAATACAATTTTACGTACGGCACCTTTAAGGTTAGATAGTCTCTTTTTGTCTAAGTTGGTTGTTTTTTGATTTTGTCAATAAGGTTCTGGTGTGCAAGGCTACATCTAGCTACACTTTCTCTTGTTCTGGCCTGGAATCATTTTGAAGCTTGTGATTTTGGTAAAGGTATTTATATTGCTGTTTGCAATATGCAATTTGCTCTCTAGCTTTATTTTAGAAACGTCCCTGTCTTGTCGTGTCAACTGAATGCGTGTCCATCTTTGGAAAGTATCCTCTGTTTAATTCTGTACCAATCAAAGAAACATCAGAGACAAAAATGCCTTACCCATTGACTTGGCATATTTAGATATTGGGCCTTCAGAAACTCTTGGGTTGAAAAAAAATTGCTCGCCATTGTTCCTTTGCAGGAAAATCAGTCAGCGAGTGGAAAAACAAAACAGAAAGCTCCTCTAAATGAAACAAATCTTTACGGAGATAAAACAACAATCACGGTTCAGTCGATTCATGCCAGCTAAAACAAAGAAGGCCTTTATTGGCCTCTGTTGAATACTGGTGCTTTGATTGTGCAGAAACACAGCTGTGCGTCTTTATGGAGACAAACTGATTGTCTGCCTATACCTTGACTGTGCTGTGAAGAATAAAGCCTCATTATCCACAGTCACCTTCATCTGTGTCAGACTCGTAATGAAGATTTTATAAAGCTGCCACTTAAGACAAATGTTTTGGGGAGAATGTCACGCAGCCAACACAATGCTGTCAGGAGGCAGCCGTCTGAACAATACTTATCTAACCGCAGATGTACAATTGTATTTTACATTTATAGATTCATTTTAGCTCTCATCTGTCTTCTGTTTTGACCGTTTCAAGGTCTTTTTAAGCATTCAGTTCATGTTTTAAACTTTCACAAAATTCATAATCAGGCCCAAAGGGAGTTATCGTAAATCTGTTTTTCTGTACAGAAGGTGCAAAAAAGTAAAAAGGCAAACACTTCAGTTTGGGACAGCTGAACTGCCTCAAAGCCTAATTTTTGTCATTCACACCGTTTTCATAACATCCAGCTCCATCCAGCAGTTTTGTCTCCTGCACCCTGCTGGTGTGCGTATGCATGTGTGCAGTACTCGCCCGGTCTCCTGCACTAACACAGATGCACCAACATCTGTGCACTGCGGATCCCATGTGCGGCCTGTTCTCTTCTATCTCAGCATGGCCCTATGACTGTCAGGGCGCATGGAGAGAACAATCTGGAACTTCTGTTGCGTCTCAAACCCTCTGGGATTCTGGACTTTCAATTATAAATCTGCTGAAATGACACTTCCCTTACCATCCTTCCTTATTGCTTGTGTTTCGTTGTGTCGTCTTATTGTTTGTAACCTGAATCATTCGTAAATGAAGACTTTAGCACTGTGCTAAATGCTAGCGCAGTTTCAGTGTTGGGTAGTAATTAGCTAAGGGCAAGATTTACTAAACATGGCAAATTAGCATAAAAGCGCAATTTCAATAAAGCATCAATGATGTGGAAATTTCTGCGGATGCAAAAATCTCATTTCCATAACGACCAACACAATCTACCAAGAGCAGCGCAAATTAGCATAGGGTTGCTTTTTTAGGCATTAAATAAATTGATGAGCGCAAACCTTTTTGATTTATAGTTCTCTGTTGGATGTGCGTAGCTCTGTGTAACCTGACGCTCATTTTTCCAAAAATTTAACAAAGTGTCCATTCTACGCGGACCGCATGCACTGTGATTGATCCGTTAGAACTTCTCCCATCAGGTCAAAACTATCTGCGTCACATTTCCTTAGGCTTCCGACGGTAAAAACAAAAATGGGCCAAGTTGAGGAATGAACTCAAGCTGCAACAAAATTCACCATCTAGTCTATTTACCTCCATCACTGCTGATGCTTAAACATTGTACATCACACAGAAGTATGAATGAAAACTGACCCATAGCTCACGACGTAGAGGTCCTACGCAGAACTATAATTTACACTTTAGTAAATCGGAGATGCAAACTTCTGATCTCTATAGTAAAGCCAATACGGAAGTGATTTAAACTGCAATTCATCCACTGGCCACTAGAGGCTGGCTCCAAAAGGGAGTCAATTCTTATAGACCCCCATGTTAAAATGCCCAACTTTACAGTAGAAAATAATATGTTTACACCCTGGTAAAAAATTGTTTCTGGCCTATATAGCTAATTTTACCCTTCATGACAACTGTGACGGGAGTGAATTTTTTTGTAACTCATCCATTTATATTATATTAAACCATAAAGGTCTGCATAATTAAGGGCGTGGCCACTTGAGTGACGGGTAAACTGCCAATGCTGTCACTACCATCGAGCTAGGCGGGCGTGGTTTCAGCAACCAGCCATCTCAGCTTCACCCATGTCCTGCATCTTAACCCATTTTCGGTTATCCGTGAGTAATGCGTGGTGACGCGTGGCCAAGATGGTGATGACAGGCTACGCCTACTATTGGCTTTTAAAAGCTCTTCAGAAACCTTTGGGTGATTTCAAGGACACTACGTCCATATTTTTTTACAGTCTATGAGTAAATCGCGTTGAGTGATTCATTCAATTTTCACTTTGGGGGCGTGCACTTCAAAGCTTTTACGCCTGCGCATGTTTTCAATTGTTTCCAATGAAAGCGCTGGCCCAAGCTGTTAGTAAATCTGGCCCTAAAACTATTGACGCTACTACTGTGTAGCTTGACAAAACACTAAGGCAATATAATGTGAATTGTACTAAAATGTGTGCTTATCTGAAAAAGCATAAACAAAACCCCAGGGCTAACCCCCAGTGTCCCTGGGGCAAACGAAATTTTTTATTAATGTACAGTCAGTATAAATATAATCGTAGAAATTCATGGACACTACGTCCATATTTTTTACAGTCTATGAGTAAATCGCGTTGCGTAATCCATTTAATTTTCACTTAGGGGGCGTGCACGCCAAAGTTTTTATGCCCATGGCTGGCGCATGTTTCCAATTGTTTCCAATGGAAGCGAAGCAGATTTTTTCCGCGCTGAAAGCCGACGCCTGATGTTTTTTCAGCGCTCAGCGTCGAGAGTTGAAAGAGATTTGGGTTAAAAGCTCCGCTCGTCGATGTCAATTTTCACACGGTTGTCCAATTACAGTGGCGGAGGGGCTGGACAAGTATCACAACAACCAACCGGCTCACAGCTCAAATATCACAGCTACCAAAGCGCTCAGCTGAAGAAAGCTGGCGCTCAGCTGAAAAAACAGCTGCCAATCGGCGTACTCTAGGCGTTTCAGCCGCATAAAAAAAGCTTTGGTTGGTCCCGCCCCTTAGTGTCTTTAGTAAATCCTGACAGTAGTTTTTCAACAGCAAAAGAGGTGTTTGTGCTGGCCCAAGCTGTTAGTAAATCTGGCGCTTAAAGTATTGACGCTACTACTGTGTAGATTGACAATATGGCAATTTAATGTGAATTGTACTTAAATGTGTGCTTATCTGAAAAAGCATGAATATAACCCCAGGCCTAACCCCCGTGTGACTTGGGCAAAAGAGAAGTTTTATTAAAATGGACAGTCAGTATAATCGTACAAATTCATACAAATTAGCCACCTTGTAAAATAGATATGAATGATTGTTGTATAGTCATATATTTACAAATATATTTCCCTTCCAAACATTAGCTTGAATGTTGCCAAGAGCTTGTAGTATGAAAGGAGTAGCTTGATAGCTTGGCATGGTACAGTTTCAAAGTAACTTCCCCAATCCAGCGATACTAATAGCGCTAAACTGTCCTTGACCAGCAGTTGTGTTCAAGGTTGTGAAGTTTACTTCAGTGTGCTCGAGAGCTCAGGGCTAATGATTAGTCTGACAGAGGTGATTATTATCAGCTATCTACCTCCAGTCCACTGCGTGGGCCAAATGAGCGTCTGCATGTTAGCCAAGGCATGTTAATAAGGTGCGAAACCGATAATGACTTTATGATTGGATAATTAGACAAATGTGTGTAATTGCTTTCTCTCCTGGCGTTTTAACTACAGGAAGACTCCCCGCCGACTCTGTAAGGTTGTTTATATGCTGTCGTGTGCAAACGTCACCTCAACAGACCGGCTGTGTAAATCTCCGAAGTTTATAACAATGAGACTTTCTCTCACCTACTCCGTTTACTGCTAAGAATGAAGCGTCGCGTGTCATTTCGGAGCCATTTGCGAGGAGTCCGATTACATATATGGGCCCACCATAACAACTATAGCTTAGCTTGTAGCGTGAATTTGGGGCGGGACTGTTTGTTCAGCTGAACAGTGGAAGAAACAGGGAAATAATAAACATTATTTTGGAAATTCTGCAACCAGCCAGGCTGAAGGTACATAAAATAGAAAGAAAAAAACTACTGTAAAAGGACTCTGTTGTTATTTATTCTGTGTAAAAGTTTACCAGAAGTTGCATTTAATCCACAAAAGCCATTTGTTTATGTTCTTGGTGCTGAAACCATCTACAATATATGGACACAATTGTTACAATGTTAACATACTTTATGTTTTTCTGTATGTGAGTAGTAGGTAAAGTCACCTAATATAAAGTAGGGGTGCTCGGAGCAAAAACTAATGCGGGGTTAGTTCTAACAAGGACTGTTTACATTGTTGTTTTGTTTTTACAGTATTTTTTCAATCTGCCAAAAGATGATCTCCTGCCAATTAAAGAAAATGTATAATGTTTGAGTTATTGATGAACGAGTGTTTTGGTGGCATGTAAGTATTTTTTTTTCGGTTTCTAAGTTGGCTGTGTAAGATACCAAATCCAATGCTAGTCTTGTTGACTAAAACATAGCATAATTTTGAAACATGTCTGCAGCTCTTAGCAACTTTTTTGGTGGTCTTGAAAATATTTTGACCCAGCGGGGTTAATTGTAACGCTGTGTTAACCCCTCAGCACTAACGATATGAAAACCGCTAACGTTAGCGTAATTATTGGCGTTGTTTTAAATAGGCTACACATGAATGATTGCTGGCTGCCAACAAAATAAACATGCCTGTCTTATCAAAAATCGTGTGCCAATGTATTTTTGTTCATATCTTTAATATTGATTAAATAAGGTCACGTCAAAGATTAAAATCATAATGTAATTAATGACTAAAATCAGACTTTGATGCTCATTATCTCAGAATTTGATTTTGAAACTGTAGAATGGTTATTACACATTGGGCCCTATCTTGCACCCAGCGCAATTGACTTTGTCAGTGACTCGTGTATCTTTCTTATTTTGCACCGGCGCACAGCGAGTTTTTTCCTCCACAGACGCACGTCGGCAAACTAGGGAATGAACTTGCGCTCCCTGGGCGATTCAGCGCAAAAAAGGAGGTGTGTTCTGGCGCAAACCATCCCTGATGCTATTTTGCAGTTTCAAAAAACAATTGCGCCACTGACCAGAAAAGTTTAAAGTCAGTGGCGCGTTGCGCGTTGTTCATTATATGCTATTTTAAGGGCGCATGCTTGACCATAATGTATAGCGTGCACAACACGCATACAATTTGCTTATCTAATCTACACAGATGCAACAGTTATTTTTGCAAATCATAAATTGTTACAATAAAAAATATTAACACATGAGATAAGGGGAATCATAGTGGTGAGCATTGTGGTGATAGTTTTTATTTGTTGTGTGGCTGCGTTAAAAAATTCTCATGCAAATAACGATTAAAATATTTTCATAAGTTTGTTGTGTGGCTGTATTACGTTTATTTTATGTAAATAATAATTAAAATGTTTTCATAAGAAACCTTAATGTATGTGAACTTGATTTGTAAGTGTACTTTGGGGTTGGACTGCTTGTGTTTCTTGGCTTTCAGCGGTGAGGGTGGACGCAGCGATGTCCTCTGCTGGCGTCAGGTCCTGTGTAGAAGCAGATCCACCTCCCGTTACACGGCGTGCCCGATTTATGCTGGCAAGCATGGGATTCCCCCGTCTCCTAACATCATTGTAGCGCTTGCGGCGCAACGTCCTGGGGATGCCAGCTGATGAGACAATTGTGGCTATTTCCTCTCACGCCTGTTTAACCGACGCTGATTTGGGCGGGTTTCTCCTATCCCCATACAAAACAACTTCTCTGTCTTTGACTGCTCTTACAAGAACATAGGTCTCCTCGGCTGTGAACCGCTCCTGGCGTGCGCCTGGTAAATCCGTCATAATAATAGCAACCCGCCATGGAACTTGCGCCCTTGCGTTTAAAGGGAATGTTGGATGACGTTCTGATTGGTTTATTTGACGTTACGCCCAAACCACACCTATGAATAATACCAACTTCATACCAACCCCTTATTGATTTGCGCCTGGCGCAAGAGTTATTTCTCCCGCTGGGAAAATAGCAACAGCGCCCAAGATCCGCCCACAAAGTCACTTGCGCTTTGCACTTGTGTTTCAGATTGTTAAAATAGGGCCCATTGCGTCACATATAAAAAATTGTCATAATTGTGTTGCTTTTTCTCACATATTTAGACATTTATATTGTATCCATTTATAATTGAACTATTGTTAGAAAAGGTCTGGATGAATGAATACACTGTGGATACATGTCTATTATAGACAGACATAAAAACAATATCCACTTCAAATATAGACAAAATAGTATTGAAATATATGGGGTAAGTTGCAACGTTTGCACTTCTGTCATGTTTGGTGTAATTGTCAAAGAATTGTATGTAATAAAAACAAACTTCAAATGTTAATTTGTAGCAGAGATGTGTGTTGCTTGTGTAAAAATAGAATTAATTAAGCTCAAATATTTTTTTAATGATTGAGCCAAAACCAAAAAGTGTTAGGTTTTGCCCCGCTCTCCTCTATGACTGAATTTGCCTTTCATGCAGTATTGGTGGTCATTTATATTCAGATACTTTATTTTCCAAAGACTAAATGAAAAGCAATTAATTGACAGTTTTTTTAAAGTAAGGGTTTAAAGTCTACAGTATAAAGACAGTCAGATGAGTGTAAGTTAATAAATGCATGCTAATTTCGTCTCTTACGCTTCATCAACAGTGTTCAGGCTGACGAGTCAATAAGATCCAATCATTACGTACCAATTACAGAATCTGACAAAACACTCGGAAATTTGACATCTGAGTGAGACAGTTGAATAACAATTTAACAGAGCAATTAAGGCATCAATTCCAAAGACAATTATGTTAAACTAATAATTAACAAAATGATTAATTCGCTGTAAGATCAGAAAAGAAATTAATGCAACCATTTCTGCCCCTCCGAAATGTGCAAAGCTTTGCTTTTGAGGGGGTATTTCCCTGAAATTCCAGGAGCCGTTCCTGCTGCTTTAAAAGATGCTTTCTAATCCGTTGGAAAATTACTCTCCGGCTAACGAGTTCTCCTCAACCAACTCCAGACATCATTAAGGACTGGCTTTAGCCCAAGGCAGCACATGAACCCCTTTTTCAGACTGTACACTTTATCCATAATTCAGCTCTCTTTCTTCAATTATTCAAGCAAATAGTGCAGGAAAATAATGGAGTTCGCTGGATCTTACACATAAAACAATTTTAATGTTAGTTTGAATTTTTGAGCTTTTGAATTCGTGCATGTGTGTGTGAGAGCGAGCGAAGGAGCGAGCGAGAGAGAAAGTGTAGGTACTACTTTAAACCTGCCAGGCCTGCCAGTGCCCATAAACACATTATCAAAGAGCCAGCACAGTAAATATATGATCAGTGAACCCCGGACCCTGACCCAGAACTGTATGCTTGTGCGTCTATGCCTGGAGAACCTCTAAGTGAACCTCGAGCTTTAACTCCTGTATCCCGTGTTTTTAATGCAATGATAAAATTGCTGAATGTCAAGCTCGTGATTATAATGTCAAAAAATCTTTTTAAATTAGGAGATAGCCTAAACTGTTTTTTAAAATAAAAATTATATCATTATCCTCATTACCGACAGTTGTACAAACTATCGAGTGCTTTGGTGCTTCATGACCTTGTCACGATTTTGTGTGTTTAAGAAATGATCTGAAGATTTTGTTTTTGCTGGGTGTGTGCGCTGTGGCATAATCGGTTCTAGTGAAACCAGACGCACAATATGAATTAGAGGGTTGGCCTTTCTAAACTATTGGCATCGTTAAAGATGACCTCTGGGGTTTAAGCCTATGCACCCGGCCTCTGCTGGTTTCATTTAGCTCTTTGATTCTGGCCCTTAATGTGTGAGTATAAAAGAAAGCATATAATATGAATAAAACATTGATTTCAACCCAACAGTTTCATAAATGGTTTGTTTTCCGAAGATTTGAATTTTAAAAATCAAACCAGTCCAGGGTTTTATATAAGCGTCACTATGTAATGCTTTGAAGTATAACACAAAATTGCACAATGCCGAACAAATGTTGCTGCCTCGCAGGCTAGTCTGGATACACAATAAAACAGAGCAGTGTTTAATAGCAGAATAGTGTTCATCCTTTTGAGTGTTTGAATCTTTGAATGGCTTACATACAGTTTACAAGTTTAATGCAGAGACAACCCAGCATTTTGGGTTGAAACAACCCAGCTGTAGGTTCAATTACTACACTTTTTTTTTGACTATGAACTAGCCTATATATGTGCCCTAGCGAGGATGTTTTTCCGTTCGCTAATAGTATTTTGCGCACAGACTCACACAAGTCTCGCCCACACGTTCTTTATATGAGTGGCTTAGATGTGAGTCTGAATAAATGCAACATACTTTCAAAGCTATGCTTACCATGCCCCCCTTTTAATAACTCTGTGCCCCCTAGTTGGGAAACCAACCATTGCCTTAAGTCTTGTCTGTTGTCGTTTTTTCTATGTATCTGGGCCGCAATCATTCAATCATAGAGGGGTGGTTTCCTGGACAGGGATTAGAGTAGTCATAGACTAAAATAAATGTAAGAGCTGTCCAAACTGAAAACAACTTGCACTGACATATCTTAAAATACATTAGTGCCCTTTGTTTTGCATCAAAATGCACACAAGTAATGTTTTTAGCAAGGCATGTTTGTTCAAACTAGTTATATTTCCTAATTAAACTAAGGCCTAGTCCTGGCTTAAGATAATCCCTGTCCAGGAAACCACCCTTAAATAAATGAACCGGTTGTGGCCAGTAGGGGGCCCCCAAGCCGGCGGGGCCCCATGCAATTGTGTGGTTTGCATGGTGGAAAAACACCCACTGACAAAATGTGTCACTTCGTATTGATATGAATGGGGGAAATCACAATGACCACTCTAGTCCCACCTTCCAGTAAAAAGAGGCAATCGTCAACCATTAAAGAATAGAATCCTCTGGGAGAGGTACTTTGAGCATGCGCAGAATGTTTAGCTCGAACAACACCTGGGCTGCGTCCGAAACCGCCTACTTCCATATTATATAGTAGGCGAAAAGCAGCAGGCAAGGCAAGTAGTATGTTCGAATTTATAGTATTCAAAAAACAGTTGGAGAAAAGTACCCGGATGATCTACTACTTCCAGCAAGATCCCCAAGTGTTCATTCGATAGATTCTTTGAAATCCGTGATCCCCCAGGAGGGAAGTTATCTAACAAATAGTCTCATCCTCAGACGTCTCACCCACAGACTGTTGGCTAAACGTCTGATGTTTATCGTACACTTTCTGGAAACCCTGTGGTAATGTCTAAAGTCATCTTTTGATTGGTCGAAATAAACCGGATTTCCAGGAGACGAGTGTCGTGATTCGGTTCCTGGAAAACAAAGCTCTGATGTTCCATTGATGAAGAGAATCAGTTGTGTTCACATGGATAATAATGACCAGTTATCTTGATCAGCTAAACATTGGATTCTCAAAAATATGCAAAGTTCGTGGCATAGACTCTCTAAAAGACGTCCAAGAGTTTTGCTTGAGGCAGTTAGTTGAGTCAAAAAGTTCGGTTCTCCTGAATTGCTTGTAGGTGTTAAAAAGTGAAGAGATACGCTTCAAACAGACATTTAACAGGATTGTCTCATTGTTGTGGCTGTTGATGAAGTGCACAACGTTGTTCTTTGGTGAGTAATGTTGTTTATTGCTATACGGTTGAGGCTGGTTATTTCAATAACTGACTTGTTGCCAGCCGGCTCGTTATTGTGGGGAGTCCGAAACGTGACACTAGACGAAACAAACTGTGATTGGTTATTACATGTCGGTCAAACAGCTCGTGGGCGGGCTTTGTCCAGAAAAAGCAACGAAAAACACCAGACCTTCAGTATTGAAAAACACGGAGGGGTGCTGTTTTATTCAGAAATGCTTGAAAGTGGTAACGCGGCTCTATTCAAATACATATATTAAACAGTTGTTTGTGGATAAATTGCACTTGTTTAATGTCATTCCAGTTATGATGACATATGTCACATGATGTATCAACATGGGTGATGTAGTACGTCCAAATTCATTCATACTATCCATATTCATACTAGATTGTACCCGCTGAGTGGGTACTTCATGTAATTCAGTACAGTACCTGCTGTCACAGTTTGTGATTTCGGATGCAGCACTGCATGTATTGCAAATATGGCGGCACAGTGACGTGACTTCTTTTAAGGCTTCTTTAAACTTTGGCAGGACTTCAGTCACCAGAGTGGCCATATTGAGCTTTGTATTTTCCATTTTTAATAGTAATAGGAGTGCTTAGTCTTCTTGGATCCAATATCTTTGATTAGACCCAACTCAAACTCAGAATTTCCTACCTTTATTTAGCCGATTAGGTTAGCTAAAATTTTACCCAAAAAATGGGTTGAAAAAAACAGTATTGAGTGTCAAGAAATATATCAACTTTTTTCCTTCTACTGTTTATGAACATTGGATGTAGTGTAGCTGAAGTTGTTTCAAAAAAGAAAAAAAGTTCAGTAAAGTTTGTTAATTAAAATGCAATGCATAGTTGTTTAAGCGCGCCGCATGTTTCGAGACAGGCTGAATGTTTGAGAGCCCCTGTAGACAGCATGTGCAATATTTCTCAGTAGGACAAAGACAGTCCATGTCTGGCTGAGGTAGCGTATAACTAATGACCATCTGTGTGCAGCAATAATGAAAAATCTCAATCACGTATGGCCACGCTGCATCATTAGGGAGCAAAATAAAACAGACGATGGGCTTCGGCGTGTGAGAGCCATCGCGCTAATTTCTCCCTGAAGGACACCTTTCAGATCTTTCAGACGGGGTTTATTTCTCTGTAATATTCCCTGTAATTCATTCGAGCCTCTTTTAGATGTAGTTAAGGGGTAATCTGGCACGACTCGTGGAGGTCTTGTTCTTGTTGCCTACAGTTAAACAAAACAGAACTTGCAAACCCCTACTGTTTTGCCAACAATCTCAAGTTTACTGAGGTTTCAGCGGTCTACACGAACGCTGGAGGTGCGAACGTCTGGGAGGAAAATAAAAACACACCGCAGGCGTGTACTTTTCTGAGCGTATCGCCGTGCGACTTTTCACCCTGCTCAATATAGTAACGTCTCGCACGTGAATTCAGCTGTGCGTTTGTATATAAGGTATTCACAGCTCAACCTGCGAGTCTCAGGGCCTTGTGTGGGGGGGTGAGATCTAGACGGTTCTGAGATAAAGCCACGCAAGCCCCCGAACGGCGTGACTAATTTGACACATCTCTCCGCGTCTCTCCCCTCACCGTCTCCCACCATCAACACTTCTCTCTATGCCAGCCTGCCGTGGAAATGATCCCTGTGCCGCTTAGAGACGCATTTCTCTTAATGGATGTGGAAATCTTGAGCTGTCTTGCTTTTATTGTGGCGCAGGATCAATCCTGGATTCATTTTAGTCTACGTGAGAGATTGTTATGTGTTTATAGAAAATTGGATGCATGTGAGTGTCTTTCTCTGTATTGTGGCTTTCTCTAAACGTATATCTTTCACTAGAAAAAAAAAAGTTTTCATTATGGTCGCTACCACATGCACCAGCAAATTAGCAAGTGAACATCAGTTAAAATTTGTATTGCAAGTTGCGAATTTGTTCACACGCTCTGCTTCACATTATATTGGTCAGTAACAAGTTCCTTATGGTCATGACTTTTTGCTTAAATTACCATGTTCACACCACCCTAATGTGTAAATAACACAAAACAGTCCTGCTTACTGATAGCTATACAAACATACACTGCAAAAAATGATGTTCTTGGAATTTTTGTCTTGTTTTTAAGACAAATATCAAAAAATTCTTAAATTAAGATGCATTCAAAGATGAGAAAAAAAACAGACAAAAACACAATATTTAAGTAAATTTGTACTAGAATTGTGAGAGATTTTTTTTCTTTCCCCATTGGCAGATTAATTTTTTTTTTTTATGCTGTTTTAAAGGCAGGATAGGCAGGAATTATCTAAAAAAACTTTTTTACAAATTTGTTTAAACTGTCTTTATATATCAATATATAAGTAAAATGTAAGTACTCTGAAAAAGAGAGTATAAAAATCGAGTGTCTGTAGACCTCTCACAACTGTTTTAAACACAGCTCATTTTCTATTCACTCCACCCCCTCCCTTCTGGGTTTCTTCTAAAGCCACGCCCCCAAAACACATGAACGCGCTACGCTGACCGTCTCTGCTGGGAGCGCGGTGCATGTAGTAACATCATGTCACAATCACATGTAATAATTCACCTAACTTTATCACTATGAATATAAACAAATAGGATGGCTTTTAGTACTCACTATTAAGCCAGTGTTTTGCATGGAAGAGTTTCCGTGATGAAAGCATTGTTGACTCTGATGAGGACTACACTCCGGAGACAATACCGCTACCGCATCGTCGACTCGAGGAAAAGCCAAGCGATATTTACTCTCGTTTGATTGCTTTGTTTAATTCTTTGTTTGCCTTCGCTGACTGGATATGCCGGTACTGTGAGTTTGAATGCTCTTTCTCTGTCATACTTTTGCTCTTCCTAGAGTGCCCCGTGCACGTTCAAATCAATTGGGTGTGCGCATGTGTGAGCAGATCCCATAGCAACAGGGGTGGTGCCATGGTCGCGAGAGAGAGTGATAGTCGCGCAAGCCAATCATTTGTTTCGTCCCGAATGGAAAAATGAGCTGTGTTTAAAATAGTCGTGAGAGGTCTAAAGACACTCGAGTTTTATACTCTGTTTTTCAGAGTACTTACATTTTAATTATGTATTTGTATATAAAGACAGTTTAAACAAATTTGTAAAAAAGTTTTTTTGATAATTCCTGCCTATCCTGCCTTTAAGTACAAATTAGGCTGGCATAATGATTAATCGTGGTTAATCTATAGCAGAATAAAAATTTCTGTTTATCATATATGTGTGTGAACTTTTTTCTTAAAATTATACATGCATGTGTCCATATTAATATATAGGCTACGTAATTATTATATACAGTTCGAACACATATTTGATGTAAACAAAAACTTTTATTCTGCTATAGATTAATCACGATTAATCGTTATGCATCCATATTTTGTACTTAAAACAGCATAAAACAACAACAAAAAAGTATAAAATAAATCTGCCAATGGGGTAACAAAAATAGTCTTTCACTTTTTTTTAAAACACTTAATTTAAGAAAATTTCAAGAAACAATTTCTTACCCTATTGCCAGATTTTTGTTTGTTTGTTTTTTTTTGCTTGTGTTTAGCACAAATTCACTTAAATTTTATATTTTTTTGTCTAAAAACTAGACTTATTTTCAGTAAATACATCTTGATTTTAAAAAAATTGACACTCATACTGAAAACAGGACAAAAATGCAAAAAAACAAGAAAGTAATTTTTTGCAGTGTGTGTGTTAGATATAAACCAAAATTATTGGATATAACAAGATTGATCATTGTTAATATTATGACTAGGGGACAATGCAACGGCCAGTATGGCTGTTCTGGCGACGAAAAATCAAATAACCAATCATCAATCAATAAAGACTGACGATACTCTGGGGGAGGGGCTCTATACAGAGTCACATGAGGCGGTTGTCAGCCTGTGTGCATTAGCTGCGCAATAGCTGAAATGGCCCTGAAATTATGTGAAAAAGCACAATTTAAGCTTAAGAAACAAAGGTTAGGGTATAGTTGATGTCAGGTTTTATGTTGTTTAATTGTGATTTTACCATGCAATTTCAGAAATGTTGTTCTTTCCCCATTCAAGCAGATAGGACTTTAGTCTTGCATGACTAAAAGAAGTGCCCAGAGGCGTTGCAAACATGGCCGTCTAGTGGCCCAACTTCCTTAAAAGTACTTTGTATAAACTCAGGAACACAAAATCTCACATTTTTATTGTCATACGGCACATACAGTACTGTCACATACCATCAAGTCCTAGCTGTGGACATCATACAGCGATGAGAGGAAAAGAAGAGACAATTTAAGTGAATACTAAACAAAGACTTTAACTCCACTATAATGTCTCCATAGACATCCAATTAAATCACTTGAAAGTTTACATTATTCTTTAATGACAGCAAGTCAGATTATAGCCCGGTGAAATCTTAATGGATGCAGTAAAAGTGGCCTTGTCTTTTGTAATGAGATATGCGCTGTGAAATGTTAATTACACGCAGGGCGAGAAGCAAGAACCGCTTCCAGAGCTGACCCCATTTCAATTCTTTTAATAACAATTACTCAAAGAAAAAGTGGGTTACAGGGAACGTCGGGACTTCATTCGGCCGCACAGCTGAGACAAAGAAAGCCCTGTACGCCAATACACCTGAGCTGGCGATATCAGCTACTCCTTTCAATATTATTCCCACACTTTTTATATCCTAACCAGGGCCAGACGGAATATTTAAACCTATTTTCTGTGTGCAGTGCTGTTTTGAAAGGAAAACGTGTGGAACGTATCTAAACATGTGGCCTGTTTCACACCATGTGCAAAAGTGGCTGGTATTTATTTTGGTGAGTGTATTAACAGGTTCCAGTCCTCACATTGCCACTGCAAGCAATGCGGCTTGCATAGTAAGAGAGCAGAAGTGCAGAGTCAAACTGAGCCTGAAATTTGAGGTAAATGCACAGTAAACAACAATTGTTAACAATTTTATGGCGTAAAATAATGAAGCAACTACTCAGCCATTGTTTGAAAACCATCTGGATGTGAATTACACACGCACAGACCAACAGCTCTATCTTCTCAGATTAAAGCTACACTTTGGGGTTTGATTTCCATTCGGTGTGGATTAATTACCATTCAGATGCGAGTGTGGTCCCTTTCCTCATGTAAATTAGATTTCACGATGATCAAATTCGTAATAGTGCTCAATGGCCAATTCCCAATTACCACTTTATAATAATTGGCTGTTGTTAAAAGATGTATTTATCGTAGTAAACTAAAAATTTCTTGATTTTCCAATACAAAAGAGCTTTCACAGCTTGAGCCTTTTTGGTATTTAAAGGGATGGTTCACATAAAAATGAAAATTCTGTTATAATTTTTTCATTCTTGTGTTGTTATAAACCTGTATGAATTTCTTTTTTCTGATGAAGACAAAAGAAGATATTTTGATAAATGATGGTAAGCACTTGATTGTTACCAGTGTTGTTTTTGGCAGCCCTTTTAGTTTTAGTCTTAGTCTTATGCTGAGTTTACACCAACCGCGTTTCGGGTGTCAAAATCTGCGTGGTTTGCGGCTTGAACAATTTGGATGCATTTGACGTTCGTCAGAGGCAAACTCCGCTTCTTGTGGGAGGGGCAAGTGCTATGCGGTTGTCTGTTTGCAAAAAGACTGATGTTGATTGTGCATTTATCGAGAGAGTTACCAGTTTGTATTTGGTAACCTTACTATAGGGGGAAATAAACAACGCGGGTCAATAAACGTCACGTGACTCAAAAGTGAAGTGTGTATTACAATTACCAGGTTGCCCAATGTCCTCACTGACACTCTTCAAAGCGAGGTCCTTTTTATTCCTGTCTCCTCTATAGAAATAAGAACTTGTGTCGTATAGCTATGGACAATATCAAGCGTTGGTTGAATGAGTGACTCCAGGCGGGGCTGCCACCACAGCAGCAAGGCAGCAAGCAGGCTCCTGATTGGTTAACGTGGCACGAAATTCCGCCAAAGTTAAAATTTTTCAACTCGGGCGTCAGCCGCAAATTCGCATGAACCGCAAAATGCACAAAAAGCACCATTAGCGCGTACCGCGCACAACAATCAATTCGTGCCTTTTGTTTTAGTCAAAGAAAACAAAAAAGGTCAAGTTTAAGTCAATTTTAGTAAAAAAAGTAGTCTTTAACTAATTAATTTAGGTTAAAAAGTATTGGAAATGGGATTTGGTTTGACAAGCAGATACATGTAAAACCTTAGGCTTACCATGAAATGTGACACAAGCCGATTGTCGAGTAAAATGTAATGTATATGATATGTTAAAGGGATAGTTCGGCCAAAAATGATATTAAACCCATGATTTACTCACCCCTAAGCTGTCCGAGTTGCATATGTCCATCGTTTTTCAGACAAACACATTTTCGGATATTTTAGAAAATGTTTTAGATCTTTCAGTTGATTAAATGTAATGTTACGGGGTCCACCCATAGTCCACGACCTTTAAGTCCAAAAAAAGTGCGTCCATCCTTCACAAATTAAATCCAAACGGCTCCAGGATGATAAACAAAGGTCTTCTGAGGGTAATCCGTGCGGTGTTGTTGTAGAAATATCCATATTTAAAACTTTATTAACGAAAATAAATACCTTCCGGTAGCGCCGCCATCTTAGACTCCTCTGTATTCAGGAGAGAGTATTAGCGTAGTGTACGCACTTTTCTTAGTGACGTATAACAAATTCGGAGGGCGGGGGCACAGAGCAGCAGCAGAGTAGCCTCCGTATGCTGCGTAAGCTCTCATCCTGAATGTGAATGTGACTAAGATGGCGGCGCTACCAGAAGGTAGTTATTTACGTTAAAAAAAGTTTTAAATATGGATATTTCTGCAACAACACCACCATGCGGATTACCCTCAGAAGACCTTTGTTTATCATCCTGAAGCCGTTTGGATTTAATTTGTGAAGTATGGACGCACTTTTTTTGGACTTGAAGGTCGTGGACTATGGGTGGACCCCGTAACATTACATTTAATCAACTGAAAGATCTAAAACATTTTATAAAATATCCGAAAATGTGTTTGTCTGAAAAACGATGGACATATGCAACTCGGACGCTTGGGGGTGAGTAAATCATGGGTTTAATATCATTTTTGGCTGATCTATCCCTTTAACAACGTGACCTGTTAGTTTCCTTTAAAAAAATATTAGCGTGATGAGCCTTCAGTTGCCGCTTGAGGTTTGTGGTATTCTTCCCACCTAGTTTGTTGCCACATTTACTGTCGTCTCCCAATATGCATTCCGTTTTTCTTTCTGATGGATTATACTAAAAGTATGTCCATAAATCATCTCGTCGTTTCCGTTTATTGGCATCACTGCCACGGTCCTTCGAATTCACCAGAGCTGGGTTGTTGTTGTGTGAAATCTGGTGCGTGTGCATGGCATGGCGGCCGCCGGGTGGTGGGCGTACCTAAAACAAGGATAGGAAGCGCAAGCATTCCTGATACTTTTTAGCTAAAACCAGACAGATTTCACGCAAAATAGGCAGAAATGACATGCATTGTGAACGTCAGACTTATAATCATTTTCGTTCCGTCTCGTCAACGAAAACTCGAAAGCATCTCGTCATGTTTTTGTCACCTTAGAGCCATTTTTAGCTAGTCATCGTCGCGTTATCGTCATAAAAAAAGGTGCGTCAACAAATTAATTTCGTTATTGTCATCGTTCACGAAAACAACACTGATTGTTACCACTGACTTCCATAGTAGGAAAAACAAATATTATGGAATTCAATGGGTACTGACGGTGCTTATCATCATTTATCAAAATACTTCCATCATTTTTGTTTTCTTACTATGGAAGTCAAAGGTTACAATCGTCTGTGTGTTAACCATCATTTATCAAAATATCTTCTTTTATGTTCATCAAAATAAATAAAAAACTCATGCAGGTTTAGAACAACATGAGGGTTAGTAAATGATGACAGAATTTTTGGGTGAAATATCTCTTTAAAAGTGTAATCAGATTAGTTAAAATATTTAATAGACGAACACAAGGACAAACATGCAAGAATTTTGTAGAAATCTTATAATAACCTGCACCTTTTTCAACATTTTATCACCCGTCCAGTGTGAAGACTGACAGGTGATTACTAATATTTCTGCGCTTTCGGTACGTCTAAATATGAAGTTGTTTCATAAATCTGACCCTGTGCGAGCATAGCGGGCTCTGTTATGAATAACAGTAATTGTTCGGCCACTCGCCGCCTTTGCGCCTCTGCCAACAGGCACCTGCTCCCCGCACGTCACATGACGCTACAGCTGTGTCCACATGTTTCCCGGGGTCGGCACATCAGTGCGGATAATGTCTGCTTTTGATCAGTCCCCCCGACTTTTCCAAATGATTTCATCATATTACCGCAGATTGCCACCTATTACGGAGGGCTACTTATTCAGCAATTTAGCTGCGAAAATTGCCCGGCTCGGAGGCTAATTTCAGCGGTGACATTTTACCGCGCCGCTGCCGGATAGATGCCGAATGACAAAGAGTAATTAATGCTAAATGAGCCTCTCGTTTTGTGGGTGTTTAAAGGTCTGGCCCATTCATCGAGCTCTCTCGTCTGACCCAGAAGGAATTAAACTTTGTGTTTGTCTATTAAAACAAAGGCGGGCACAGCAGCGAGCTAAACAGCATAACTCAGGAGTCTAGGGTAATGCTACACTGCTTCAGGGACACTGCGAGATAATTGGTATGTGTTGTGTGTGTCTTACACCCCATTTCCCCTCGCACACAAAGAGCTTCACACGCTCGCAAAAAAGCAACACATGGATTTATTGTGTCGCCTCGCTCGCTCGCTGGTAATTTGTTTGTCGGCTTACAGAGGACATTGTTGTGGTAGGAAAAAGACTGTGAGTGATTAGCTGTTTAGCATGATTGTGTTGCACGGGCAGTCAAATGAATGAGCCACTGGCTTTTTCCCAGGCATTGCATGACACCACTTCAGGAAGAACCGACCAATTCCAACGTAGATTTATACTCGTGAGTTAGTACTTCTTCTTTTCGCCAGATTCAATTGTACGGTGTAATCAATGGTCCGAAAACATGATTCATGTTATTCCGTGACACCATTTCTCCGTGCTGTTTTCTTCTAAAATGATTCCATGGATAACACAGGGAAAAGTATAGATCAGTGTAATTCCCGTCTCCGTTTCACATGAGATGCATCATTGAAACGAGGCTTAAAAACGGAGCGAGTTATGAACTCATCTCCATTATGGACTGACCCCGGGATTTATGGAAAAGGAAGTTCGGACGAGGTAGTAAAAATGATATCATGACATTTAAATATGCTGCCCATTACGCATATGAAAACAGAAGCGCTTCCTGCCAAAAATAACTCGTTCAAAGGCTATAATATGGTGCATCGATTAGAAAGATATTTCCCCATATGTCTCTCAAACTCTGTTTGCAGACACACACATATATGTATACAGATTTTTATCTGTTAGGAGAGATGAAAGCCATGATACATCTTTCGCGGACAATCAAGAAGAATGGCCAGGGTTTGGGAAAAAGCATTATTATAGATATAACTTCACATTAGCCAAAGAAGGGCATTTGAATGATATAATAATGATGACCTATTCCACAGACCCTACAGGACTCAGCTGTGTTTAGGGCCAGAAGTATTGGCCTTTGATGAGGAAAAGCCAGACCACTTAATGGAGAGAGTGGCTCTGCCACCAAAACATATATGCATAATGGAAAAATAATGGAATTTATAATAATTTGTTTAGCTGGAGAGAGAAACAGAGGGAATTAGAGCTGCTTGGTGCTGCAGCCCGCAGACTACATGCACCTCTGCCATAACAAGATTAGAATTTAAACTACGGAGCGAAAGAGTCTCTCTGGCTAGATGAAATATTAAAATAGGCTGAAAAGCCTAACTCTATTCCTCGCCGTGACATTTTCCACTTCTGACATATGCCTGCCAATCAAAGTGATTGACACCCAACCACCTGCGCAGTTAAATCGCTCGCACGCTGTGTATCGGCTTATCGATGGACCTTATGTTTTTATTTCTATTTTGGTGCCTTGATAACTATTTAAATGTGTATTGTCCAGTCCGGCTAGAGGAGCGTCCCTCCCGTGTTTGTTTCACAGGGAGATGGGTTAAAAGGTTGTCAGGCTTCTTTAGGGCTTTAGGCTGACAGTGAACACGTGTTTCCCCACTGTGATCTGTCGTGCAGGAGCTGCGTGCGATTCACAAGGCATTTGGATCTCAAAAACCTCTGAATGATGCAGTAGGTGAGGAGGAGCACCACCGTGACCAAGCCTCCGGGGGGAAAGACGTTCCTCCAGACAGACCATCGCCTGCTCTGCGTCTGCTGCTGTCGAGCGTCTGCTCAGTCTAAACACACGGCGGACTCTCCGACTGAGAGCGTGAGACTTTTTTAGATGTCACATTGAATCATCTTTGTGTACGTTGTGGAATGTGGACTTAAACATATCAAACTTTAGTACAAAGTGTGTGATTTCATTTTGGCCTCAGACCCGGTTATCTTGTCTCTTATGGGTGTGTGTTTAATCATATGTCTGATCTGACTAAGAGTGAATAGCATCTATTGGATGACCTCAGTATGAAGCTTGGGGAACAGGAAGGTAAAGATTTTCACTCACTAATTTGTAATTGCCACCAGAGGGAGCTAGGATAGTAGCTTTAGGTTGGAATGAGATATGAGACACTTCTGAAACTTTATGGTCCTGACCAATCAGGAGGGAATATAATAAAATGCCATTTGTGAGTCCGCAGGACTAACAGGTAGTTTGTTGTAGTATTGCTCTTATGATATTAAACTTGTAATGCTTGGAAATATTAAGCATAAATAATTGGAATAACCATAAAATTAACAATTACGAAAAATTCTGTTTATATGAAGTTAAAACTTTTTTTAATATAGATGTATAAAGGCTTGCCATGTTTATACAATAGCATAGCGAAACTGGTTGAATTTAAAATCATAATATTGTATTTTATTATTTCAAATGCATCATATTGCACTTATAAATCATTACATTTCTGCACAAAAAAATTTTTTTCAATCTTAATTTAATTAAGAAAAAACTTTCCATGAATTTACTTCAGGCTTATACAACAAGAATAGAATATTTAATTTAAACAAATAATATTTTGTTGCACCAACAAATTTCTTGGTCATAAAAATATCTTGTCGAATAAAAAAGTTGAAAACTTTTCCAAGCAATAAGTACTGGTCTTTTCAACAAGGACTAAACAAAAAATTTCTTGTTAAACTAACTTAATAAATGTCAGTTTTCTATATCAGTGGTTCTCAAACTTTTTCATCATGCGTCCCCCCTTGTGTACGGTGCATTTCTTTGCAGCCCCCCCAAAGAAAATTTATGACAAAAACAGTTCATAAATGTAACATTTTAATTAAACAAAACATATTAAATTATAAAAATTAGTGTTGTTGGTTAGTAGGCTTATTTTTTGGTTTAATTACACAGAATTCATAATAAATTAATGTATTTTATAAAATATCATAAAACTGGGGCCCCCCTGGCACCATCTCGTGGCCCCCCTAGGGGCCCTACCCCCAGTTTGAGAACCGCTGTTCTATATCATACTAATTAGCATAAGCACATGTTAGCATACTAATAATAATAATAGCATATGAGGATGAGCACATCAGAAGAGACTGATCTCCAAACAGTCATTAACACAGTTAGAGCTCATTGAGAGAGATACCTCACATCCAAAACTTAACAACAAGTGCCACTTTTCTGCACAAACCAAACATTTTTAAAAAAATATAACACAAACTCTTAAAATCAGTATGATTAACAAACTTTAAACACTAAAAAGTCTTCGTCTTTACCTAAAAATGCATAAAACAACACTTAATTTTATACATTACTTTCCAAATGCAGTTGCCTGTAAGCATGCCGGGATATGCAGATCCACAGCCCAGTTAGTATCAAAAAATAATTTATAGTCATAACACAAAATTATTAAGTTAACGTAATTTTTTTTAAAGTAAGTGGGTTGAACATGAACAAAATGTGTTTAAGTTAAGTAAATTGACAAGGTAGAAAATAAGTTTTTAAATTGTGATTTCTTAACAACATCTTTAGATCTGAAGTTTCAGCTTCAGGCCATTAAAAAGGTCAAACCAAATTTTTGACCTCCTATCAGTATGGATTGTTAGCAACAATCTTTTCTCTTGATCTTTAGTCAGTTTTACTGCTCTCTGCCATCAAACCATCAAAAATGTCAGTAATGGACAGATCTCCTTCACGTGCTCTACAAGTCATGTTGGATTTCTCCTATATCCACAAATCAGTGCATGCATGGTGAAAGCAAATCCCCTATTTATCATCTGATTTTAATTGTAGCCTAATGTTACGCCATAGCTTCCTTTCTATGCGTCATCGCTGAGGAATCTGCATTGGCTTTGCCAGAAAGCTGTTTAGCAAGTGCACAGAGCCGGCCAATAGAGATGTCTCTTTACTGACACCATACTCGCCCTCGTCCTGTGTGTTTACACACAAGCACCCACACACACAGATGTCCTGAAACATTCGTCTGTCGGCTGCCAGCTCACTGTAATGATTTCAATATTATTATGAGACTCCTTGATCAAATTTCATTTGTTTTCAGGGTCTAAAAGCACTTTGCCAGAATGTTTCAATATATGCAAACAAGAAATAATTCTGTTATTATTGCATTATTTTAGTAGGCCATGGATTTAAGCAGCATGAGAAAGGATTTTGTTTTAAATACATGATGCATTTTAAATAAATTGTAAGAAATGCACAAGTTAAGATGCAGTATTGATGTTTTTTATTTGTACGGAGTCAAAAATGTAAATCTAACAATGGTCATTGTTTAATGTATGTTTAAATTCAGTCAGACCACATTATGTGTTGAGTTATAAATGAAGCTTTGGCATAAAGCAAGACAAAACATCTTTATATATGCTTGCGCTCATACTCTCCTGCAACATAAGTGAAAATTATTATTTTATTCAATGTTTTGTTTAAATATTTCCTCTTTTTATAAATGATAGATCTCCTGTAGGTAGCAGCGCAAAAGGTCATGGGTTTGAAACCAGGGATACTGATAAAAATGTATGGAACCATGACTATTCAATATGAGACACATCAGCCCAACAGTGTTTAATTGGAAATTGTGAATGCATTTCAACCCTGCGGGATGGAGATTAACACCAGAGCTCCTAAGATTAAATAATAATACACTGCATGGACTCCACAGTTTGACAGGTCCCTGTTTTCCTAGTGTAATATGAAAAACATCTGTTTACATTTATATTGAAGGCATGTTTGCATTGACTTAGTTACAAACATGGTTCAGCTACAGACAAGCATACAATTTAGAAAGTTATGTAGAAGGAAAAGGGTGTGAACTACAGAAATGCATTCAATAACCTAATATAAAAAAATATATAAAAATAAAAAGCAGTCCATATGAGTCATGTGCTAGACTGCAAGTCATCTGAAGTAATGCAGTATAGCTTTGTGACTCTTAAATTTCTCCAGAAAAACAACATAGGGGTTTGGGAAAATATTTAAAAGATAAATAAAAAATGAAATTCCAAAGAAAAAATATGAAAAAATTGTTACATACTTGTATACATTTCTTTAATCTGCTGAATGCAAAGGAATATATTTTGAAGAATGATAATAGTAAATAATAAAAGAAAGAAATAATACTATTGAAGTGAATGGTGCCCCAGATCTATTGCTCAAAATATCATTATTTGTGTTTAGCAGAATTAAGAAGTGTATACAAAAACAACTTGATGGTGGGTAAAGGATGACAGAATTTTTATTTTCCGGTGAATGATACCTTCAATGTAAGTAAATAATCACAGAAATTGTATTTTAAAACAAACTACTACTTTTAAACAAATAAACAATGTGTACACAAAAAGTAAGTGTAAACTATGCTCAAGTCCTAGTTTTTTTTTCTATGCACAAACCAGGCTAACACACAGTTATTCTCACAGTCTTGTGGAATGCCATGGAGTATGTGCATGTGTGTGTGTGACAGAGAGAGAGAGAGTGTGTGTGTACGAAAGAGTGAAAAAAAAACTGAAGATACAGAGCGACATACTGAGATAATGAAAAAGAGACAACTCTTCCAGACCCAGTCTCCTTCTGTTGCACAGTCCTGTTTGGAGCCAAACAGTCAAGAATGTGGGCTATCATTTCCTGCAGAGGGATGACGTTCATGGAAAGCAGAAAAAAGAAAACAGTGAAGGGAAAAAAGCCCTCGCCAAAGGGAGGCTTAGTGGTGTCAGACTCAGGAAACAGAGTTTTCAGATTTGAGGGGTTAGACTGAATGTGTGGGGAGAAAGCACTAGAGCTTCCCCAGTGTGTGTGTGAGAGGCAGAGAGCTGGCAGCTGCTGTGGTAGGGCGAGACTGGGCAGGCTCCGGTGCTCGGGCCCCAGGGAAGCGCCAAGCTGCCAAAGTGCCCTGGCAGAGGCCCGGGATGGGTCCACAGGAACAGAAGAGCCTCTTTGTGCTCACCTTGCCAGCAGAAACCCTGTGCTCTATGCTCGAATATGCTCTGCTGTGCTTACTGTACAATACACCAACAACAGCTCACCACTACCAACAAAGCCACAAATCAGAACCAGAGTCTTGAAACTAGAGAGACACTGACTGTTCTCTTGAGACTTTCAACATAAATGCAAAGGGATGCTTTTAACATCTATCTGCAATGATCTGCATGATGGAGAAAGACTTGCATTCTCCATTCTGGATCTTGAGTGTTTGTTTTTGGCAAGAACGACTTTTGAGGTGAGAACCGTCTGCCCACGTCTCCTTCACCGGGCAACTCCGGAGTCAGCTGTCTAACAACGTTTCTCAGCTCATTAAATGAAATCCCACAGCCCGCACAGAAGAATTTAAATGAGAACATGCGTTTGATGTGTGGGACGGCCCGTCCCCCCCGTTCTGGTCCTTCATATGTGGTATGGTCAGGAAGAAACTGGGTGGTAAACGCCTTGTTTAAGGCACTGACGGGTGAAGGTCTCTCGGGCCGACCTTGGGGAACTTAGCTGAAACTGTATATGTGTAAATCCATTGCAAATCCCCAAGACCTTTTTCCCCCTCACAGCCCGACTCCCTCAAGAAACTGGATCACTGCACTGTTTACAAGACCTCATGATTCATTTGGGATAAGGGGTCTTGACAAGGCAGGACCTGGGTCACGATTTGAAAAGATTGTAACCTAAAACCAAGGTGAAAAAAGTTGGCTCAAAGTGGTTTAATGAGGACACGAGGTAACTTGCATGGAATAATTGGGCTTTATCGGCGTTTTCTGCGTTCCTCTTGAATACTGGACTGAGGAGTTTAAAATTGGATTTAGGGTGGTATGTGATTGAATGGCTTTTGATAACTGGAATCAAGTTAATATTGTTAAAATCGAATAAAATAAATGAATACATTCTGTTCCCAAATCTTCCTCTATTTATTTGTTTCATGCTAACAATAAAGGACAAGGGTTTTGTTTGCATGGTGCTGTCTTTTGTATACACTGCCATTATGCCTTACAGACCCTGTTTATGAGCAACACAGCTAAACACCTTTTTGATATCAGGCTGCTTTTGCTGGACTGCATTCCCTGTCGGCGTGTTATTTGATTATCTGTTACTCGCACGAAACCACAAGGTCGAAACAATCACAAGCTCATAAACTTGCTGATCGGGTTTGTACATGGAATCACATCCACATGGCCACTCGATAATGATAAAATTAGTGATAATCAATACAAGGCTTTATGGGATGTTGCAGAACTTACCCACTTGGCACCTAAACATGAATTGGTGGTTTAAGGGGTCGGGATGAGAAAAATCAAGATCCAGTTTTGGAGAAGAGTGTTTACAAGAGCATCTAGTGCATTTCAGGGGAGCATCTTCACCCGGTTCAAACCCCTGCACCCCCCCCCCCCAACCCCTCTCACTCTCTGTGTTGGGTTTTTAAGGGATTTGCCTCCAGAATCCCTCAAATCAACAGAGGATAGATGCCCATTGTGTTTAATCAAAGCACTTCCTTCCTATAATCCTTCAATTCTAACTGGAAGAATGGAAATGTGAAGAGGAATGCCATGGATGTAGCCCACATTATACAGTCCCATTAGGATTTCACCTACAGGCACTGCCAGGGCCGAGTCCTTATGTGTTGATATTTCATTTATCTCTTCTTTCTTACGTTGATTTGTGTGTATTGGCCTGCGTTTGTGTGCCGTTGTTGGCATTGCTGACACGCTCAGTTCTGGATAGGTGTCGGCTTCCCAATCATGTTTACATTGGAAGAGAATAATTGACTTGTCACCTGTAGAAACCTGCTTATGGGTTTAAATCCACAGACATGTTTGGCAGCGTAGGTGCATACTGTTTATGCCCCTGTCAGGTGAAAGCAGAAAAACGTGTTGGAGTTGACTCGCAGTAATCCTGTTCGGTCTAGTAATCGAGTTAATCCTCGGGGACTTACCCTGTTTGCACTTTCTCCCATAAGTCCCCGGGGCAGTGCACCCACCTGACACCTAGATATTCTAGGCTGCTTTTATTGGGCTTAACACAGCTCTGTACAGGGGTTAAGAGCAAGCTGTTCGGTTGACTAAATGAACGTGGAGTTCTTTCTGTTCGGACAAGAGCACCCTGGGTCCATTGTCGACGCAAGCTCCCAAGATTCGATGCTAAAAAAAAACAGTAAGTCATCGGAATACTGCAGGCATGAGAAAACGAAGAAAGCGGAGTGGTTTAAGTTCACACGACATGGACTCTTGGTGGATCATTCATCCTTTACTCTGGACCACAAGCCTGGGCCGGGATCCAACCAGATCTCAGCCAAGCCCTTTCCACTGGCCTGTATTATTCCTGAGGGAAAGGTATCTAAGCCTTCCCCACTACACAATTTCCCAATGTCTTTCTACTTGAGTGGGTGGCCCCTGACTGCCCTGGCTCCTGGTCTTACAGTGACAGAGCCGGCTCTCTGCTCTGGAGATGGTGAAATCGAATCCTGCGGTCGGAGACAGCAGCGAAGGATCAGAGACCATAGAGAGAAGATTAAAGATCCATCTCATATTTTCCCCTGATGCGCACTGAATAAGCATTGTAATCCACAGAATCAAATGCTTCCAATGTGCCCCTCTCGGGTCATGATATCTCGCATGTGACATTTAGCTTTTTAAAAACGTTTTCCCATCTCATATCAAATACTGACAGTAAAGCCTTGAACAGAATACTATGTGTAGTCTACGCTGAATGCCTTTCAATGACACTACCTTGGATCTCATGCATTTCAGCTTGAATTGCACACAGATGTAAACCAATACTTCTTTATATGATGTGTAAATTGATATTGATGATCAAAGTAAACAATGTGACCCTTCGTATGAGGCTTTGATTTGAACCTTTTGAAAAGAGCCCAAACCAATTAATGGAGTTTGGAGTTGAATCCCAAGAGCTTCATTAGAGCGATTCTGAAGGCAGCTGCCATCCCTCTCCTCTGGTTTCCTATCAACCCCATCCAACACTTTCGGTTCATAATTCGCAACCCAATCGTTCCTAAGTTGTAGTTTGGGTTTAATTTTGAATCGATCAGGCTAAGATGTGAAAGCTTGGATGTTTGGTGCCCACAGTGATTGATAAATGATGTTGCATATTTGACCTGAAACAAAAACCAGAAGTTTATTCATATAAAATGTGACAAGGACAAATGTCCTTCTTCCTGTGAAAGATAAAAGATAGGTGCCAGTCTGACAGTGGTAGCTTAGGAAAGGAACAGGTTTACTGGATAATCACAAACAGGAAGAGGCCATTAAGACAGCAGAGCATTGTAGGAAGTGTGCTAGCTGTTTGTGTCAATTGAGATAAAGGTTTGAGCTAAAAAATCAACATATCGAGTCCTCAACAAAGCTTGTTTGTTGTTCCTGTAGCTCCCAAACCTAATTTTCCGGCACCACGTTTCGCATCTGGTTATGAGACGCTTCAGCCTCTATGGGTTTTCGGTGAGCTTTTAAGAAGATATGCAGTTTATGGCAGAGAGAAAATTTATTAGTAAAATTTTCTCACACAAAGGTACTTTTATGACAAATAGCACATATCTATGAGTTACATTTATTTTTATGGTGCTTTTTGTCAGACCCTGGTCATTTTGTATGATCATTGTAGGGAATAAATATATAAATAATAATTTGTCCGAAGCTTCTACAAAGCTTTATAAGGATTTTTTCCCTAGGTTTCAACCCATGACCTTTATTGCTGCTATCATAATGCTCTCATAGCACTGAGCTATACTTTAATTATTCCTCGCATTTATTTTTTTTACTCTCAAATGAGTTTTGGGCTATCTTTTATTTTAAAGTATCTTTTTTTACCACTCTTCAGAAGCATCAAGGGAACCCTTCAGTTATACACACACTTATGAAAAGCGGCACAGCTTAAGCAAAGTCGGCGTCCATTTCGTCAGTTTGCCTTTTTCCACCACCAACAGGATCAGCCGTAAATGCTCTCTTTCCCGAGAGTGGCACTGTTTTTCTTTTACACAGATTCACACACTGTCTATACCTCTCTCTCTCTTTCTCTCTCTCTCTCCCTAGTTGTGGGCCCTAAAAATGGTGGAAGTCCTTTCTCAGCCAATGGTTCCTAACCCAGATCAAATGTTAGGCTTTAAAAAGCTAAAGTCTGATGTGGATGAGCAACTGCCCATAAAACACTTTAATCCCTAATGCTGTAATGTATTTAATTTCACACTCTCTGATGCTGTTGGCCTTTTTTAGGATTACCGACGTGGGGGTTGGGGTTAGGGTCTTGGACAGAAAGCCTAGGGTATAAGACTAAAGCCCTTCCAATGCAAAAGACGATAAAACAGTTAACCATAGATGCGTATCCACTCGACTGTTTGGATGCCTGAATGTAGATTGGAGCGGAGGCTTTTAAAGAGCAGGGGAATGCAATGATATCTGCATTGTCCTTAACCCTGCTTGAGAGACCTCGGCAAATCCCATTGTATGCGTGTTACTATGGAGCTTCATAAAGTTGAAGACCAATATAGTTGTGCTTTTATTAGATGAGGATCTGCACGGGCGGATGGGATATTGGATGCAATAATTCCCTGCTAGGAGAGCACACATAGCCTCTTTTATATCGCCCTCTAATATCCAATTTACGGGGCGAGAGGACTTCAGCCAACTGAGCCTACTGGAGTTAAAATGCAAAGTCTTCAGCGTGAGATAGAATTAAGGCCAAGTTTTTCTCTCTTCAGTTTGCCAGCACTTTTAAGGTTTAAAAAATAGCTCGGTTCATATGTGAAAAAGATGCAATTGAAAACAACAACTAACAGTCTTAGAGATTAAAACTTGTAATTTGGTGTGTTGTTTGGTAAAAGGTTTAGAGCTATAAAGTGCATTATGCAGATACCACATTTCTCATCTCAGTGGTGAAGTTAGGTTTGTTGGATGTTAACATTTTCCTAAAATCCTGTTATCTGGGTTAGCCAAAAGCTTTAAACTAAAATAAATTTGCTCTCCTTCTCTTAACAAAAAGCCTCCAACTATTTAGTTTAATCCTTTTGAGGTATTGTATGCAAGTGCTTTATTCACCCTGATCTTTGTTTAGTTCCTCTGAGTGGTTTGCTTCATGCGCACACACGCACACGCATACACACTCTCGCACTCTTTCTCCTCTGCTTTCTACTTCTCCCATGAACTCAGATACAATCACTGCCAGGGGATGTATTTACTCATAACAAGGGCTTAGCTGCAACCCTGTAAATAAGAATATATGGTGATTTACACGCTGAGCAGCAAGGATTGTGTTGCCCTGCTGGTTTAAACATTTTACACTTTGATAAACCAGCCTGGTCTCACTGTTAATACGTATTATTAATAGATAACTTTTAAAAACACAAAACATACTTTTTTCTATGTTGAAATATATGCTCAAGCGTACAATGTAGACATATTTGCAACATTTAATCGTAGCATTATTACACTTTTACAGCTACAAAAGGTAAAACATTTACAAATATTTCATACCATAAAGATTGCTGTATAATTTCCATTTAATCATTTAATTGATAATGTTACCACCCTAACACTACCCCAAACCTTTTTAATACAAGTGTTTTAAAATTACATAATGTATTTTATATTATTCATGTGTAGGAGAATTTTAGTAACAATAATAACAATATAGCATAAACAGATATTTTAAGACGCTAAAACAGTCCTACCCAAAACAGTTTATTAAAATCATGTACTGTTAGAAATAAAAAGCAGTTTCACAATAAATGATCATAATTTGTTTATTGCAAAATTTCAAAAGCAGTACCAAAAGTAGTTAAAATGCTGATGTGCTGCAGCTGTGGTCCTCTCTGGAGTATATGAAGTACAGAGAAGTATTAAAGTTATTACAAGGACGTCAGTCCAGCTTCTCTCTGTCAAGGTGCACATTTTATATTTCTAAAGTACATCGACTAAAAGACGGCAATGATGTAAATCTGTGTACTAGCACGCAAGAGCCAATGAGCTTTTGATATCAGTGCCGCAATGTAATGTGTTGTAAAGCTTCTTGAGGCGCAATAATTGAATTCAAATTCATAATGAAAATAAGATTTGAGGTTTATGGTCGCTGATGAGAACCGGGATCAAGATCGCTGGACAGTGGCGGCTGTAAGTTCTCTTCCGAGGGTTGCGAATTCAAAATGTTTGTTTGCAGTGTCGTGTGTTGCTCGTCATTTCAAAATATGTGTTCACTGCATCATTATAACCATGTGCGTCATGCCTCTTGTCAAAATATGAACTGCTGCACTCGCATCGAAAGGATTTATGCTAAGAGAGACGCTCATGTTCACAAAATACTTGCAAGACACTCACTTAACACTAAACTTTGATTACACATGAGATTAAGCGAGTATCAAACACGATGGTCTCTTTTATCATAAACCCTTTAGACGCGTCTGCAGCAGGCACTTATTTTGACATCACACGTCATATGCACATAAACTTACATGTCAACCACATATTTTTATAATGACGTGCCACACATATGACGGGCTAAATACATGTTGTGACGAGCTGCGCATCGTGCACCCTCGAAAAAAGTCACTGTCCGCCACTGTCGCTGGATAAAGGGCATGAATTTTAATGATATAGATTACAGTGAATTAATAAAATTAACATCAAATTGTGAATTTATGTTGTGTTTTGGTGTGGTTATTGATGTATAGGAGAAAATAAATGCCTTTTGTGAATCATGGTAAACAAACTAAATATTACAAAATGCTGAAATGATTACAGAAATTTAATTCATTTTAAGGTTTTAAAGTGTAGTCTTTTTTAATATTGTGTATTTTTTCATGTACATTTAATTTAGTAAAAGAGTAAACTTTGTCAAAACATATCATTGATATGAGTAAGAAACGCCAATGCCTGCGGTTTAAATATTTATGAATATGAATACGTACAAATGTGTACGTCTGTAAAGCTGTTAATACGTAAATGATCAACGTGTTAGTCCTGTCAACACGTCTATATTATAAGTAAATGTATGTGTGGTACAACCACACTTTACGTAAAAATACACATGTATTCTCATGAGATTATGTTAGATAAACTTACCCTAGGCTTTCTGGCACTGTGGGTACCAAAGCCCCCGGTGTTGACCCAGCCCTGCTGCCTTTTGCCCTCTTAAGCAGGCAAAGCCAATCTGATAAGCATGCATGCTGCTTCTGGCTTAAAAATGTTATTGGTGCTTCCTCTATAGTTTCTGGTTGTGCAAACACCCCTGAAAATGACCATGGGATCAGTTATCTTGAAAGTTCACAAACAATAAAACACATCACGAGAACATTGATGTCACAAATCATACAATACAAAAGCTTGTAAATATGCTGCATTTATTATTTACTTTCCTCAGCAGAAAGGTTAATGAGAGTATGGAGAAGTCATAAAACAATCCTCAATCTTATTATGAGAGCATTTGTGCACGATGGCTTCATGGCCAGGAAACTGGAATGAAATACAGAGCTCTGTCAATAGGCGATCCATAATGACTGCGCTGTTAGACTTTTGCTTTAGAATAATTTAAAAGCTCAGTGATCAATAACTAATCTTGGCTATAGTCAGATGAAATGAAATAAAGTGGTAAATGATGTGGTATGCTGGCATGAGCTACGCTCACACCTTGTTTTGGACAAATCACTCATGACTTATTTCCAAGCCCAGACCGAATCTGCTTTCTGCTGGGGTTTTTAAACACTTTCTGCGTAGATTTAGTTGGAAAATCTGCAGAATGCTGCAAAATAGATTTAAACAAAATGTAAATGAAGTTATGGGTAATTTAGGCTGGTTTTACACAGCAAATCTTGGTGCCCAATTCTGATTTGTTGCCTCTATACGATTTTTTGGATGACCCACTTACACCATCTTTTAAATGCGACTCGTATCCAATATCTGCATTTACACTAAACACTGCTTACTGTTGACTTTTACTGAAAAAACAGTTTGATCTCTCAGAAATTCCTACGTATTTTATGAGTTGGCAAATTCATATAAATTAGTACGAAGTGAATCGTACAAAAACATATGATTATTGAAAAAAAACAATAATAAAACCCCGCCCCTAACCCCAACGTTACGCAGGCGAAAGCAAATCATATAAAACAGACTTATGTGTGATCGCTTGAATTAAAGGCAGGGTGCATGATCTCTGAAAGACAATGTTGACATTTGAAATCACCTAAACAAACACGCCCCTACCCCAATAGAATCTGAACCTTTTTTTAATAGACCAGCCCCACACATATGCAACCCAGGCAACGTTGGCGGTTAGCAGACACGCCCCTTACTGTTGATTGGCTACAAGGGTGTTTTGGTAGTCGGCAGCCTGCCATTAAAACAAATTAACCCCGGAGTATTATTCGTTTTTACGTGTACGTACGCGCGAGGTCGAAAGCACAGCCTTGCAAAGCATACACTGTAAAAAGTTCAATCAACTTATTTTTTTATTTTAGTTTCACTTTAGGTGAAAATTTGTAATTTTTAAAGTTGATCCAACTTTTCACTTTTACAGACTACTTTATTTGATTCGTATGTGTACACAGACAATCAACACATGCACATGCATCTCCTGGACTACATATTACATTCTCCTGTACACGTGACCTACGCGTAAAATAAGTAGGCGCATTTACAAAAATCCAGTGGGGTGCGTACACTGTGCTCGTACTATTGTGATGACGAAATTTGCGGATTTGTTTGTGGACCCTCGTGTATGCATAAAAACTGAACTATACTTCTAGCTTTAGCCACCTTGTAAAATACGTACGAATTCCCGTGAGACTTTGTTTGAAAAAACACACAAAGATGTTTATAAGAGCACCACTATTGGTGACCTGAAAGCCTAATCTTATTAGCCTAATTTCATGAACAAACAAGATAAGGATGTGTATCACAATTTGTGAAAGATTGACATTTATATACTGCAAAATTGTATCAGGGTTGTGTGAGTACTGATGCCAGCAAAGTATCAAGTATAGCACCAGTTTGGATGTTTTAGAAACGTAATGGAGTCCGGCTGCTTGCATTTATTGGTGCAGGCCCATCTGTAAATGTTTCTGGAGTTTTAGTGCGTAGTATTTAGTGGACACGCTCGCAACTGCTTTAAAACAGACCAGTGCTTTGTGCAGTCACCCTGTGCCCTCTGTGACCTCTACCTGCACTGCAGCACAAACAGAGAGGCAGAAACAGAGAAAAGATGAGAGAGAGAGAGAGAGAGAAAGAAGAGAGAGAGAGGGGCAAGGGCACTGCTGGGGCGCTGTTAATTCTTCCATATCTAAGCCTCTTTGCTGAGGCTCTCTTTGTCTTCAAAGTCCGAGTCATTAAGGACTAATCCTATCACTCCACCTAATCTGAAGTCGTGGAGTCAGAGTCCGGGTTTCCCTAAAATGCCCTTTGTATGGAGCAAATAGACACGGTTAACTTTTAGTTAAGAGCATCCCAGAGTGCACCTCTCCTCTCTTAAGCGAGCTCAGATCTTGAGGCTCAAACCTCCCAAAAACTTTAATGGAGTGCCGTTAATGATTCTGCCCCTTCTCTTGCCTTTTCACCCCCCACTCCTGTATGGCTCCCGTAGGAATAAAGTCTCACTCTGATGATGAAATGTGCCAGGTTTGTTTTGCAGCGTGCTTGGTTGTGAAGATGCAGACACGTCTGACGTCTCCTGCCGTGGATTTTTGGCCTGGCTTTTAAAGCACAGTTGTCTGCTGGATGACACCGTTAAGAGTGCATTGCTCGAATAGTTTAAACCATTTGAATCTCAAGAGCACTGGAGGGAAGTGTTTATAAAGTGTCTTTCTGGGGCTTGTTAGCCAGTGGAGAGAGCGGGCTCGGCTCTGGTGAGCTGGACTGCTTTTGGCAGATATTTACATTACTTGAGAAGATGTGGCGCAATTAAACTCAGCCAAAACTTTTGTAAACACGTTGAGGTAGCCAGGAAATAAATGGTCAAGAAGTGACCCATGCAGATAGTATCTTGCCTGGTGGGATGGAAAAACATTTCGACGCCTACTATTCTTGCTGATGCATTTTAATACATTGTGCATTGAGTTTAATTGTTTTAGTAAATGTTTGAGTGCCACAGTTTAAAAATGTCTTTATTCATTGAAATGAAATTTCCTAAAGTCTGTCAAGAACATGTCTAGCCGACATAATCTCATGGCAGTTGCAGTTTGTGCGTATTTTCTTATAATCGCACGTTTTTGTATAAATACATTTCTATTTGTATTCATACAACTTAGCCAACTCGTATAATAAGTATGAATTCTTGTGAGATCAGGCTGGTCTGGCTCATGTTTTATACCAAAATTTAAGGAAATAAACTACTTACACTGTAAAAAGTGAAAAGTTGGATCAACAACAACAACAAAAAAAACTTCAATTGGAAACACCTAAACAAATAAGGTTTCAACTTAAAATTTTCACCAAAACTAAAACTAAGTTTTAAGTTTGACTTTTTTAGTGTTAATTACTAATTGAAGTATTTTTTCAAAGTGATTAAACTTTTTACAGTGTATAATAATTTGATTATTACATTTATTTATTAATATACCTGTATATTTATATATTTGCATACAGAAACTTAAGCCTATTTTAGGACTACAGGTAATTGCATTGCATCTTTCATCACAGCAAATAATACACAGTGAAAAAGGATTCGTTGGTTCAACTTAAAAGGGTAAGTTGCCTGGTTGTCTTAATATTTTGACTCAAAAAGTATAAAAATATTGTGTCAAATAATATTTTTAAGTCAAATTTTTAAGGCAACCTGGTAACTTACATTTTTTAAGTTGAAATAACACATTTGTATGCTTCCATTAAATTCTAGAAATGCTTAATCACAATCTAGTATGTAAAAATATAAATAAGAGGACACCACAGTTAACTAAACAAATGTCAACAATCAAGTTTGTTTGATAAAAATGTACAAAACACAATCGTAAGTTTATTCAAACTAAACATATACACCCACACTGTAAAAAATTATTTGCTGCCTTAAAATTTTTTGTTGAATCAACTCAAATTTACAAAACATGTCAACTTACTATTATTTATTTTGACAAGAGATGAGTTGTTACAACTTATAAAATGAAGTTGACTTTTTTCAAGTTATAACAACTCACCTGTAGTTATTACAACTCATCTCTAGTCAAGATAAAAAATTGTAAATTGAAATGACTTGTAAATATGAGTTGATTCAATGAAACATTTTAAGGCAGCAAAGTATTTTTTACAGTGCAAGACTAAAACGGCATATAATATTTTGATGTATGTTAAACCATTTAAGTTAAAAGCTGTTGAGAAAATTAAAACTACAACATAAAAAGTGAGAAGTTGGATCATATTAAAAAATGTATTCAGTTGGTAACACACAAAAAGTGTAAGTTATTTCATTTAAATTGTTTTTCACTTAAATATGTAAGTTGAAACAACTTAAGTTGATGCAACTTTTCACTTTTTACAGTGTACTTTGATTTTCTTTGCCTAATTTATGAACAACTGAAGTCAGTTGATATTCACAAATAAAGGAGGACAAGTATGATTTGGAATAAAACATAAATTAATCATAATATAAGAAATATGTATATATTTCAATTATTGCCCATATACACTTACAGCTACAGTACAGTTTTATATTTTAAAATGCTAAACATTTATTTCCTGGTCTTATCAAACATTTGCATGCACAGATGTTTTCACGCAAACATGCGTGCTCGCATATCCATAGACACACACCCATTCCAGATGATAAAGGCTACTCTCTGTCTTTCTGCTCTTGTCGTCATCGGAGAAGCAAATGTAAACCATGTGTTGTTTAAGTGTAATTATGGTGCTGTAAAGCAACAGAACAACACGAGTGTAGTTTTACTGTGCCGTAAATGCAGGTATGAGTCTTTATCAAGGGATCTCATGTTGCAGGGATGATGGTCTGGGAACTATGATCCTGCCCATGGAGACAGAAACGGTTCTCACTGCGGCTCCAAAGCCCCCACCCGCGCCAGGCACTACGCCAACACCGAAGGGTCAGGGGTCAGTCTCTAAAATGTTTATGCTTTGGCCCGTGATTTTCAACTCTCTCTGCTATTTTGGTAGGAGCCCCAAATTTCAAAATGACTTCAAATGTGTATTTTTGTTGTCACAGGCTGGAACTTTGAGAGATTGCCGGGGTGTGTTTATGAACACTGTCGACGATGGTGAAGATCAACTGCAATTCTTGTCGTAATGAATCGGGCAGTTATGGGGAAACTGGTCACCATAATGAAGGTTTTATTTGATGTTACTGCATTATAAAATCAACCCTTGCTAATGACTTTTTTATTTAACAAAAACAAATCTGCTGCCAGTAAAACTCTACTTTTTTAAGTGACGTTAAGATAATATTTTATAAAACATACTTACTGTACACTCATGACAAAATAAAAACCTGACCAGCTTAATATTCGTCATTCACACTAAAATTGTATTTCTGTGACTATAACTTTTCATGAAATAAATATCATAGATGTGTCAACAAAGCCACTTAGGATAAGCATACACAATCATTCTTGTAAAACAACGCAATCACGAGTCAGGGGCGTAAAACTTTGACAGCTTGTTATCTCTCAGTGACAGACCCCAAATCAGCGCCTCTTACCATACCAATGTAAATCAGCGGTGTAAAATAAGCAGCGGCTAAATCAGTCAGAGACAGAGAGGCTCTTTGTTGCACGGTGCAGATTAATATCTTAAGCGTGTACCATTGTTCAGAGTTATGTCACCAGTGGCCGTAATGATATCTTAAATTAATGAAGTGATGAAAGTGGTGCGGGAGAGGCCCGTGATTTACAGGATTGCTTTTAGCTGATGCACACTACCATCACTGGAGATAAATCAAGCTCTGGGAGCCGTAGGGGGAAATGAATGGATCTGCACACGGCTTTACAGTTCAATTAGTGAGGCGCAAGGACGCCGGCGCGGTGTAATTCTCCCGGCCAGGTGTTAAGATGAAAGGAGAGGAAAATTGAAGAATGTATTTTCTGGTGATGAGAGAACATCTTAGGTCTTTGCTTGAGTTAACATCTGAGCGTGGTGCGGTCTAAATTGAATTTTTTTATATAATAGATGTGGCACTAAGCCAGATTCAGTCATTTCAAGGTGAAGCGTGTAATTGCCGGGTAAAAATAATGATGGTTTTCCAACAGGTTTCCAAAACACTCCTTTAATAGTGACCGTTGGATGGGACAGTGCTGTTATGTTGTCAACTATCTGTGGTTGACTGGTAATTTTTATGACATTTCATTTATTTTTTCGCTCTTTTTAAGATAAAAACAGAAAATACAGGAAATATGTACACAAAACCCTTCAATTTTCAGCACAAAATGTCGTCTTCTCTTGGCACTAAACACATTTTGAACTCTTTTGAGGAGCTGGATGTCACTCGAATAGAGTTAAAAGTTAGGATTTCATTTCATTTAGGTTTAAAAGAGCCGGCAGGTTCCTGCTATTGATCAAGTTTAAGAGGAGATCAGATTATATACTTGACACTTTGGGGTAGTTTCCCAGACAGGGATTAGCTTAAGCCAGGGCTAGACCTGAGTTTAATTGGGAAATATAACTAGTTTTAACAAACATATCTTACTAAAAACACTACTTATGTGCATTTTGAGGCAAAACAAAGGGCATTGATGTATTTTAAGATTTGTCAGTGCAAGTTGTTTTCAGTTTGGACAGCTCTTACATTTATTTTAGTCTAGGACTAGTCCATGTCCATGTCCGGGAAACCGCCCCCATATCTTATAATTTGATTCAGTATTATCTGCTTGTATTCAAATAAAGAGTCTGAGAAATAATTATATATGCTCATAATTGCAAAAACAACAAATCTAATGGTGGCGTGGTGGCCTTAGACTTTTGCAGAGTAGTGTATTTCAGCATTGTAACAAACAAAATCAAACATATCATATTTAAACTTGCCTAACAACACAGGCTGCATTAAAGAAAAGAGGTATCCCAGTTAGTCCTGATTACTTCCAAGCCGAAACGGCTCCCTAATAAACTGTATGACCTTCATTTGCCCCGACCTTCCTTTTACTCTGTTTAAGAGGTAGTCTTAGGTAACTGCTAAGGTAACCGATGCCACTTTCTCAGAAAATCAATAATTAAATTCGGGCGTACATGGACCGCTGGCCTGCATCTGAACTGGAGTTTTGTTTTCCATCCCCACCCCCCTTGAAAGTGGTCCAGCAGTCTCGTTTCAGATTACTTTAGGCCATGTCAAATCATATAAACTAAAGTCGAAAGTTTTCATTCTTCGTTAGTACTTTACTGTACGTTGCAATAACACAAATGGGTGTATGGGAATTAACCAAAAATGTTAAATCAAAACAATTAGAAATCTTACGATGTTGCCTGTTCAGCTCTGTGCACATTATGTCATGGGATGCGTCCTAAACTATACTGAAGGAAGGAGTTCACATGTGTGCTGAACATTTGCGCGCTTTCACCATCCAGTCGAGAACTTTGAATTAAAATTGTATACATTCATATATAGTGTTATTTATAAAAGCATGATTTATATTTGTCTGCAAGAACAAACAACACAGTTTGTACAATAGGATGATGAAAAACTCTGGTTTGCATGCTTGTTTTACATGATAATGTTGTGATTATACATTGTTATAACATCAATTCTTATTTGCTGTATATGTTTTAAAGGTGTTGCAGTGTCGTAGTTATCACCTAATGTGTGTTTTTTTATTGAGCTGTTAACTCATTTAACGGGGTGCTTCATGTGACAGTGGTGTAAACTTTGCTCTCATCCAGCACCTTGGTGTAAAACCACATTCCCTGTGGCCCAGCTCTGCACTCCCATTCCCATACCATTTGTTCACAGATGCGATCCCACTTTCCCGTAGCACGAGAGGTTGAGAATTCCTTTGCTGGTGAACCCGGTCTGTGTGAGCTGTTTGGCGTTTGAGAAAATCTCCTACTGTTATTTAGATCTCTTCTGTGAAATGTAGCACGTACTTTCATTCAAAAGTTGAATTCTGTTTATTTAAATACGATAAGTTGTTGTAAATCTGATTGGAGATTAGCACACACGTGGCTAGCGATGGCCAAGCAAACGCTTGCCGGCCTGTTTGGCCTTGAAGCACCTCTCTTTCTTTCTGGTTTAAGTTTCCTTTAGGGACTCTGCGAGACCCACAGCGTCAGACCCCATTCAGTCTATTGTTAATGGAGAGCGTCTACAATCAAAGTGTGGAGTGTTTGGGTCAGGAGCCTTAGTGATTGTGGCCTACCCCAGGGCAAAAGCACGGCCCCTGGGGACACAAGCCCAGCAACCTCCTTTACATCGTAGGGCTATGAGGTCCAGCCTGGGGACTCGAGGGCTTCATGAGCTAATGAGCAACTCCAAAAATATTTTCTTGATTGATTGTGCGGTTGACTTGAAGGTTGCTTATTTCTCGTTGTAATCCACAGGGCAAATTTAATTGTTTTACTATAAAACTATATTTGTGGTTGTAAGTTACATTGATATTTTCACTTGATCTAGATGTTGGGATAAGATAAAGTCATGTTCGTACTTCCTGCAGTATGCATCATTTCTGCAGTAAATATAAAAATTATTAGCTTAAAACCAAGCATGTATGCTAGTTTTTAAAAGCTGAGCAAAAACATTCTCTTAAAAAATGTGACTTGTGTTGGTTAATCCTAGGATCATATTAACAAATATAAACAGGTTAATTTAGTGAAGACGTTTTTATATCACCAGACAAAAAAATCCTTGCTCACATTTTACCTGGGACAGGATTAGGGGACTGTATATCCCATTAGTGCAGTATGCAAAATAACATCTCTGAATGTGAGAAGGAAGGCATGATGAAGTACATGAAGTCTGCTGGTCCTAATTTTGAGACACCCCCTCGTCGAGTAAGGACAGCAGCTCTGAAGAGTTCATTAGGGTGTGCTGGCACGCTGAGCCCGGACCCAGCTCTCCATGTGTCCTTGCAAGAATATATGGGGCTTCACAAGTCCTCCGCTCTTTCGCTCCATTGCTGTCTCCAACCTCCACCGTATCACCCCCACCTAATTTTTTCCTCTTCTCCCAGTCTCTCAAAGGTGCTGATCAATTCACAGCCTCCTTCTGAGGTGTGAGACTCATCCCTGCACCTTGTGATTGGCTCAGGCGCACAAACCCTCTGCCGCTCTCGTTCCCCCTATCTCTAGCTCTCATCCAGGGCAGCGGCCTGCTCTTTTCACCTCTGGGCTGCCAGCCGGTGCTCCGTACACCGCAAAATCGGCCAGGGTTCGGTCAAATGAAATCACAGTAATCAAACTCTCCCCCTTTCCCTCTCACTTTCTCCCCCTCTCTCGTGGCTCTGAGCCCATTAGCACACCTGAAATAATAACTCAAGTGACAAATGTTTTGGCACTTATAGCTGATAGACCAAGAGAAAGGGTGGGAGAGAGCACACCTTGCTCTTAGAGATTTAGACACGGTATTTTCCAATCCCCAATGCGTCAACACTGAAAACTGACAAATTCAGGAATAATCTGGTATGTGAAAATTGTAAAGCCTGATGTTAATAAAAAAAGAAACAGATTTGAGGACGTATTTTCTTTTCTTTTTTTTAATGAAATCGTTCAGACATTTACAGTGAATTCACATCAGTTTCATTGATACAAGACACATGCTTCATTTGCCTCACTGGCAAGCCTTTGTAAATGCATAAAAAGGTGTGAAATGCAATTAAATAATAAACCATGATAAATACAAATATAGTTGTTTTACAAAATAACAACAAAAAATTTAATAATATGATAATTAATAATAAAGTTGTTAACAAATAAAACATTAATAATACGGGTTTTTTTTTGTAAAAGCAATAGTAAATTATTTAAATTACGTTTATAGTTGAATCATAAAATATTGTTAAAATTCTTGATAAAATGTGTGTTTGTAATATTCTTAATCATTTTACGTGACGGCAGAAAAATAAAAGGCAAAACGGAATGAGGTCAACGGGCATTTTTAAGATGTATTTAGCAAAACTTCTAGAAATAAAAATGTCTCGATTTTATTCTTTTAACGATGTTGACATCTAACCAAACTTGTAATTTTAATGATTTAATGGTAAATACAGTATCCGACACTGACATGATCAAATAATAATATTAGTGTTATTGATTTGAATTACCATAATTGATTATTTTAACAATTATTTTAAAGTAAAGCCGCATTATTACTGTAATTCGCCTATTTTGTATATTTCATGAAAGTAGTTACGGCTCTCATTAAAACATAAAGAAGGAAAATTCTGTATGTATCCAGTAGAAGGCGCACATGATCAAGCATACAGGTCATTGAAAGTCTTCACATATGAAAATGTTTTTTTTTTCAGTAGTTTACTTTATTTTAAATGCAATAGACCTGCAGTTAGTTACTTGATTAATAATGTTTTTACAAATAAAATACAAAGCAAACAAAATAATAAAAAGTAACAAAATAAGGCCAAACTAAATAAAAATCACAAAATGAAATCAAACGTACGTTGTTGTTGTTTTTTATTTAGATTATATTGTGCAAAAATTAGTAGTTGTAAAACAAATTACTCATTGTCAAAATAGCGCTTTCTTTTTACCGATTTAACTAATAACAATCCAGTAAATGAAAACATTATTGTAACTTTACCTCTAGCATAATATTTATGTAAAGACGTCGTTTTAGTCTCCGATTAACTGTATTATAAATTGACGGCCGCAATTTAGACCCGTGGTTAATTTACGTAATCTTCATAATTTATCAGAAAAGTTTCTTGTTTAGTTTAGCAATGTCATATTATACATATTTTTTTTTTTTTTTTAAATTCATGATGCGTTTATAGTTTCTAGATCAATTATAGCCTTTTAACTAAACCTGTATAACGTATTAACAAATATCCTAACAATTCTCTAATTTTATTTTAAACTGTTCAGTTGTCTACTGCGTCTTTATTCTGCGCTTATATAAGATAATGCAAACATAAGTTGCTAAACGAATGTTTGAATATATTAACATTAAGTTACATTTGAGTACTTTAAGCATGTTGACAGAGCATTATGTCCACGCAGTTGCAAGATCAAGAAAAAAGTTAATAGCCTACTGTGTTATCCCAGTGCGTCTTACCCATTCCCGATAGTCTTGTAAGTTTCAGGCAGTTGTCAGAGGTGGAGAAGGCAGGGTTCACTGCAGACTGGCCCCTGTTTTGAGATTGCTGCGGGGGGATATAAAGGATGACCTCCGTTTGACTTCTGAAGCACAGCCGCTTGTTTCTTGCAATGGCGATTTTGGTAGAAAAGGATTCAAATGAATCACAAATATTAAAGCGGGGTGTTAATATTCTTATAAACACCCAAATACATTTGGATATTTGAGACTTGAGTAAAACAAAAATTATTTTCTGTTTACACAGAGACGAATAATTTTATAGGCCGCTATAAATAGTTTAACATATTGTAGGCTAAACCTTATTACAATATAACAATTTTTGACAATTAAAATAATACCACAGACAGACATTTGCAACATATAAACCATGTTGCGCAGTTGTATAAACGATGCACGTGCTGCAAAAACAAATACCTCTTTTATCTTTAAATGCATCTATAAAGAATATGACTCACTCACGTTCTCATTTTATATCGAGATGCTGGCATGTCTTTCTAAGCTCAATTTATCCGAAATGATGGTATTAACTCACTGATGCGTGTTGCAGTCCGCTGACCCTCACTAAAAGGCAACCTAAACAGTGAAAGTCCATGCCCTCATTGTGCTGTATAACGTCCTTTTATAGATGCTAATTGAAGGAACTTAATTACTTTATAATGCTATTCTGGTACTGTGACAGCAGTTAAGCGTTTGGGTAAGCACGGCTTTCATGACATCCCGTTTGGTTCGCACATAATTGAGACAGACTAAAACTAATGTTGAGATTACAAACATCAATAAAAACAGTGCGTTAACTTCCCAAATAAATATATAGCATAATATATTGGATACAAAATACACTAGTGTTTAAATGTTATTCGTTTATGTTCTGTCGGAAATATTCGTTTTTGATCAACTACAATTTTGTAACAGTATACTAAGTATTTTCAAAGAAAGAACATAGCCCACTTACCATTTCGCGCATGCATGCACGTTTATCTGTAGTGTTGGGTTAGTTATGTATCTGTTGCATGCATCCTCCTTTCATTTGTGTTTAAGTCCAAATCAGATCCCACACCCGTGCAGCGCGCACCCTTCGTTTGCCGAGCGCTTTGGGGATTTGATAGTAATTTCATGCCTGTAAATGTGCGCGACGGATCCTGCCGCTGCTTTTGCGCGGAAGCCGAGGGTTGTGTGATAAGACACTGATCCTTCCATTAATCGTTTCTGATCGATGACAGATGCACATCAGACACACTTCATACACCTTGTCCCCGGGTCGATTGTATCGCCCACAGTTGTGCAATGTATGTTTGAAGCAACTTATTCAGCTTTAATTTTAATTTATTTGAGGTGTGTATTATATATGTATTATATGCTAACAGCATGTTTACGAAAGTAGAAAGGTACTTTAAATTAGGAAGATGTTTCTTGAAATTGACCAGAACACAATATCCACTTCTCCAAATTGTCAGAGCTAAAAGGAAAGCAGTGGATATCACTTTACTGGCTGTTGGATCTTTAGCTAATGCTTGGGAAAAGTTTCATCTACGCCTTGGAATTAACAGAAATGTGATGGCACGAGGAAGTTGCTGTAATGGCCACATTTTTGGCACTTTGTAAAAAAACGCATTGTAACATACAATCTTAAATGTGTACGTTTAGTTAATATAGGTGACAACAATTTAATAAACAATTTTTTATAATTAAAAAGTTCACACATTGTGTTTGTGTGTATTCTGTGTGTTTCAGTAGAATAGAGAGAGGGTTTTAACAAAACAATTCTAACATTTTCCTCCAGATTACAATATTATATTCCAGCTTTCCTTCATTTATGGCTGCGTATCGAGTGATAAATTATTGATTGATCATTATTTGAACCAATAGACAGCGCGATTCACTGTAGCACGCTTCCATTGGACACTGCACCAAACTCCTTAGATCCTACAGTAAGTGGATGAGTCCATTCTCAAACGATGGGGGTGTTTTGGCGTGGAGCGCGCAGCGCACACAGCACTGCTGATGTGCAGCATATGCCGTCTCTAAATAAAGATGCTTTGCTGAATGATGCTGTGAAACGTAAGCCATATAAACGTATGAAACCTATCTCATAGTAGTTTGGTGTTAGCGCTGCAAAGCTACCGCGCAACACAGAACGTGTATAGTAAAACTTAATTACGCACCTTGGTTGAAGTTCCCAAGTTTGTTGGCTGTTGCGATTGGTGTTTTCATGAACTCATTAATGAAGCTAAACAATAACGCGAACAATGTTGAAATTGTCATGATTCTATACATTCCCAGCTGCCTTCAGATAATTATTATTCCATCCTCGTGTGGTTGTAAAGTTGAATGCATTGTTATTATACGTAGTAACATTGTTACATATATTTTATGTCGTGTATAAATGTTCAACGCAGTCTCTTGTGCAGAAAATATGAAAAGCGTAATGTGATCTCAGCGTTATACTGTACCTCGATTCGCGGTACTGATGTGCGCTTTCCTGAGTCTGACAAATTTCACCCCCCACTCCCCTGCATTGGCAGGAACTTGATGTGGCCCATCCCATTGTGTAAGACGCGACCTGTTATGGCCACCACTACTTCCGGGTTTCAGCAGTCTGGTCCAGATTCAGTTGCTGAGCCGCGTTCAACACACACTCATTGTACACAAACGGGGAAAGGCAGATCGCAGCATCGATCGTGGCTCCTTTAAGAAAAACTAAGCCAGAATTATCAGCCCACCTCCTCTTGATCTCATTTAGAAGCTATTGCATAAAAAATCAACTCAGGAGACGAGAGTGATCAAAGAAACGAGAGAGAGCTTCATTTTTGTGCATTTGAGTAGTATTATCGTTAGGGGTGCTAACCAGTGGAAGCGCGCAGAGGATCATCATTCATTCAGCACTTTGACAAGCTCGCGTTTGATTGATTGACAGCCGGAGTGGCAAAAAGCCATGAGATTTGCTAGTTTTGTTTAAGGGGGTATTTTCATACTGCTGTGGAAAAGAAGATTTCGCTCGATCTTTGTCGCTGTCCAGGGGAAAGAAAGCGGAGGAGCTATCGCTGAACGCGTCTGGCTGAACTTGTGGTGAAGGACTGGCTTCATCGCTCGCTTGAAAGAAGCATTTGGATTTTTGGGGAAAACACATCCCACGTTTGGAATTTGCGTGTTTATTTCTTATTCACCCTGGCCTCGTAGGGGATTTATTTTTAATTCAAGGAAGACGAGGGAGTGTGGAGGGCGATGGCGCAGAGGGTACGTATCCCGAAAAGTTTCTGCGACTCCGTATGTTGTTTGAATGCAGCTGGAAATACTGAGACGTGGCCGATGACAGTCTCGCAGTCAAACGTTTTCTTTTGCTTGTCAGTTCAATACGTTTCTTTCTTTTCCTTTTTATATTATACTTTATCAAATCGCTCGCTGACATGCATGTCTATTTGAGTAGTGTCTGACTTGGAGTTTTGAGACTTACATTTTTGTTTGATTAAATACTCTTATATTAGTCATGACATGCCGTCATCCAAAAGTTAGACGAGGAACAGTTTTATGCTTTTTACCACTTTTACTTTACGCACCAAATTTATTTAGCAACGTTTCTATAATCTCTTATCAAAGCCGTAGCTACTTTTTTTTTTTTTTTAAAGGTAAACTTTCACAACTTCCAAGATACTCTATTTTAACACATCGTGCAGAATATATCAATAGGCAGCAAATTCAACTGACCTTTAGTATTTCTGTCTTCGCTAGATAATAGTCTTTCTGCACCATTGCTATGAAACGTGAATGTGCAAGGGGACTTGTAAAGTTGACATTTACTGGTTGGCCACTTTTTCTTTGCTTTTGTAATCAAATGTAAACAACCAGAAACTACATTTCATAGCAACCCACCGACCTTTTGCTTTTGATGGTGCAACTACAGCAGCACCCTGCTGTCTTGCTTGCACCTTGATAGTTTTAGAGTTTAAATGTTAATTTATTCTCATTACACTTTCCCTGTTAAGTCACCACAGTGATTATTGTCACCATACATTATTTTAAAGAGACTGGCCAAAATGTCTATATGTGAATTTTTATTTAAATTTGATTAGAGTAAAACTGTGTGCATATTTTAAATTTTGCATATATGTTAATAGTCTCCTAACAATCATAGTTTCCTAAGAATATAATTTAACATGCTACTATACTATAATTACATGCTTATATGATACACATTCCTATAAGTTGAGCTGCATTTGCAAAAATAAAGATACACTTAATGAAATGTGGCACAACAGCATACTTGACACTGTAGCTGTGTGATATTTCAAAGCTGTATCTCAATGCTCCAAGCCTCCGACGCTGTATTTAGTCTAATCAACTCCAGTCAGAATTTTAAAGCATATTATACTTTTAACAATAAATAAAGCGTGTATTTACGCAGAACGCTAGAAGATCAATGCAGTTCGCTTGCAAATGTAGCAATACTGTTTTCATTTTTGGATAACTCATATTTTTAGTCGAAGGCCGAAATCTTTAGTACCTCTACTCTCGATCTAGCTACTACTAATAATTTATTTTGTTTAGGCTTTTTATTGATTTGTTCTGTTTGAGATAAAAGTGACAACATGGACATGTTGCCCTTGGTGTGTGTGCAGTACGAAGATATACCCCACTATGGGATGGACGGAGTAGGAATCCCGAGCACGATGTACGGAGACCCGCACGGCCCCAGATCCATGCAGGCTGTTCACCTGAATCACGGGCCGCAGCTTCACTCCCACCAATACCCGCACACCGCCCACGCCAACGCCATGCCGCCCAGCATGGGCTCATCAGTCAATGACGCCCTAAAAAGAGATAAAGACGCCATTTACGGGTACGTGTGGATGGCCAAAACATATTATATGATTTACTTTGTTAATAACACATTATTTGACCCGTTTTACTTCAGGCGGATTGAACGATTCTTCTTTCTGTCTATATATATTTTATCTACATTTATTATTGTGTTTAGGTTCAGGCTTGTTTCTCTGTTTGTTTAGCCTTTCGTGTTATGAGACATAATTTTTTCTCTGTTAGTTTAAAATATATATATATATATATATATTTAACGTTTAAAACTTTTTCTAATATAATGTATAAATACTGTAAACCTAATTTTCTCCGTTCAATATGCAATACTTTCAACTAAAACTACAATCTAATTCATTATAAATAAAGTTTATTAAATTGTAAAATACTACAAACTCTTTAGACAAAATGACACCGCCCTGGTAAAAATTATAATAAGAACTTTTCTAGCGCTACAGATAATATATTCAACATGTGTGATGTGTTCATAAAATATGAAAATATATATATCTTGATGTGCTAGTTCCCTATTTTCCGCAGTTGTTTAAAAAATGCGTATCATACAAAAACTGCTGGATCATACAAGTTTACATGAAAACGCAGTATATAAATGCTGTCGCCGATCAAAACAGCAATTTAGTAACAAAAGAAGGCCATAGAAGGTACTCTCATTTATTATGGATTAGTTAAGTCCCTAAACATTTACACAAGAGATACACTGAGTAAGTGAACCGTGGGTAAATTGCATGTTTGGCCTAGACTGAACATGAGCAATTCTAAGTTGAGCTAAACTCGTAGCCCACTGTTTATATTGACGGTTGTCTTTGCTAATATGTCCTAAAAACAATTTCCATATTAAACAATATTAAGCGCAACTAATAAGACTAATAAAAAATGGTCGGCGTAAAGTATGTATTAAGTATTCCTTAACCATATTATCGAGGAGCTAATGTTTTTTACATTAAGTCAAATATGTTAATTAAATATGAACTTTTATATATTGTTATAAAAAAGTTATTGTTATGTGTTAATTAATTTTTTGCTCTATACTGTCGTTTTTGTTTTTGATTCCAGGCACCCTCTGTTCCCACTTTTAGCACTGATTTTTGAGAAATGTGAATTAGCCACTTGCACACCTAGAGAGCCCGGTGTGGCTGGAGGCGATGTGTGTTCGTCAGAGTCTTTCAATGAGGATATAGCAGTGTTTGCAAAACAGGTCAGAGAGTTTTATTGCGCAAAAAGTTTTTGCATAGTTTTACGGCTGCATTGTTGTTGCGTTAACGTTGTGCATTTACCTCAAAAAAATGCTTTATTTACTGTTTTTAAATAACTTTTATTTTTTTCTCCTGACAACTTGGACTTATTTACACGCACATCGTCTCAGATTCGTGCAGAAAAGCCGTTATTTTCATCAAATCCTGAGCTGGATAATTTGGTAAGTGCAAAATAATAGTTTTCGATGTATTTGCCTTAGTTGTAATTTGTTAGAGCCGCTTCTTCATTCAAAACTTTTTAAGATTGGACTTCCAGTTGTCTTTTATTTGCTCTTTGGCAAAGTTTTGTGCAAATTATTGTTTAGTATTACTGATGTTATTTTGACGTGTCACCCGTGTTCGGAGCACAGATACACTCGATAGAACATAGACTGAAGTGATAATTGTTTCATAAATTATATATTATCTGACTTAATAGCAATGCTTGCCTCGATATAGAGACAATGCTTGTCTCATAAATCATACTGAATGTCAATGACTTATTTTATTTGCCGTAAGTTAATTTGAACCTCAACATTCATAGTTAGCCTGTTTTCTTATTTTAATTTTTCAGATGATACAAGCCATTCAAGTTTTACGGTTTCATCTTTTGGAGCTCGAAAAGGTAAAAAAATTTCCCTAACATTTTACCTCAACTGGCCACTTCTTTTTTTTTTTAAACCTGTGAGACTCATCTACATAAATGTATTTTCCTAGTCTTTTGTAATTAGTGTCAAAATCAATCATGCTGCCTATTTCTCCTCGAGTTTAATTACAATGCAACATGCTACGACGGGCACAGATATTTCATAGCGATAATTTCACGGTTTCTCTGCTTCGCCTCTTGTTATATTTTATGTAGGCCTAGTTGATTCTTTTTTGTATTAAATTTATTTCAAAATATTGACAATCGATTGTTATTGCCTAAATTTAGTCGCCCATGTTGATTGCACGTTTTGCGCGCTTATCTGTTATCAGCAATACACTTTGGTGGAATTTTATCAACACCTGTTTCCAGGACAAGAGAGGGCCTATCAAGTGATTTATCATAAAACCATATAGCTTTACAGTTTTGAATACACGTAATAACCAATGGCTACAAGTCTCCAGTATTTGCATGAAGCTCTATGGTTATATGTGCTAAGATAATACGGCAACGCGCTACTTTGAGCATTTAGCCAAAAATGCAGAAATCTCCCCTAAAGTCACCGAATGTCCTGAGAGGTCACATGATTCCCTTTTAAAGAGGTGGTAATGAAATAACTAGACATTAACAGAAATTAAACAGTTTACCTTAAATGTCAGTCAAGCAGGTCATCTCTCTAATGGCCACAACCCCGGGAGCAGATGAATTTAACACGGGTGTTGAATACGGTGTAGCCCGCGAGTCGTCTTGTCAGTGTCAATTTTCTGCGATATCTCTATTTTGAGACAGAGTAAAGTTATTTCATATTCTGGATGCGTTTGATAGCTATCAGAGAATGCCATTGGGAAAGGTTTTCCATGTCAATAGCAGTTCTGTATGCACTTGTCAACTCGCTGTGATGACCCTTTGTGATTTTTTTCCTCCCTGCTTCCTTTTGCATCTATAGGTACATGAACTTTGTGACAATTTCTGTCATCGGTACATCAGCTGTTTGAAGGGCAAGATGCCCATCGACTTGGTTATAGACGACAGAGAAGGAGGATCAAAATCAGACAGTGAAGAAATTACGAGATCATCGGGGCCCCTTGATCAGGTACGTGAAAGAGTCAATTTCTTTTCTGGCTATTCAGCTCGTCTTTTGGGTCACTTTCTCTGCCTCGCTGTTATTTGCATATGATTAAGGCTTTTAAATTCCATCGGATTGAAAATTTTTGAATAATATGGCCCATTATTGCTTCATTAAGGTTTGATCCCGGAACTGACCCGAGGAGATTAGCTCGTGAAAGCATTGCCATAAACTTGACCTGTTTCTTGTCGATTTTAATTTAGTCCTTTCCCACTTCTTTTCTCTCGCCTGCTTTTTAATCAAACGAAATGGTTGTCTGTGGTATTTGTTACTTTTAGAATAAATGAAGACGCATCTATAGCAGACTTTTTTGGGGTTTGGTGCTTTGTTTTTTTTCTGCTGTTGTTTAAGCTTCATTAGTTGCCTTGTCAGTGTTTTCCTCAGCCGAGAGCGCGCATTACTTATGCGCAGCATTCTATGCCAGACGCTTTGAATAGCATAAGCAATGCGCTCTCATCTAGCACTGTACCATACCGTTTTATGTATGTATAGGGAAAACTATGTAATTCCGTGCCTCTCTTAAATTTACATTATGCGGCAGCTTGTGCTGGAGATTTTTGTGTTGGTTTAATTTTACGCGTTCAATATTTTACATAACAGATATAAAAAAAAACTTTTGTGTTTTTTTTAATTGACAGTATTAATCACGGAACAGATACTGGTTAAGAAAAAACTAAGTGCTTATATTAAGAGGATTTGTAAATTCACCAGCATTAAACGTAATGAAGCGATTAGGCTAAATAATTTAAATCCGTCATCTTCCATATGGCTGAGTGATTGAATAAAGCATTGACCAGTTGTAGCTTTCCAATGAGTGCGTCGGTCAACAGCTTAATATGAGAGAGAGAAAATTCAGTCCCATTCATTACCAAACAGGGACTCCAATAAAACGACCTTTGGCTGCCTTACTCTCTTCTATCTCGGCTGTATTAATGATTATGTTAATGAGCGGATCTGCACTGATAATAGGCCTATATGCCCATTTCAAAGGCAGCGTTAAATAGTAATTGTGTTTATAAGTTTAACAAACTCTGTCGGGGGGCACTTGTCAGGATTCTTGAATAGATTAATTCTTGAACAAAAATGAATTTAAGTGAGAGAAATAAATTAGGCTTATATGAAGACCCATGGGGTACGTAGGTATATAACTTGATAAGAGCAATTTATGCTTTGCTCGAGGGCACGAATTCAAAGCTTTAATTGACTTTAAGATGAAGATATGTCCTATATTTTTCCCGATGACGTATGGCGCATAAATATCGGGCTAGTATTAAGTGTTTACATCTTTATAAAAAGTCCGATTACCTAATGTAAGCTCACCAACTTTTCAAAAGTTTTAAAATGCAGGCTGAAATAAAATTATACATAATTATATATTTTATAATTATACAATATAACACAGTTGGGTAGACTTGTACTTACTTGTACAGTGTGTAGCAAAAACAGCTTTAAAAGATTAATTCAATTTTAAAATGGAAAAATCGAAAATAAAATTTAGTTCACAAAAAACTTTACCACGCAATTTAACTTTAGGCACTATATGTATTTTACATCTCATATTTTTGTGACTACACTGTGTGGTGACATCCCTAACGAATTTGCGTCGCTCGTGCATTATCTCGTTCCATATGTATTTTTAATATATGCCCTCGGGCATAAAGTTGAATTGGACTGGGAAAAAATCTCCTTTGTGCAAATTCTCAGCAATTTTAACAAGAGGGAGAAGGCGGTTCATTTGCTCAGATGCCAATTTATTCCAGCAAGAATACAGCAGCTTAAAAAAATCAGAAATATACATAGAATTGATTAAACTCTTTTGTGTTTTCGTCGTCCGGGCACCCAAGCATCGTATCAATAATAACTCAACTCCAGCTTAGCATTGTTTTGCAAGTATAGAGAGGACAGAAAAAGGGGCAGAGCTCAGGGGTGAAAAAGTCAGAATCTCTCTCTCTCTCTCTCTCTCTCTCTCTCTCTCTCTCTCTCTCTCTCTCTCTCTCTCACACACACACGCACACACACACACACGGGCGCATGCTCTCTCTCTCTCTCTCTCTCTCTCTCTCTCTCTCTCTCGTGAATGCGGCCCAGCCAGTTTGGATTCGCGTTGTTTTTCTCGTAGGCTGAGCTGATAAACGCGAGGCCACATGAGCCTCAGGTGCCATACGAGCGGAGGGACTAGTTAGCAACTAGTTAACCCTTTCCCTACGGACTTCATTTGTTTAACTTGTTTACATTTTGGTGTCAATCATATTGCATTCTAGTTTCATTATTACAGTAATAAGAATAACAATATGTAGAGGCAGTTTCACAAAACAAATAAATCCATATATTGCTTGCAATTAATTCCTTATGCATGCATGCAAAAATGAGCAGTAATGTAAAGTGTGATATTACTTTTTTCATATTAGACTTGAAAGATCTAACATTTCTTGTAGAAATAATTTAATCGTTATTTAGATAAAACGGCTTAGTGATGTTTTGATTTATGCATATTTATTGGCTTTTTGTACGTCGACTCTGATTTGTTTTTCTGTTGGCTGGCTCTTGGTGATTTCATGACGTCTTTGCTCGCTTTGGACGTAAGGAGTCTGAGGACATTTCCATACACAGTTGTGTTTAATTGCAGAGAGACGCTGCCATTTGCTAATGAAGTCAACGCCATGAAACCTCTGCAGTGCTCAAGACTGCACTTCTCCAGGGCTCTTTAGTTTATTCTTTGCGGCCTGAAGAGGGTTTGAAATAATTGAAATGCTGAATAGTTTCTCTGTCTGCAGTTTCCCTTTCTGTTTTGTTCAGACCCAATTTTAAAACTAGGGGTGTTATTACAGAGCCAACAATGTTATTGATGTACTATTGTTAGGAGGCCACCCAGAATAAATTTTTTTGTGCTTGGAAATGTTATTTAATTTATGATACAAAAGGTTTTTATGCTCTGCCTTTAAGTGAATGTGGATAGTAATATTTTAGAGTGTTGATATTTTAAAATGATGGAATAACATCCCTGCTAAGAATAATTGTTTGGTTGTTGTTGCTCGTGCTCATAAGCTTTCTCGGTTAAGAACTTCCAGAACTGCACAAACTTTTTTATTATAATGTTTGGTTTGTTAACGAGAACCAATTATTTTTTTTAAGTGTAGCTTATTTTGTTGGATAATGTTGAAATTATTATTGCACTTTAATCACAATATAAAAAGATCCATCTTTTTATAGAATTTTTTTGGCTGCTGTCAATGTTGCAACAACTTATATAAAGAGCAAGCATGTGACTTGTTTTGTTTGTCTCTTTGCAGAATATATCAAATAGTAATCTCTCTCTCTCTCTCTCTCTCTCTCTCTCTCTCTCTCTCTCTCTCTCTCTCTCTCTCTCTCTCTCTTTATATATATATATATATATATATATATATATATATATATTAATTTGTATTTAATATATTTAATTTATATGTATTTAAGTTTCTCTCCAAATCAATAAAAAACTTTTCAAATAATTTGTTTAAAGCTAGAATCAAAGATCATGCATATTGTTTTAAAATGCACATTTTGGGATTTAACTTCAAAGTGCACATCATGGCCAGTGATGTGAAAGTATTTGTAATTATAGATGTGTGATTATCCTGCAGTGACATTAAGGGCGACTATACCGGTTCTAAAACAAGATATTACCCACAGGCCATTTTCAAAGCTTCTGCCTTCTCTTTAGACTTAAAACCAGCAATTATCCCCCTCCCCAGTTTTGCTTAATTTAGCTTCATAAGACTAATGGAAGAAGTAGGAGTTTGGGGGACAGGATGGTAAATGCGTTCTCTCTTTCACTTTTGTTTTTGTGCATGCCATTACCACCTGCATTCATCTCAAGAGCCCCAATGTTGAACCAGCAGCCACATAGTCTGTTCAGCAGGATCTCAGCCTTATCAACAAGCTGGAGAAAACAAATAAACAAGAGTCCTGATTTCGTTTTGGTCTTAATTCATTGGGCAAAGCTCATGTGTGAATCCTGTGCTTCCTAAGTGTTTTCCAACAGAGTCGAAAGAGTATTGTGTGATCTTGTTCAAGTGTCCTCGCTAACCTCGTTTGATGAGGCATATAAAAATTTCTTTCCCTCTCTCTCTTTTTTTACTGCATTTAGTTGTGCTATCTAGATGAAGCCCGTACCAAAAATAGTGCAATGTGAAACTGGTGGTCTGTGTGTTAAAAAAAGAGCATGAAATTGTAAACAAACGGTTTTCCCCTGTAAATTGTAAATGTACAGTAACCCAAAAATGTTTTTCTTCATTTTTATAAATGAATTGAAAGCCCAGCATTTATCGCACGAGTGCTTGTAAAATGTGCAAGAAAGGGAGCTTCTATCTAAGACCCAACACAATGCAAATGCAATGAATTGGAATGCCTCACCGATCATAGCAGAATCAGAATTTCCAGCAAGGAAAATCTTTTCATGGCGAATTAAGTGGTGGAGGAAGAAAATGGTAATGAAAAAAAGGAAAGGCGCAGATGAGAAATGCTACTCCCTGGGCTACGCACTGCAGATTTAAGAACTTTAGCGAAAGCTACGTGGAAAATTGAATTTACTAAACAATTAAGCATTGAATTAATCTATATCCTACACGGGAGAGAGACGGACACAAGAAGGAAAGAGAAACGAAGCAAGAGATGAGAAAATGTAAAGGGGGAGGGGACGCAGCCCCCCAAAAAATCCCTGAATAAATCCTCGCTAGCTCATTAGAGGGACAGTGAATATATCAAGTGTGTTGTTGTGTGCAGCAGGACAGCATGGCACTTGTCTCTCCCATAACCGTCCGCATCCACATCGTCTCCACCCGCTGCCCACATATTTACTCTTACTGTGCATTTCCTCCGGGTGTCTGTTGGCTGGTGGACCGCTGTGCGATTTACTATTATTTTATTTTATTATTAATTAGCTCTTAGATCTGTGGTGGATGGGATTGTTGGGGCAGTTATAAATAGACTGGAGTGCACCCTGGAGATGTCACTCACCCTCGGCCGAGACCCTCCCCCATTCCCATGGGGCCGAGCGTCAGCCTCCCACAAGCCCTGCTGCTCTTTTGTTCAATTACAGTTAATGCAATAGTTTGCTATTTTCCTCATTCTAATTATATTTTCAAGTGGGATTTGTTGTGCGTTAAAAAGGCGCGGAGGCTCAGGGGTTCTCAGTCTCCAGGGTGCTGTACTATTCTCTTCCACAAAGCTCTGAATAAATAAGTTCCCTCCATTTTTTTTTCTCTTTCTTTTACAAAAAGAGGAGTCGTAGAAACTGGCAATTTCAGTTTTAACTGTTTGCTCCCTGGGCATGTGTTCTAGATTACCTCTTACGGCATTCTTTTGGTATGCTGCAGAATACACCATTTTGTTCTTACTGTTTCTGAACATGATTTTTTTTTCAGATAGATCTACAATGCCTGGCACTATTATGCCTCATATAGGAGTCATGGCAAATCTATCAAAGCAGTGTGATTTGCTCCAGCCAGCTAAAAAACGTAGCGTAAAAAAGAGAACTATACATAATTGCCAATATTTACTTCTGACTAATGCTAAATTAATTACAAAAATTGACATTTTTCTCTCTTATAATTGTGCGTTTCTCACACGTAAATAAACTGGAATATACGTAACAATAACATAAACCATGACTAAAAAGTATGCATGACTGTATGTGAACAGGCCTATTTGGAATCTGTGCATCAGCAGTTTTAACAAAATCGGAACGCCCACCATTCACAAAGTACTCCACATCCTAGTGTTCATTTCTGCAATATTTTGATTTCTTCGACTGTACTAACAGAAATACCAGCTACACTCTTAAAGGTACAAAACTTTACCATTTCTGTCACTGGGGCTGTACCCTTTCAAAAAGTACAGCTTTGCACCTAAGGATTTCATTTTAGTACCTCAGAAGTACATTCCGGGACCAAAGAGAGCTTATTAGTACCTTAAAATACATATACATAAAATACTCAATATCTCAAAGGTACATATTGGTACTAAATGTTTTCATATCTGTACCTAATGGTCCATACAATTACCTTTTTAAAGGGTGCTGCCCCACTGAAAGCTATGGTACATATTTAGACTTTTTTCTAACAATGTAGGTCCTTAAGGTACGGTAATCTACCCAAAATTGTTTTGTATTCCTGTAAATGAACCAAACGGAAACTTAGAGTACAGCCCCAATGACAGAAAAGGTACAGTTTTGTACCTTTATTCCTGACAGTGTATGTTTAACACTTTTTATTGTGTTTAAATCCGACTTGGTTTACTGTTATGTACCCCAATTGTGGCAGGACCCTTTAAAGAGTTCCTAATATATAGACAGATATGTATGGCCTACGTTTGGTACCAATAGGCCTATGTATCTTTGGGTACCAATATGAACTGTTCAAGTCCGAAGCTGTACTTTTTTAAGAAAGCTGGGGTACATATTTTGACAGTGTAAATTTAACATGCAAACTTTGCAGATTCTGTCAAGGCCTGCTAAAGAGTTTTATCTGAAAGCTAATATTGGTCTCTTTACATCAGAAAGGATGCTGAGGCCTTCATCTCCGAGCTTATTTTCCTCCCACACTAATGTTACTTTTGTGGAGGCGCCCAGTGATAAGAGGCAACATCTGTTTTGTTCTATAGTAGGAGTTGGCGCTGCATGGGGCTGAGTGTGTGCAGGCCCTGGCTCGCCATTGTTCGGTCCACTTCTCTTTATCCTCATGTCTGCTCCATTTGCCACATACCATCCGCCCAACAGCTGACACTTTCTACCCCTTTATACACCTAAGCTTAATTGTCAATAGGATTTCACCTCCATCTTCAAGCAGAATGGGCTCTTATTTGATTTCATTTTGATTCGCTAGGCCGGCGAGCGCACACACACATACACACGCCTCGCTCTGGGATATAAGAGAGGCTGACTGGCTCTTGTCATATTCAGAGATCGCAAGTTAGTCGGTGCGTGTAGATGTTAAAGCTTTTTGCTGCCACACACACAGTCTTAGCTTATTATATTTATTTCTTAACTATGGATATCTTGCCTCGGGTAATGCAGAGTTTATTACTTATAATCTTACTGTTTGTTATATTTAAGGTGCTGTAATGTTTAATAGTAGTCGTTTTGCTATATTCTGTGAGAAAGCGTCGGGCGACGAAGTTTCATCTATTGCTTATGCCAGCTATACCGACTATATTGTCTTGTGAGGTTGCGGAGCGAGGCAAGGGCCTTTCCCCCAAAAAAACAACAAAATGAGGAACATCTGATATGGCTGGCTGTCGTTGTAACTCAGTGTGTGCATGTTTTCCTGTGATCTAATGCCTGATTGTGGTACTTATTCTCTCTCTCTCTCTCTATTACTGTGCAGACCTCATGGAACAGAGACCATGATGATACAGCTTCTACACGCTCCGGAGGCACACCGGGACCGTCCAGCGGAGGACACACATCACACAGCGGTGACAACAGCAGCGAGCAAGGTAAGGCACCCTTAAACCTGTATGTTAAAGAATATGACAATTAGTAGTCTTCGTTAAAACATCTACATTATTTTGCTCAGCACTGCTTTTTAGCAAATGTATAGATAAACCGACATAAAAATTGAGTTTAGAGATTGTCAAATGAAACATGAAAGTAACACCTCTTTTAAGAAGTGTTTCTTCTACAGAACAAATACATCCAGCTTTGGTAAACTTAAAGCTATGTGCATGAATAAATGAGTTAAAGCAGATGTTTCGGGGTGATGTGGCTCAGGTCCATCAGCTGGTTGTGATGTGGACTGAACTAAAGGTTGTCTTAAAAAAGCCACTGGAGAACCGCTTTTACACTGATGGATCTGCTGTATCCCAGTCTCAGAGTGATTTGAGTATTGTACATATCTGAAATCCTCAAAAAGCTTGAATATCCTCTTGTTAGGATTTCCCTTTACTCGCCTCATGTCAAAGAAACTCAAACCGTAAGCAGAATCAGCCTTTCTTTGATCTGATTGGCTATGATTGCGGTCCAGCCAATGACTGAAGGCGTGGGAGGTGCTGGACAGAAGAGTGGAGGAGGGTTTCAAACAAACCGGTGGCAAAAGGCAACTTCATTTATTATTGAAAGGGATGTCAAGGCAGCAGTTTGAGGGCTGCACAGCCAGCAGGCAAAGTAGGATGAGAGCAGAAAGGACCATATTATGTTCCAGATGACTGAGCAACGATTTATAAACCAGCGCCGGTTTTCTCCCTCCACCGAGGAGAGCGAGAGAGGTCGGCCCGGCTGAGTCGGTCAGATGGCTGATGACTAATAGCCCGGGTCGCTCGCCACACTCTGATTGGACGCCTTAATGAGCACATTTTGTGCCGAGTTTGGGCTCCTGCATGCGGTGACCTTTGCTCTTTATTGACCAAAGTGACACGTCATTTTTCACATACTTCCAATTATCGCCAGGCTTTTAATGTCCCCTGCCTCTCCTCATGTTCCCCTGTGCTCAACCCCTGTGTTTCGGATGGGTGTTTGTTTTGTTGTGTAGTAGTAGAAATGGGGCCAAAGAGGCTGAGATATGAATTTATTCAGTGTAAAGCTTGACCCAAGCATTGATGGTGGGTTAGTGATAGCATGCTTTGTAAGGAGTCGTTTTAATATCCAAGTCACAATTCTCCTGTTGGCCAAGTAACTCTTTCCCAAACTCGGTCTCTCTTTTGCTTCAACCTGCTTTTCATTTATCATCATTTCGATACATTATTTGCTTCTGGCTATCTGCCAGCACATCTTATTTACATTCACACGTTTGGAAAGCGCTTTTATCCAAAGTGCATTTGAGGTATACATTTTTTATGAGTATGTGTGTTTCACAGGAATCAAACCCGTGACCTTTGCTATTCTAATGCAATGCTCTACTAGCTGAGTTACAGGACTCCCTTTACCCTAAACTAATAAACAGAAAAGAAAGGTCTCATATCTGCTGAAGTGAAAGTATTGTGTTAAATACGAGAAGGGAATGCCCTTTATAGTCACTTGATCATGACAAATGCTATGCTATGCCCAAGTGCGTTGCATTGTACATCTGTTACCCATCAATGCATAGATTGGCACCATCGCTGATGGTTCTAGTGGTTACCATCCACACCATGTTTTCCATACCGCACCTAAATATCATCTTAGTCTGACTCGGGAAAGCATTTTCCTGCTCATGACTCTGCACCATTAAGGGAGGGGGTGGTGGGCGCTCCTCCCTCTCTGTGCAAAACAGAAACTTTCTTAGCGGAGTCAAGCAGAGACGCAGTCCGACCCATCTCTAATTAGAGCCTGGCTATTAGTGAAGCCGTTTGGACGGTGCTTGAACGTACACGCCTTGTTTAACAGCTGCTCTCTCAGGGGACATATTCTGGAACTGTATCTTAAAGCCATCTTTTTCTGAGCGTCCAGCCTCGGAGAGTACAAAGAAAAACAATTCATTATTGCTGCCTCCGAGTTTCTGACTGTTGAGGACTTTTGGCGAGACCGGAGCCCGCCCAAGATTAAAAGAGACACCCTTGGGCTGCAGCTGGAACGCAAGCGCTCTCAACCCCTACCAAAAAAGGGGCAGGGCGCATGGAAAATGACACTCTCTCACACGCAGAGATCACGCTGAGTGTTTTGAAAGGCTTTGGGTTTCCTCTACCTCATCAAAGGGTCCAGGAACAAGGTGATGACTACAGAAGTCAGATATGTATCAGCAATTACCAGACCCATTTGCGAACGGCCCCATGTGTGCCAAGTCAAATAGTTCCTGTGAGGCTCTTGTTATTGTCTGCATAAATTTACATGCAGATATGTGGACTCAAATACTGTACGGCTGTACGACTGTGGGAGCTGGAGAGAGCTTGTGTGAGTTATTCAAAGCAAGTTAAGAAGTTAACTGATTCTGACTAATGGCTCGCATTAGAGTAAACAGGCCAGTCTGGTGTATGGTGACCCAAATATGTAAACAATTTGGCATGTGCATGTACAGTGCCGAATGTACTGTACTTTCCTGCGGATGTCACATAGTCATATACTTCAGTCTGTGTAGAGCGAAGCTTGAACAAAATTACATGGCATTAAACTGATCATTATTCCGTTAGATTGATTGCAGTGAGTGCTGTTGTCATCATTGACTTAATGGTCAGTTTGCTGAAGGTCAGTCTGAGCCAAAGCTCTCATTGGCTCTCGGCCACCATATCTGCTCTGCGATTGGCTGGCATCTAAGACGGACCAGCAGACAGGATGTCAGTAAACCTCCGAGCTTGGATCAGCCCACCGATCCCCCGCCTCCCGTGTTTGTCAAAGTCACCCGTTAATTGGAACGATTGTCCAGCAGACTGGAAGAACCCGGCCCCCTTTCTCTCTCCCTCTCTGACTGCGAGTGCCCGCATGCCTTTGCATTTCTCATGCGCTATTTTCAGTGCTCTCCTCAATTGCTGAGTGCACTACAATGCTGATGCTCACTTTCTTTTTTATTTTTACAGCAGGGTCCTGGCTTTGTTTAGCTCGAACACTTTGAGCTGTTAAGAGGAAGCCTCTCCGTTCTCTCCCTCGTCGCCTTCGATCTTTGACTTTGTTTTGTGCTTTAATCGTGCCTGTATGTGTGCCGTGCTTCAAAGAGCTAGGGGAGCTCTGTGTTGTCATTCAGGTGCAGTCAGTCAACGGTTGTTCCTGCCTTGCTATATTCTCCTCTGTGTATGCAAAAGCGTTACGTGCAGGAGGGGGAGGCTGAGCATTCGCCGCGCTGCCTGTGTATCAGTGGCACTGCGTTGGTGGAGTAATCTGGTTAAATCAGAGGCATAATGGCTGATAAAAGGTGTGCGGTTTTAATAGCGCAGGGATCTGAGACCGGTACCCGGGCGGCCCGAGCCGCCCCTGCTGTGTTTCTCTCTCATTCACATCACACCATACACACAAGGAGCAGAGAATAAAGCCAGGGAAGACCGAGAAAGGAACACAGGAAAGAGAGCAAGGTGCCGTTTCCAGTAAGTGCAAGTGTTTGGGAACGCACGTGTTTCACAGGAACTGCAATAACAAAAAACAGTTTTTATTTCACACGGCACATCATGTTCTCTTCCAAGCCCTTATGCACAATGCACTTGTGAATTTCACATCGTGCCCACAAATGGCTAAATTTAGCCATTGCACAAAGTCATGGAGATAGCGGTGAGGGGCACGGATAGAGCAGTGTTCTCAGAAGGCGCATGCAAGTTTTGTTAGGTTACCTAGGGGAGCGATGCGGCGTCCAATCCGAACACTGACATGTTTATGACCTCAGTGAATCTCAGCATTGATGCCACAACCAACAAGCTACCACTTGTTTCTCCGAAAACCATCGCCGCCAATGACTTTATGGCCCAGCTCCTGATAAGACCATGTGTATGCTTAGTGGTCCCATGGCGAAAAGGGGAAACAGCACTGGTTCCCACAGCGAGGGGCAGTTTGCCTTTGGGATTAGGCTGATGTCATGTGGGAACAAGGAAAGTGAAAAGCGAGAGTGCAGGCAAACACCCCACCCTCCGCTTACCATATATCAGCTGTTTCTTCTGCTTTTCTAATCATTGCCTTAAACCTGCTTTCATAGCCTAAATGAGCACCTTGTCTCTGGGCAGATAATACTCATAAAGCTGGTATGATAAAGTGTCACTGTTGTGTTTGCTACTCTGTTTGCTCTGGGATTTAACTACTCCTGAAGTACTTCTCTTCTTTGGCCCCTTCCCCACATTGACCGTGTGTACTCAGGAAATCGCTGCCTGTAGTGCTGTTGACATCTTTCTCGTCCGCTCTTGGTTGTATTTTTCCATTCAGCTATATTACAGCTCAGTTTTACATGAAACATTTGCGTTTCATGTTGTTGTAAAGACAGTCCTCATCATCTTATAGTCTGTCATTTCTGCACTCAAACAAATGCGTTGAATTGGGGACTCAACATGTCTGTTTACATAGCAATGGAAGACGGAGTGTTTGAAACTTTGTCGTTATTTTTGAGATTGAGTTTTTTTGGTGCATAAATTACACAGTTCACCTTTTAGGTTGTTTTTCGGATGTTTTGTCCCAAAGAAAGAGAGAGAGAGAGAGGTTTGGGCAGGACTCATTTGCTATGTGATGTTCAGTTTTAAGTGGGGAGCATATGGTATATTTAGATCAAATGCTATAATTGTGGTGTATTGATGTAGACACTTTGCATCTGTCTCCATGTATACAGGAAGTCCTTCTTAACCAATCCTTTATTTCTTGCCAAAACCAGAATTTTGGTGTTTGCTAAATATCCCCTTCACAGCGACTAACTGTCATCACTGCTCTTCTGCTTGAATGGTAGTAAACTTTGAGATCGAAAACTTTTATTCCTTTTTCTCTCTTCATTAGACGTTTCGGTCAGCAAGCTAAATGTCATATAATCATTACTGTAAAATCAGATTATTCATGCAACTAATGAAATATTTCATGATCAGAATATTGATTGCAGCAATGAAAACAGAGTAGAAGAGAGATCAAGCTGTACCCAAAAGCTATTTTTAAGGTTACGACATGCTTTTTTTATTCATAGTTGATTTGCCAGATGCACGGTCACTGGTGGTGAGAGGGGTCAGGTTGTGTTGCACAATCCTTCCCTAGATCTCTCCCTAATGGCTGAAAGAGCCCTTGGCTCCATTTAAAAAATCTCCACGATGTGCCCCGTCATCAGATCTGTGTCGTAGAGGTTCATGTGAATTTGACAGAAATCAGTGCGCCTCATCACTGACGTGTCACAATGCATTAGGTCTGGCTGCAGAAGACCTGAGTGAACATTACTCGGCACGGCCCGAGAGGAGAAGCGCGGCCCCACTGGGCGTCCATCAGATACGGCATATCCAAGTTTTCAGGAAAGAGCTGCTATCACCCAAAGAGATATGCTATCACCGCTTGGCTCGCCTGATAGAAAGGGCAAGAAGGCCACGGTGGGGAGGCAGAGAGGAAGAGAATGGAAAGGGAGGGATGGAGAGGGGGAAGTTAAGAAAGGAGTTTGAGGAACACTGAGTGACAGTAAACAAACAGGCATTAACTCCTTTGTTTGGCTGTGTGATGCGTACTCATCTTTAGTTTATTTAGGCCTTTGCTAAAGAGATTATCCACTAGCAAGAAGATACATTGGGAATTTTTGGTTTTTACTGTATCCTTGTTGACCTGTAGGAGAGACTTTACTTGGTCACAATGAATATTTATTTTACAACAAGCTATTACAGGACAAAACATTATCCCGGCAGGATAATCCGTCCGTGATCTGTAGGGATGTACATTCTTTTTGTAAGCAGGAGGCCATCCTTTTTTATTAGCGGTATCACAGTGGGTTTGAGTCCAGCTTAAAGCCACAAACAGCATTGTGCTAATTTTAGCTTCCAAAGAGGATGAGGATGAGTGGCCTGCTGCTAGTTTGCCATATGCTGCCCTGCCGATAATACTGCATGAGGAATATTTTCCTGCCGATAGCAACTGAGACTATGCGTGTGAGGTCCTGGGACTGTTACAATGCCATGTAGAGCGTAAGCATAAAGATATGATGAGGATATTTTTGGTAACAGGCCAAAATTATGCTTTATTTTGAAGGACCGGTCTGCTTTCTTTTTCATATGCTTTACTCACAACATTTATTGACTTTCTTTAGACTGTTTGGTATGTGCATATGTTTGATTGTTGTTTTTCGTTGACTTGGACATTGACAAAGTTGAAACAGAATGAATCTTTTACTGCTCGACTTAAAATCATTCAATATCAACCACCATCTCAAAGACTATTAAAGCATGAAGCCTAACAAAGAACGAAAGAATTTACCAAGCCTGTTTGGAGACGACACCCCAGAAACCCAATTTCATGCGAACAAACACCAGCAAAGCTCCATATTTGGGGAATTTGGCTTCCACTGCACTGTGTGCTAAAGCTATTTGACCTTAGTATTTGTCACCAGAGGCCGCTCACAGTGAGGGATTATTTGTTGGGGTGCTGGAGGTTTGGAGTGGTGGTGAACGGAGGTGTGTGCAGATGGAGACCGGTGCAAAAAGGTTCGGGGGGAGGGCTGTGTTAACAACAGACCGAAAGCTTGACCCGGGACTGACCCTTACTAAACAATCCCCTCCCAGAGCCCAGCCCCGCTCTTTTGACATGGATACCTGCTAAAGAGATTTAGGGGGAAAGATAAAGACCTCCTCAAGCGTTTAAAAAAAAAAGATTTAAGGAGTGAAAGAAAGATAACAAACAAACAAAAGTGTGTATGCTTTTAAAGGGTGTGTATGTGTATGGAGAGAGGGAGTGTTTGCTTTAATGTGCGCTTGAGAGAGAGTAAATGCATGTGTGTGCATGCATGCATGCATGCATTTTTTTCCGAGCAGTAACCCAATCACCAGTCGTGCCCTGGGAGCCTGAATAAATCAAAGAATGGCAGGAACCAAAAAGATTCCCGTGTTGATAATATAAAATTCTATAGGTTTTGACTAAAAAACTCCCATGAGTGGTCCGTGCTATTTGTGAGTATATGTGTGTGTTTTGTTGTCTCAATAGAGGAGTGTACAGTCGAGTTGTATTGGTATCGCCCATGTCCAGCCGCCCCTGCTCTGTGACTGTCAGGAAGCAAAAGTCAGCCCAGCTCTGTTTCCGTCACTTCCAGCCCTGAGCCTTATCTCTTCGTTTCACCCCAAGCTGATAGAACTACAATTCCCTCACATTCTCTCTGCTCAGCTTCCTGAGGTCTTTGTTATACTCAATACAATATCTATAGGCATAATTGATCTTCCACTTTGAGTGAAAGGCATCCTATCAAAAATAGAAAAGCCCCCTGAAGTAACAGTTCATCAATCTAAACATCTGTCTTGTCAAAACATAACCAATGGGTCAGCGTTTGCCTATTTAGCATGGTTCAGTTAGCCCCTACTGGTAGATTATGTAATTACACTATTATTAGGAAAAATAGCATGGTATTATTAATTTTTTTTGTCTTAAGGTTGCTGCTCTTGATGTCATAGCTAAACATAGTCACTAGTAATAGGCTTGGGAATGCCGATAAGAAAAGGTGGCACCACACATGCCAGCCAAGCCACTGCTGTTGAGATTCACAGTAATGCTTTCTTGTTTAGGCGAAGATGTTCTTTTAACTCAATGCAGCTTTTATAGTCGTAATTGAACTGCCACTTTAAACACAGAGTAGCCTAGCAAATGCAGAAATCCCCCTGATGTTACAGTTCATCCTTTCGGATGACTTAATTTTACCCCCGTCTTTATAGTCATAACAGTGCCACCCCTTTTCTTTATAAGTAGGGCTCATCATGTGTAATTCTTCTATACAATTCGCTCTCCATGTTAACTTTGTTTAACAAGCGCAGGAGAAGCCAAGCGGGCTATTATTAGTAGCGAAATACCCTCGTATTATCTACTGTACTTCAGCCCAATGGATGGTGATACGCAGCGGTTGGGGAAAATCCCTGTGCATTAGAGCACTTATCTCAGCCTGTGTCATTTAGATAGCCGCCATGTGGAAAATTATCTGCCAGAAGCCAATAATGAAGACTGCCGCAGTTAACCAGGCGGCCTCGGTACAGTTTCGCTCATTACCAAAATGTACCATAAGGAACAATAGAAAAGACAGCGTTTATTTCTAAACGATAGGCCTTGGTCTCTTACCGATATCAAAAGTCAGGGAAACGTGTTTCATGTCTTTTATTAGGGTGTGTGCACAGTATATTGTTTAAGGCTCATCTGGAGAAAACAAGAGGTTCAATAGCATCCTTTAGAAGATGACTTAAATTCCAGGCAAATTGCTGCAGTAGTGCCGTTGTTGCGAGCCAACAAGAGCTCTTAGCCTTTGTTGCGAGTCATGTTCGTTTTTTTAAAAAACACTCCTCTCAGCCATCCGGTCTGCCTGGATATCGAACAAAGCTGGCCCTGGAGAAGGTGTCAAAAGCTGTCTGAGAGAGTGAGTGAATGAGCGAGAGAGAGAGAGAGAGAGAGAGAGAGAGAGAGAGAGAGAGAGAGAGAGAGAGAGAGTATACTCTTTTACTCTTTGTGAGTGTGTGTGTTGCCTCGGTGGAATCAGAGGGCTCTTAAAGTGTTCCCGTTTGAACCTTCCCAGCCTGCCTTTCTGCCCGCCTTATATCTTCAGATTAAAAAAAATTACAAAGGAGAAAAATCAATAGTTACACAGTAAAAGTGCTCGACATGAAAGGGTAAACTCGGGGCCCTACACTTTCATTTGACCATTTTCCCCCTCGACACACAGGCCGAAGGAAGAATGGAAAGGGTGGGGGGTGAAGAGTGAGAGAGCGACCGCAGTTTTAATGCTGTGTTTGTGCCCCTGGGCCCCAGTACGCTTTCCAACGTGTCGGGGGCTTCAGTGGAAGTGACCCCTACACAGACACGGACGAAAGCGAGACGTAACATTTGCAGTGACATTTTTGCCATCACCTGTGGGTATGTCAACGTCCTGATCCTGGAGACCTGGGAATATGCATGAGGAGCTCTCAGCTAGGGTGACTCAAGTTTAATTAGAGGAATTACAGCACTGAATACGAGCCACATTATGCACTTATTACCCTCTCAGTTAGCCCTGCTGCGAGGCAATGACAGAGACGCATGAGGTACGGCTGAAAGACTTAAAATTACATTCTTTTCCCCCAAATTATGACTTACAGATCTGTCACTGTCATCATATGCATGAGGAAAAAAAAACACTCGTTATTTAAGATGCCTGCAGTTATTTAAAACTGTCATTATTTAAAATGAATCCCGGGTAATTACATATTTTAATTATGACTCTCCATGTATTCCTATTTACAGTGCATTTTTTTCCTTCGTAATTACAAATCGAAAACGTATTTATCTTAGGAAGTTGAGTGTAAATACAAATATGCACAGCTGTGCAAGGCAATTTCACATCACAAAAGCAATGAGATCTCAAAGAGGCAAACATATCTAAAGAGATCTGCCATATTGCCGCCATGTCGCATCTCATTAAGCCCTGTGCTTTTATATTTATATCTTAAGAAACCAGAATTTCTTGGCATATTTCTGTAGAAGAGCAAGTGATTGCAGTCAGCAGACCGCTACTAATGTTTGTATGTATTTTAGGAACAGAAAATGCATGGTGGGGCACCGCGTGCACAGCAAACTCACTGCAACTCTGAGTGTCTCTTGTTGGGAATCATACCGCAGGAATTCCTGCATGTTCGGAATATTTTGAGGTGGGAGGCGCTTGTGACCCATGCAAAGGGAACCCCCGCAGCCTGGTCCATTCTAACCATGTGAATGGCCTGAATACAATGAACCCGGCTTTATCTTTTCTTCCTCGACCCTCCCCTCTTCTCTTTCCCTCGCTCTCTTTATGTGCAACTCTGTGTGTGTGTGTTTCAGAGAATGAAGAGTGTGAACGTGTGTGAATGTGCGCATAGTGAATAGAAGGCGGATGGCGGTCCCTTAAAACCTGGACCAGGAAAGCCACTCGTATGTGTGTGTGCTTAAATGTTAAGGGAGAGTGAGAGACCAACACAGGTCACCTGACTCCCTCTGCGGGGAAAGGCCAGAGGTGCTCTAGAAATCATCCATGGACCAAATGTGGTGTAAAGCAAAAGACAATCTGTTTCCACAGCTTGGCCCCATCCATCAGGCCATGGCCAATAAAATTTTGTCAAAACACTTCTTAAAATTGTTTTAAAGGGCAAGAAGCTGTACGATGCGAGCTATGACAAATTGACTTATAACTCTTGGCTTGCATATTAAAATTAAACTGATGAAAAAACAGCATAGCTGATCAACCCCCATATGTTGTGCTTTGGATTCTGGTTCCCAGCATGCGATGCTAGCATGCTGCTTTTTTCATCATCACTTTTAATAGTGATGGGTGTAATTTCTGTGGTACTTGCAGCACCAAGAATTGCAAAAAGTCAAGTTTGAAACACTCCTTTCTCCTTATATGCCGTTGCTCAGACAAACATACAGTAATAACCCACCGCAAATGCGACTTATTGAGGCAAACACATTTTGGTGCTCCAAAAATTACAATTGCACCCATGACCTAAAACCTTCTTTGATCAATTAGCTTTACAAGCTTTAGCACCAAACACGCACTAACTAATTTGCCTAACTTGCGTGTTTTTGGTCTGTGGGAGGAAACCGGAGTACCCGGAGTAAACCCACGCTGACACAGGGAGAACATGCAGAAACTCCACACAGAAAGGCCACCTGCCCTAGCCGGGGCTCGAACCGGGAACCTTCTTGCTGTGAGGCAACAGTGCTACCCACTGTGCCGCCCCGCTTACATAATCTAAAGTCACGTCTTTCTCATAGCACATAAATGAACGTTTGACATTGTGACGCGGCAATGTGCTTGATGGATTGGAAGTGCCCCTCCGCTAATTTGTAACCCATCAAGAAAAATAGCTGACACTTTGGAGTTGCATACACACAAGGCAGGAGAAGCAGGTAGTGCCCTTTTTGAGTAATCGGATCATAACAGATTAGCCCACATCTTTCTGATAATGTCAGAGACCGCCTTGAGTAAGTAAGACAGAGTGGTAGAGATAGAGAGACAGCTGGAAAGAGCAGGTATTGAGACGGAACGGATGAACCAATCAGGAGAGCTGGCTGACAAAGGCATGTTAGGAGCTAACCTGATTTTAGCAGCAGCCTGGCTGCTAGAGCATCACGGGCTGTCCTCACACGTGAATGTGTGTGTGCGCGTACGAGGGGGTCATAAAAAATTCTCTCCCTGGTTAGCCGCGGGGCATCCTCCTCAGCCTCTGGCCTGCTCCAGTCACTGGCCTGCTCTCTAATTGCTGCATAGACTCCACCACACATGGCCAGATGAGATGACATTTTCTCTCTCTGTCAGTGGCGAACCGGACCGCACCCCTCCCCTCCACGCTAGTTGCTAAGACGCTGTCATAACCCATTAGCAGTTGGCCAAAGTTCGCCCGTGGCATTTCCTCATGGCATCAGCGAAAAGGCGCATAAATCTGCCCGTGGAGCCTGCTGCTGGACTAATGAGGCTGTGAGCTTGTTTATGGACTAGCATCATTTTTATGATTATTTCCACCTTTTCAGACTCGCCGCCATCGTTCGTCTTTATTCGGTACGGGAAGAGCGCGGAAGCTCGGCGATGGGCTGACATTTTGACACAAACAGGCGCTGCCATAAGGCTGCGTTGACATGGCGGTACTAAAATAGAGGTGAAATTAGCATCTGACTGTACTCATGTGGATTTGTTTTAAATCATGTAGAAAATGGAAATAGCAATAAAATGGACAGTGGTAAGAATGTCCTACCATTCTGGAGAGATGGGTGTCTTGAGAAATCACACCTGTCTTTGTAACAGCACTAGGCTCGGTAAACAAAAAATAGAATTTATGGAATCACCCGATTCCTGTTTAGCCAACAAGAAATTCTGTTTGCCTGGGAATCAGGATTGGGATTGCAGATTTAAGAGATGGGGTTTTGGACAGAGAATGTGTGGTTGGAAATGGCATAATTTAACAGAATCAATTTAAAACGGCAATCTGCAACTTTTGCCTTAGTGTTGACAACTAATCTCAATTCATAACATAAAATTACAAGTTACTTTACTTACTTATATTTACGTGAATTGCAAAATCCAACCCAAAATCTCATTGTTATAATCTTGCTGTAAATCGTAGTAAGGAGGCCAATTATTTATGCATTTATGCCAATAACTGCTTGCTTTTGTGTATACAGTATTTAACCAAAATACTTAAACACTGCAGAAACTCCAAGCTCATACTTAGAAATAAATCGGTATCAAATTGCATAAAAATATAAATACAGTTCACAGCTTTATTTTCCCTCATTAGCCTTGAAGGTCTAGGCCTACAGAGGTCAGTTTTTCAGGAAAAATATTGGGGAAGGGGGTTAAAATGAGGCGGAAGTTAAAAGCTCAAGAGAACGCACTTGCAACAGTTACCTCAGACATCCCTCAGACTTGCCCTGTCCTCTGATTTTACCCCCCTTCTCTCTTCCCCCTCTGACCTGATATCCAGTGTTTGCTTCTGTTTTGTTAACTCGCATGGGACAAGCCCTTGGTTTATTATTTTAGGCTTTGCTGAACACGAACCGGTCTTTACACCGGATTTGGAGCATTTGCTTCTAATGAAAATGGTGTCTTAGATTACAAACCAGCGGTGATATTGCCTTCCCAAATGGGAGATGGGAAGTTGTATTTGCCTAAAAACAGTAGGAAGATAAACTGCTCTTTAAGCCAGGGCTGTTTTTGGCCCAAGTTAATGATGTAATCGAAACTTGCCTTTGACGTCCTATAGTGTGTGTTTTATTTTCGTGTTTGCATGTGTTGGGGGAGGGCGATTTGACTCTGGTCAGATTCTCAGCAAGTAAAGAACTAAAGGAAAGTGCCCTTGTCTAAAAGCCAAACACTCCGGATCTACATAAGTCTTCACTTAAAAAGTCTCAGCCTTTTCTGGTGCTTCTCTGCTAGGCGGAGAGGGTTGGCGGAGTGTTTTATATGGAATGTAGAAAGCCTTCGCTCTCCTAATGGCGTATATAATTCAGGTGCCCGCAAGGCATGCTTTCAGGAATTCTTTTGCCTGAGGTAATGGGGAGCAAAGACTCTTTTAGACCCTTGATTATTCTATTGATGCAAGAAGCTGGGAAGAAAAAATTATCTCCGACCGGATTACTGCAGACGTTTCCATTAATTATCAATGATACAGGTGCCTTATGTCGCCGGCTGAAAGCTACGATGAGAGAAGGAGTTAACCCGCCATAATCTCTCCCTACGAATAGCGCAGAGGCTTTTGGGAGTACTTTGTACGTAATCAATAAGTTACTTTCTTCATTCCCGCACCTCCGCTACTGAAACCCCAGCAGTTTGCAGTTTGTTTACCATGCTTGTGTTTCTATTATGTGGCTATGAATCGCAGGTTCATAATAACAATTAACAAAAGTCTTCTTGCCGGAATGTTTGATTCACATTGGTGGAGAATGCGTAAGATCTGAATAATATCTGCGTACACAAACAAATAGAAAGCTGTGTAAGCCATCTCCCCTCCATTGGTACGTGGAAATGCCAATAATGAAGCCTTATCGAGCACCCACAGGTTGGTGCGAGCACCCATGCAGCATTGTTATTAAAATGCAATGCTTTGAAAAGCAGCTGTTTTGTGCAGCAGCCATATTCACACTATTCCATTTTTTATACACAGCAAAATCACTGGTGTTAAAATAACACCCAGGGTGTCAAATTTAACACTGGAAAAGTGTGTATATGTGTCCACACTACACTGTGTTAATTTAGTCAAAAGTGTAGTGTTAATTTAACAACACTCATTATATGTTAATTTAACACTCAATATTGTTAAATTTTACACTTTGTTCACACTATTCATTGTTGTTTCCACACTACACTGGTGTTGGCACAGAAATACAGTGTTAAAAATTAACACTCCTAATTTAAAGTCAACACCAGTGTAATGTGAATTCAACAATGTTAAGTGTTAAAATACTGATTAATAGCCACTTTTGTTGCTAATGGGTTGTTTCTATAAAAGACAAATGACAAGAAATATTGCAAAACCTCTTTTTATTAAAGTACATCACATTTAATATTTACATTGATACACACAACACTTTGCATTTAATACTGCTTATTTAAATACCTCAGCTACAATTAGAAAACAGAATTCAGTATGGAATAATGAAAGTTATCTTATACCACAGCGCAGTGACATGAAAACCACTTATTATAAGGTCTTTAATATATCAAATGAGAGTTTAAAAAAAATTAGCCACCCTACTCAAAACTTGAACATTAAAATACACTGCAATTACCTTACTGGCAGGCAGAAATGCTTATCCTTCACAATACTAAAGATTTTTCCATAACAAAACAGACATTTCAATTCAAAAGACGTTTCATTTTTCTTAAATACGTTCCAACCTGGTATTTAGTTCTGTAGTTGTTTTACTCATGATGTAGTGGAAGGCTGCATCAGTGGTCTTCATCATGGAGGGAATGGCTTTTTGGTCCAGAATGATGCAAAAATTCTGGATGCAACTTCTGTTCCCAACGCAGTGCAGGCAGGGCTGTGCTGATTCATCCCCCTCAAAGCATGGATTGATGCTCATCACCTAAGTGTTTTAAAAGAGTGTATTTGATGAATGTATTTGATGTGTATTTATGAACTTGTATGCATTTACATGGGGTGAACAATGCAAGCAAACTAACTGCTGAATAAATAAGTAGAACAAAATACTAAAAAACTTACACAGCACAATCAGTAGCTTCAGTTGCACATTGACCCTCTTTCTTCTTTCTTCCTTTCACAAATGAAGGCAAGAGGTGAATGAGCCAGGGAAGAGCTGCCACATCACTGTCCCGTCCTAGCAAAACAGAATTTAAACACCATGAGTATACAGTTAAACTTTAAAACCGTAAAAGTAGCAAACCCATGTACACTTACCATATTTAAACTCCTGTTGACCAGACAGAGGGTCATCCATATTGTTGTATGTTGGCTATTTTGCAATACATCACCTCAGCATATTTCTGCAGATTTTCAAAGACAAAAAGAGTCAAGAAAATACCAAAAAGGGTGCGGTTTTAACAGTTATTTGAATCAAAATCATCTCAGTATAATAAATCATGTTAGAGACAGTGTACAGTACAAATGTACTGTGTGTACTCACATAACTAGTTGGTAAGCTCTTATCCTCCAAACTGGGTTAAGGAATAACAGTTCCAGAATTCATGGGTATGCCGTATTCAAATATAGTCTGGTAGGGTCCTATCACAAAAAATGACAATAAAGATTCTGAAAACTCAACATTCTTTTTATATTAAAAACCGCACTCAAGACAAAATATGAATCTTCATTTATACATTTTCAAATTAGTAATCAATTTGATTGCTATTTAATATGATATCAATAGCAAAACGATGTATGAGAAGATAATATCTTTATTAAAGTTGGCAGCAGGTCATGTGACTTTCTTGCCAGATTAATAACCATAATATGTACAAAACTACATATACTTAAAAGATTGGTTAACTGTTCAGTTATGTCAAATAAAATGATTTATATGTATAAATATATAAACTTACCTTCTGTAATGAATTTATATAAGTATTAGCAGTCGTTTCTCATTGGAAGTCATCCATGTCAGGTCTTCTTTAATAAACTGCCCTAAAAACAGCATCTCTTCTGAATGATTTGAAGCACTCAGTGTGAACTTTCACCAAACTAGCATCTATAATGACAGAAAAACAAATGTTCGCCATACACGTTTTACACCTCCGTATGTATTTGCCATTTGCATCTGTCTGACATCTAGCACCACGAAAAGCTTACAACACACAATGCATCCAATCTGTGCATACAAATGATGATATATTGTGAGGTTTTGGTCAAATTAATTGTTGGTTTGGCGACATTTCCCCTGTTTGCATACATCTTAGAAAAACACATGACGATGCGGTTGCGGTTTTCTCCGTGTTTTTCAGTAATTTGAATAATTAACCGATATCCGTGCACTCACGTGCATGTAAACGACCTCGTTAACTCACGGTATCTAGCCTATATGATTACCTTATAACGAGCATCATATGGTGAATAAACGAGCTTTCATTTAACTTAATTTGATACCTTCAATTTGTAGTGCATGTCGCGTTTTATCATGGTTCAATTCTTTCGTTCACATCTCCTGTTAAAATTATCCTTCTTGGTTTTAAACTTTTAGCTAGCAGTTTAACTTTATACTAAACTAACAAGGGAACAACGTAACACAAGGTAGCTCTGATTAAACTGAACCAAATAACGAACAAAGGGGAAATAAAATGGGAAAAATATCTTATTTAGGTTTTTTGGCATATGGCTGCGTAGAGTCAGACAGAGAAATAACAGTTTAATTTAGCTAAACCATGTGAATATTATGAGACTGATTTACCTGATCTCTTCAGTCCTCCTGTGAAAGAAAATGGCGGTAAAATCCCTGACAGGATATGTTTAGTGGAGGCGTGGCTTGATTTACACCGCTCAGAGTGAAATCTGATAACACCCTTGTTTAACACTGACACTGTCGTGAATATAACACTGGCCTAGCAATGGCAGTGTTATTTTATTACCAGATAGTGTTAAAACAGCATCAACACTGTGTATTTAACACCATCCCTGAAAATTTAACACTGGTGATTTTGCTGTGTAGCGTGTAACTCCCCCACCAAAGGTAAAAAAGGCACCGGGGCGAGCTTCAATCAATATTTCCCTGGGATAATGAAGACTAAATCTCTCTGTCATTCTCAATTCTTTGGTGACTCACTGTGTTGGAAGGCAGGGGGGAAATGCGACCTTACAAGTCGATTGTGCTCCTTCTTTCTGGCTTTTAAAGCATTTTGTGGAGGATGAGAAGGGGGGTTATTTATAAAAGTATTAAAAATGAATGCATTCAGATGTGAGGCTTCAAAGCTGTATTGAAGCGCCATTGTCGCCAGCTTACCGTGTTGCTTAGTTGTGAAAATAAAATTGCAAGCCCTTTCTGTTTGCCAGTGTACACCTTACTTAAACATCTGATCACTAAAGGCATACGACTATATTACTTTGGTAGTGTAATACAGTATATATTGTTCATTCACCTTACATATGCCAAAACAAGACTTCTGTTATGAAATTAGGAGATGTATTAAAAATGTGTATTGTGTGTTTTGATAGGTGATGGGCTGGACAACAGCGTGGCATCGCCCAGCACAGGAGATGACGACGACCCCGACAAGGAGAAAAAGAGGAATAAAAAACGCGGTATCTTTCCTAAAGTGGCGACCAACATCATGAGGGCATGGCTCTTCCAGCATTTGACAGTGAGTCCATGACTGCTATTCCTTTCTCATTCTGCAACTTTCAGTTTGGTACAGCCAACACTGCACGTTGTATTTCAAGCGAGCGAAATGGCTCCCTCAAACACACACATTCACTTTATCTTCCTTAGCCTTAACCGCATACACTCGATAAGTTAAGCCAAGAAAAAACAGCCTCCAGCTAAAGATAGCAGAGATATGTGTTACAGAAGTAAGCCACCATTTTCCTTTCTTTCCTGCTGGTATTTGTGCAGTTTTAGGAATTCTCCCTAAAAAAGTGTGTCAGGGTATTATCTGTATTAATGATAACTGCACCGCTCAAAATGTCATAAGGAAGGCCATTATGGCATCAAATATGAGGCCTGCAAGTATGAATGTCTTTGCATTACATAACAAATTATTAAATTGAGAGGATATCTACCGTAAAACTTCAAATAATAGCCCGTGTTTTTATTTTCCCAAACCTATCATCATACCAGGCGTCTAAAAGAGACAGGCGTCTATAAGAGCAGTGTTGGGTGTAACTAGTTACTAAGTAATTAGTTACTGTAATTAAATTACTTTTCCCTTGAAAAAGTAAAGTAAGGGATTACTCTTATTTTTCTTGTAATCTAATTACAGTTACTTTTGATGTAACTAAATACTGTGTATGGACTCTAAAACTATTATGTTAACAGTAATACAAAGGTGGATTTAACATGGTTTAAGTTTAAAATTATCACTATTAACTGGTTGATTATTAGCATTATTATTAATGAGATGCTGGCTGTTTATTAATGCTTAGCACATATCTGATTCTGCAAAACCTTATTCTACGTCCTTAACCCTCCCCATTTCTACCAATACTTAAAATTAACAACTTCTTTAGTATTAATAAGCAGTATTTGGAGTATATTGAGGCAAAAGTAGTTAATAGTTAGTTAATAGAGATGATTGGACCCTAAAGTGGGACCAGAATAATTGATGTACTTTTATATATTATTTTTTCGAGCCATTTCAAGCCTATCCTTGTATCATGTACTAAATAGGATTTAGAAAGTAATTAGTAATAAGTAATTAAATACTTTTGCGAGAGAGTAATTTGTAAAGTAATCTAATTACATGATTAAAGATGTAATTAGTAACTAGTAATTAATTACTTTTTTTGAGTAACTTACCCAACACTGTATAAGAGACAGGCTTTAAATTTAATTGTTCCAGGAGGTTACCACATATAACGTTTTATTTTTAATTTGAATGTGTTTAACAAATTAGTTCGTGTAATAACAACAGTCTTAAATTATTGGCAGTGTAAATAAAGCAAACAAGGATATGTTTTTTTTATTGGTTGTTGCGGGAAATCTTACCCAGATACAACAGTGCTATTTTCTGATTGGCTATTGGGTAGCCTCTTTCTCTTTTTTTTTAATTGGCTCGCTCGACTAGAACTCTAGGGAAGACGGGCTTGATAGAGAGAGCAGTGCGGCCAGATACATTTTGGGCGCTGCAGCATATTAAATATGATAAATAGTGTTTCCGCGCGAGAAATACAATGTGTGGCGGGAGTGCATGCATGACAAAAGACTGAAAGCCCGGCTATTATCAGGGGCCTCAAAACACTACCGGCCCACCGGGAAAAGTCCCAACTCTCCCGATTGCCACTTCGCTACTGTCATCATCACTTCAATCCTGGCGATGAAGCTTGTTGTGTTGTCATAGTGATGAGTAACGGAACGACTGCGTCTGTCACGTGACATCTACCGGTAAACAAAAAAAACTTTAGCGTGTTCAATCTGCACCATAGAACTGTCTTGAACAGACTATCTGACGGGTTTTAGAAGATTAAATACAACCCGAAACTAAAAAACAGACCAGGCCTTTATTTGAGACAGGCGTTTATTTACCCAAACCTGTCGTCACACCAGGCGTCTAAAAGAGACGGGCGTCTATTTGGGACTCGGCTATTATTTGAAGTTTTACGGTATTACAGAAATCACATGCACAGGTGAAATCACATGTTTTCAAGTTTTTCAAGTAATTCTTAAAATGTCAAGAAAAGTGAATTGTCAATGAATGTCAATATACAGTTAGGTACGCGTGTGCTTTTAAAGCTGGCGGTTAGCTTTCTTACTGTGGCTGTCCACACCTGCCATAAAGAAGTGATAGAGCAGCAGGGGCCATTGATGTGGTTGACTCTTCCTCTCGCTTTGATGGATTTCACTTCCTCTATTTCATTTACCACAAAGTAATCTGAGTGCTGTCAAGACACCACTTATCTCCACACATCTACCCTTGTTTTTGACTTAACACACTTCTGCAAGTCTTGTAAACACACATGCATACACTCCGATAAACTGTACAAATCATAATAATAATAATGCAACATAATTAAAGACAGTGAAAAGCTCACCTAGGTGTATTTTCAATGCACATATTACTTAAGCTTTTAATCTGTACGTGGTTCGCTTTATGATTGTGGGCTGAAGTAGCTATTAGGGGCCGGCAATGTGTGTTTTTAGGTGTTGAAAGGAAATGTGTTTCTAACCAAAAGGGAGCCCATTTGATCAGTGCCAAAAGCCCCCACATGCTCACTCCTCATTCCTACATCTGTGGCACAGAAACTAGACCCGAGCCCCCCAGAACCTTCACCTGCCCCAAGCACGCCCCCAAAGCACACACACACACAACCTCTCAAAGCCCCCACCAGCTATCACCTTTAGTGGCCCCAGGAGAAAGGTGTGTGAAAAGAAAGCCATTTGCCAGTTCACACACACAAACGTACCCACAAACAACGGTGTGGAATATCCACAAGAGCAAAGAGGGATGGAAGCTTAGTTTCCTGTTTGTCTTGGCTGAGAAAACACTGGACAGTATTGTGTCATTGAGTGCTTGCTCTGCCTTTGCCTAAGTGTTTGTGTGTATGATTTTAAGTTGCCATGCATTGGGGATCAACTTGTTTGCAAAAGTTGGCTGAGATGAAATAAGGCAAGGATAGAAAAAAATGCAGTAACACTTGCTAAAAGAGCATGAGAAAAAGGAAAAGGCGGATAGATTAAGATTATAGCATAAATTGAGATTTAGTATTAGATTCAAGACCTGCACCAAAATCTGGCAATTAGACTAGTTTCATTTCCTGCTTTTAACCTCCTAACACTGACAGATCAGCATTTGTACAAACAAAACAACACGCAGCATGTGAGGCACGGTTGACTGACCTTCCAGACAATGAAGTTGTCTAGCCTTCCGCCTCTAACCGGCTCTTGCTCCGAGGATGTTGGAAAGTCTCATCTATGGCCACAAAGGAGCGCTTGAACTTTTGAGAGTATAGGATTGATGAGAGAGGTAGTTGCTGAACCCCTAATGTCCCTTATTCTCTGAATCAATGTGTAAAGGAACAGTCCTCAGTAGTGTTGTGCCGATAGACGATAGTATCGTGTATCGACGATCGTCCGACATATCGCCAATGGCAGGCTTTCATGGCGATAGTCATGACGATAGTTGGCGAATGGTTGTTATTATCATCATCATCATAGTTTTGCATGCTTTTCCTCGCATGAGGGTTTGTGCTTCACTTTACGTGGAGAGCTTGTAGAGAGAGAGTTCCTTCTTGCACGCAGATGCACTTAATGCGCGCGTCTCGGACTCGTTCTAGCACCTAAATCCAGCGCGTGGATGAGCAGCTACGCTTCCCTCTGTCTCACATGCACGCGCTCTCGCATCTGTCCGAAGTCTAAACATAAACTGAAGTAGTAATCCTTATGTATTTGTGCGGTTTAATGCGTTTCATGCGAGCTGAGGCAAACTATTCCTTTTGTTTAAAATATAACCCGCTGCACAGAGCTGCGCTCTGTCTGAACTTGAAGACGCAAAGAGCGTCTGGGCTTTAATGACGCACTCAGATTAATGGCATTAGTTTTAAGAAAGATGCATTCATGACGGTGTTGCTCTTGTTCTTTTTTCCACCAATCAAGTCTTGTCATAAATGAACAAATAAATAAATGAGTAAACTACTGGCCCGACCCCCGATACTATCGTGTATCGCCGATCTCACAGGCTGACGATAGGACGATCTCAAAATGGGGCATATCGCCCAACACTAGTCCTCAGGGTCTGGTCCTTGGAGATAAAGATGCAGCAATTAGCAAGCATCAGAAACAACATGCCTGCCTTCTGTATCAGAAAAATATGGATTACATATGAATCAGCCAGCGAAACCATTAAGCCGAGACGTAAATGTGAGGTGTGTGCTGGCATGAGATTATTTTTACAAACCATTAGGTGGAGAAAAGAGAGAGAACAGAGAGGTATCTGCCTTGCAGAATGAGTGGAAGAGGGCAGTTTGTAGGTCTGAGAATAGTAAGACAATGTGAGGGAGCGATGTAAGCTAATTACTAGCCACGCATGAGCATTTTAGCATGCTGTAAAGCTGGTGCAAACACATTCATATAAATTTTGTGGAAAAGTAAAAAACACAAGAGGCTCTAAGCTTTACTGTTATTTTTCCTGCTTAAACTGTTTGTTTTTTTATTTTATCTGAACAAAGATAGTGTAATTGTGCCAGGCATCCTGGAGAGGAATGCTGGGTCCACCAGGCTGCTTTCCTGTTCCTGTAGCCATGAAATTGGACTCTTTGCCACCCCCCACCATTCCTCGTTTCCCCTTGATTTCACCCTCTCTCTCACAAACAGTATTTTCTTGTTTAATTTAACAAGAAATGAGTAATAAATGGAAGCCATTGCCCCAAATCCCGCTGTGCTTATGTTTTTGCACTCAGCTCCCCAGTGGAAGGGCAATTTGCAAAATTATGTGATAGAGTAATTAGATGAAAGCCAGGCTTCAGATTGTTGCTATGCAGCCTCGTTGAGGCCCGATCCTGGAACAGCCGAATATTGGGCTGGCACGCCAGGCTATGGGCTTCATCTTGTTTGTACACAGAACCAAAAAGCGGGAGGGAGCCTCCATCGCAGCTCGTAAAATGCAAACCGCAGCGCAATCGCCCATTTTTTTCTCCCTGTTTTACGTTCTGCTTGTGTTCAAAATGAAACTGGAAAGCATAATCGCTTTTAATGCAATTAGGCTGCAATTTAGCACCCTCTTCACACACATGTAACAATTCTGGTGGAGGCAACATTCTTGTTTTTTGCTTTCTTGCTGGGAGCAGGTTTTGCCAAACCTCAACTGTGCTGCATCTTGAGCAGAACCAGGTGTGAAAAACGCTATAACTCATTTCTGCACTCAATGGACTGAATCATGCAGAGGGACCTGAGCTGGTTGGCCCAGCAGGCGGGGGGTGAGCGGGCTGTGCCGTCTTCAGGGAGTTGGGTTGAGTTGTTGCCCCATAGTTGGAGGTTAGAGTCGGGGGGAGAGAGTCGGTTTTGAGTTGGCCTGCCGATGATTTCCTGGGCAAAATTACAGATGTTCAGCATATGACCTCCTCCAAAGTGTTTGGAAAGCACAGAGGGGTTTTCAAGAGGCTGAAGCTTTCAGTTTTACTATAAAGGAACACTGGTAGAGAGTCATACATAGGGCAAAGAGCAGTGTATTTTCCTACATGTCCATTTTAATTCCCTCCAAGTCCATTTTAATACACTGTTAAATGTCTCCCACATTAATCAGAATTGAGCACTAAGACATGAATATATGTGAAAAATTATTTGAAAATGTACTGCAGTGTGTTGACATTGTTCTATCAGTTTGATCCTGCCACTGATATCCCCATAGCACAGCCCTGACAGATCCTTCTATGAAATCATATCCTTGACCAAATGTGGTCATCATCCTCAATGCTAGTCAGTTATCTTCTCAAATGGAAAGTTTTGAGTAACTAAAGTAAATACTTCAATACAACCATCATGGTCGGGGCAAAAACATTTCATAAGAGTAAAAAGTCATTTTAAAGATACACAACATTACAGCATCCATTTTGTATAGCCCTAAAACATGGCTGCCATTATTGCAAATGAGGCTCCTGTCTGACTTTTTTTGTCAGGAAGAGTGACGTCCTCGTAAACAGAATTTAGGCATGGTAACAGTTAGTTGAAAGCTCGCTCTGAATGGCCCTGTCAAAAAGCAACTCCAGCCATTAAAGTTCAGAGGTCAACCAGGCCTCAGATGCCATTAGTCCATGGTTGTTTATTGCTGAACCTCTGGGATGTTAGCATACTGGTCACCCATGGCAACCCCAGCATGGCAGTCTGCCTTTAGCCTGGTGAGGAGTCCCTCACTGGACAAGGCCGAACCTCAAGCCATGCGCATACACAAATAAAATGACCGTAGCCGTAATCAATTAAACAGTTTGAGATCCTAGTATATATTCATTCATCTATAACAAGATCAGAAGGTCCACGCAGATTAATTTTTGCAAATTTAATTTTGCAGCCTAAGGTCTCTGGTTATTTTTATATTTCATTTAAGTAGTAGTGAGTACTGGAGGTGCAATGAAATTGAAAAAGCTTCAAGGAACTCTTCATAGTGAGAATCAAGCATTTTAACTGCAGGGGAAAATATCTTCTTTCGTGTCTCCCTCTGAACTGAGTCTTTTCTCTTTCATGTTGTTTCTTGCAGTTGATTGGGTATCTACCTTCAGCTGTTGTAGTTTCTGTTTGGTCTCTGTGGTGTTTTTGTTTGAGAGAATACATGTTTGTGTGTGTGAGAGAGAGACATTTGGAAGCAATGACTTGATGCTTTTTATAAAAGTTGGTGTCAAAGAAGCGGCAGCTGAGTCAATCTCAGGGCTTTGGCTGCCCATTGAGGCAGGATGCGCCCCCCTGCTCCCACATCTTGTAATGAAAACATCATCAATTACCCCACTGACAGGCCCCTGGGATGTGGGGCAGGCAACTCTTTTGGGCTGGTCTTTGTGGACAGACATCCCCCTGCACCCCCACCCCTCACCCCCAGAGAGGCAAAGAGAGACATGGTGGAAAAGACTGTATATCCATCATTGGCAAGGCTTCCAGGGTGACAGCGTAAAAAGACATTGGTGTATCATAGGCAGAATGGATTGAATTGGCAGACTCCACATGGTGCATTGAGAGGTGGTTGGTCACTGCTGACGTGGCCTTTCACAAGCCATCTGTGCCCTGATTGATGAGCAGCACATCAGTGACTCTTTATTCTACACAATCCCACCACAGCGTCTCCAACATCAGCTGTACCTATGCATTAGGTCTGTAAAGAACAGGTTTAATCAACACCACTCTCAGTTTCTGCTTCTTAAATCCTCTGTAATGTCTCTGTAGGGCAGTTAAATTTTACTTCATGTAACCTTTGAACTGTTGGAGAATGGCTGGTCCAGATGAGGAGCTATTCCTCAGTTGTACTTACCCATCCATCGACCTCACAGTTCCAAAAACCTGACAACTTTATAATGCCCACAGGGTCAGCACTGTTGCTACCAAACCACTGGAGAAGATAGCGTTCATGTTTTATGTGGGTCTCTCTGAATTCCACCTATCCAGCTTGTTAACATAAACTGCTAGTATATGCAGTTTCACTGCATTGTCAGTTAGGGATGGTTATACACTGACTTGCTACATCAAAAGAGGATTGTGTTTCATTATCAGCCACTTGTGAAGCATGGGCATGAGATCATGCTAGACCTGTGCAGTCTTACATCCGCATACCAGCCATAGCTTTAACGTGTTAAACTGTGCTGGCTAACACTCTTCAACCGGTTCAAGTTTAAGTAGTAAATCTTACCAAACATTCTGTCAGAACTTTTCAGCCTCTTCCTGGGGGGAGCTGGGCACTCAGGCATGGTGCAAGTTTCTCCAATTGGTTGTTTGCCATCATTTTAGATGATGTGTAGGTCTTCATCCAGGTCCCATTTGCTCCAAGCTCAGCTGTTGTACTTTGGCTATGCTGTAATCTGCAGTCTTTCTGCCTGCAGTCAGCAGCTCAATATTTTTTACTTACAGCCACTGCAGAGCATTCCCCCACAGAGCAAAGCTCCAGCAGTCTGTCCCAGATACTCTTGGCTGACTGTTTGTGTGTGAATGTGCGCTCCAGCGTATGCCTGATGGATTATATGGCAGAAGAGACGTGGTAATCAGTTTGCACGTTTGCTGAACTAATTTATCAATTCAGTTCCTCCTACTTGTAATCTCAGCCATGCGTGTTGCTCTGAGCTCATTGTGCCTTTCATCCGGGGACAAACAGTTCTTCAGGAAAAATTGCACTACCCTCAGGCCTCTTGATGGGGCTTTTTCCCCTCGTCAGGGAGAGTCACAGAGAATCAACAGTGTAATTGTCTGGCAATGTGTCTGAAAAAGAACACACATGCATTCTTTCTATTCCGCATCAGTATCAGGCACACCCAGACCAGCACTGCTTCATTTTGTATTCTGTTTTTAAACATAATAGCAAAAAAAGAAAAAAAAAACATCAAGCATTTTATAATCTATTATAACAGTGCTGTTTTGGAGGGGAGATAAAAAAAATAAATATATGCCACCATATATGAATTGTTTAATAGAGCTAGCATGGCCGGCACGCTTAACCAAGATCTTTTTTTCAAATGACGTTTTCTTTGTTGTCATTGATTTCCCAAGGCGATGAACAAAGGGGAAATGGTCTTGGACACTTAAAACCTCTTAGATTTGTTTTATTTGCCTTAACTTTATCCAGGAGCTGGCACACACTCAACTATTGAATAGGATTCTCTCCATTTAGCTCTGATAGTGGATCTTGACCTTTACCTCCTGCACTGAGTGCATGGTGTTTCCTGTCGCAATAAGGGATGCATGGTTGCATGGGAGCTACATTGAGAGCACCTGCTGATCCATGTCGTCCCCATGGAGATTGCTGCGTGCGGCCAGGGGATCACTCCCTTCTGTGTGAGGCATGTGCACTATGTGCCTACATTTCATCAGATTAGAATCACACGTTAATAGAAAGTGTGAGATCACTAAAAGAGAGTGTTGATCCAGGGTCTTCATTATTCTTCCTTCTCTCTGTTATCAGCACAGTGTTTAAATGTGGCTTGGAAGTGGAAGCAGACAGAGGCAAGGTGCTGCTCACTTGTTTGTTACGACAGATTAAGTCATCGATTTGTATAAGCTGTGCACCGATGAAGAAGGATCTTTCTTCTGCTCAGCGAGAGATAGAGAGGAGGTGGGCGAAGCAGATAAAGGGACTCGGCACAAGAAAAGCAGAGAGGACAACCATGTTTTTCTGTGTTCTTCATTCCCTCACTCAGACACTGTCTTTGCTTTTAGCAGGCAGGGAATTGGCATAAGGGAGCAATTGTAAAATACCTTTACCTTCTTTTAACTCTTTTCCAACCGTGACCAGGTTTCTCCTCCCCCTCGGGCCCTCCATTGAACATTAATTAAAATGGCAAGGGCAAAAGGGTAATTATGATAATAACATAATAATATCGCGCAGGTTATTAGAATTTTTTTGCGGTCCCGAAATTGCTTCCTTTGAGTATCACATTTCAGTGGCATTAGCTAAAGGATAATTTCCTTGAAAGTAAAGGCATTGGGATGGATTCTTTGGTCAAGGTGCAATATGGTAACCTGATTCCCTTAACATTTAATGCACCATGAGTTCCTGCTTTTGCCACTCTGCCCCCACCTTTAACAAACCCAGTGTTGGCTGCTGGAAGGCAGGAGGGTGGAGCAGCTTGTGTACCGAAGCATGTTTTAATAGTGCTGCTTTGCATTTTACTCCCATTCCTCTTGACAATAGCTAAAACAATCATTTGAGGTTTTATCAGCTTTAAACAAGCACAAGCTGCTGTGATTTTAAGCAGTGAGCTCTGGCTGGTGCTCTCCAAAGCAGGGCTGTCTGTGGAAATGCGTAGCTCTTTGTCCATAATGCTACCTGCCCGACTGTGCTAAAATCCCCATCACCACAGATATTAGCCTCCCCCACCGAGTGCCGGCAGCCCACCTCCAGCTGCGGTTGGCGTGGCACGGCACAGTGCGGATGAATTGCTTTTGAATGTTCCCCCTCAAATAGGCTGTAATTACAAGCTTAAAGAGGTTTAGTGGTCCAGTAAACTACATAATCACCCTTGAATTAGCCCAGGCTCATCAGCCGCAGTCCACCAAGCTCCAGTCAGTGTTTGCAGGCTGGCCTTCTTATTACCGTGTGACTGTGAACAGCAGGTGTGGAACAACACACATCCACCCTTAAACTCCCCACGCTTCCACTGGGATCAGTAATGAGAGCGAATACGAAGCTGTCCACCCTAATGTGACTGTCTTCAGATCAGTGTCTGAACCTGGCCTAGCTCTTTACACTGGGAGCTAAGAGCATTTTTGTGAAAAATATAGCTCTCCTCTCCTCTATGTAAAGCTATTCAAATACCAGCCACTGTCTTCAAATGAAGTGGCTTACAAATCCGGGTGTCCAGATATGTGTTATTTTCTCTTTTGCCTGTTGCACTTTGCATTTTTAAATGCAAAGCCTATAGAACAAATTTGATCATGTTGATTTAGTGCATACTGGTTTTGACGTTTACACAGATATGGATAGATTTGATTTGTATTCTAGTTCACACCCATATTTTAATTTTAGACTTGCATTATGTCCTCAGCTGCCTCAAAACCAAAGGCGCCTACTCCCTACCCAAAAGCACTTGTGTTACACCATCTTCCCTAAACAAAAAATGTTTTTAACAGAGGAAGAGTAATTAAAGTGTTAGTAACCAAACTGAACATACAGTATTTGCATTGTTATCAGAAGCAGAAATTAAATGGAAAAAAATCCAAGGGTGAACATTCCTCAGCTAAAAACTGTGCCTGAATAATTCATGTGCAAGCTTTGCAATGACTTAGCTTGCTTCAAACTTGAGGTGCCTCAATAAAGCATTCCTACTTTCTGTTAGCTAGCCAGTCACCAACTTCACCAGAGCATCCTAAACCCTAGCCTCCAGTTGTTTTTTGAAATCTTAAGATTTTTGTCTCTATTTTGTTGCTGTCTTATTGGTAAATCTGTCTTAGAAAGAAATTGGGTTACAGAAGCTTTGCTGTTTTGTGTTTTTGTCTTTTCTGCAGTCTCTCTCTCTCTTCAATTTTCCATGAAGTGCGTTTTGTTTTTCTTTAATGAAGGACAAAACTTCATGTTTATGCCACGTACACAAAACAGAATTTAAAATGGCCCATGTCTCTTCCTCTGCCAATGCAAATCTCTGAGGCCAAAAATAATTGTGCTATCTTGAGAAAATACTGTCAACCTTCTAATAATGTATAACTTTGTTTAAAGTGACAAAGACAACAACTTTGTCTCTGTGAGAAGATAATGCTCTTAACCAAAAATCAAGGTTAATCCTTCCTCCCTCACCCTAAGGTTTGGTCCGGTTGCTGTAGGTGGCTGTATCTGGAAAAAGGCTCTTGAGCTGTGGTGTGTGTTAATGATAGCAGAGCTGAAGTAGGTGGAACACAAAACTTTATACCTAATCCTGTTTTCTTAAGAGCCGACCCACCAAAAAACGATGGTCACGGCCTACTCGTATGAGGGATGGTTCTGAGATGGGATGATGAAATGATACTCAGAGGATGCCTTGGCCAAAATGGCCCCTGGATTCAGCCTCAGGCATTCCTTAGAGGCAGTTCGGCTTCCATGGGGATTAGCCACAAGGAATATTGAAATGAGGCTGCAGTAGAAGACCTAGCTGAAATGAACTCTTGCATAGTCACCTTAAAAGAGCCTAATAACCTTGGTGACCTCGAAAACATATTACAGATTGCATGATGTCTCAGGAAGGTGGGTATTTAGTGATTACATTTGTTAGGTGGTGCCACTGACAAGTGACTGACCTAGCACTGCTATAAAGCATGCCTCTTGTTTTTGTGCCATGCCTCCCCACTTTTTTCTGATAATGTAATGAGCACCATGTTTAACACACACTTATATTATTAAGTTAATCTTGTGTGGAAAGCTTCTTTAATCCAAAACACACAGGATACAGAGAAATGTTCCCTTAAATACGACAGTAATGCGGTAATGAAGGCGGCAGAGTAGGGCGGTTGTGGCTGATTGTAATTAACTAGTTAAGTGAAACACAAAAAGATGTGTCCGGAGTGTAAGAGGAGGATGCGTTTACTACAGTACGTAGCCTAACCACCACTGGGAGTCGATGAGTAAAGAGACCTGGCTAGGATTCAGGCCCTTTTTTGTGTTGCAAGCAAGATGATGACGAAAAGGCAGAGATGAAAGGAACTTCCAAAATAGTCCTCCCCTCACAGTGAACCACAGGATCCTGTCTGTGGACCTGATAAGGAGCGCAGCTGGAGCTCATCCAGACCTCCTTCTCCTTGTTTTACATAGACACAATTCTCCCCACAAAGACATAAAGACCATGAGTACACACCTCTCATGTTTCTGCTCTCAGAGTCTGGCTCGTACCTCTCGGCTTTCAGGGTACAGTGCAGTAAATACTGGAATCCAACCCGCTCCCACGGAAAGGTCTCCTGACACAACTTGACTCTCCATATCTTGGCTGTATTCAAAACAGCATTCTCTGCAGCTGCGTTGAATTGTGGGTAAGGAGAGTAGAGTCAACCGAGGGTTAGGGGGGAAAAGTCTGAATTCAGTTTGTAGCAGCAATCTTTTGCCCAAGCAGAGAGCAACAGAGGAGGGGAAAGACCTGTTCAACCTCTCTTATCTTACCGATAGGCTGCAAACTCAATGCTTTTCCCCATGTTCCCTCCATTTCAGAGGGCTGTAGAGGAAGACTGGGAGGTACTATTGTTGATGCACTGCTAGACACACAAAAACACAGATAAGATACATGACGAAGAAATGAGCACAGGGTGGACATCATTGGCTTGGCATCCACTAGAGCAGAAGCGGCTGGAAACTCTGATGAAAGGAGTAGTATATTTGGACAAGACATATCATTAAGATAGGCGAAAGGAAACAGGGAGGATGCGTTGAGATTTTCCATCTGTTCTTCAGGCAATGTTACTGCTTGCTCGCTAAAGCACCACGAGACCCTGAGAAAACAATTCTCACCCAGTGCTGCTGCCAAGAGGATTAAAATACTCAGTGTCTTCTGACGATAATAAAATCTGTTGGTTTCTCGCAGTTAAACCATAATGTAAACCACTCTCTTTTGACGCACAGCGATAATTTGGTGTTTGGAGACTAAGACAATGAAGAAATCTTCTTCATGAGGTCATGAATGCTTTTATATAATGAAATACGTCAGCAATCTCCAGAATAATGTGCAAGCAAACTGTAAAAGAAAAAAACAAAAAGCCAGTTAGGGACTCTGGGAAAAAGGGAGGCAGAAATCCAATATGGATGTGAGAAGTTAGAGTAACCTGTTTGAAATCAGACATCAGCACACCATGCAGAATGTGTGATAGGAGTTGGCAAGAACCCCTTTACCCCCCCCCCCCCCTTTACTAACCTGCAAAAATCATGTGTCTAATTATTCAAACCAAACATATTATCTGTACTCATCCCCAATGGCACTTGTCAGTAACCTGTGTGTGGAGACCAGCTTACATCGTTTGGGCACAAACAAAAATAAGTCTTAATCGCTTTGCATGTCAATGAGACTACTGACACCAAATATGGACAAATATTATTGCAACCCAGCAATTAGGGAAGAAATTGCAAAGAAAATTGCCAGATGTACCAGACTTTGCAGAAAGGCCAATGTCAACAACAATAATAGTACCCAAAAATGTAGCTCCGAAAATACAGAATAACCTCGAAATTTCAGTACCACCTACCCTAAAGACACAGATAAGCTCCTCTAGGTGTGTACGGGTGCACAACATTCAAAACCAGCTTACAGAGTCTTTTGTGTGGGCAGGTGTTAATGAAATTTGAATAAGTCAGATATTATCCAGATATGACAAATAGCAAGTGTAAATGGGACCTCAGTCACTGCTGCCCCATTCTGCTCAAATACAGGTGTGGCCAACTCAAAGCCATTATGACAACAAAGGTGAGGCATGTACGATGCTGTGGGCGGAAGATCATGACCTAGTTGGCGTTTGCACAGGAATCCTGTTTGGGTACTGCTGAATGCTCATGGTCGAGGTCACCTGTCAATCACAGAACAGGCCTTTGTATGAGGTTTCTAGTATTTAATGAGCAGTTAGGATAGGATTAGGTTACAGTTAAAGTTGAGCTGAAACTTGACTGCTCGTTTTCTCCACCCATTGTGCATTGTTGTAACATTTCGTTTTATAAAGTTGTCTAACAAGTTGCCTTAGTTGAAATCCTTCCACCCACTCCTTCTAAAAAAAAGCTAAGTTGGCACAATACATTCTTCCTCTATCAGTGTTCTCTTCCGATACTTATTTCTTTAGAATTGAAATGTTTATTTTTAGACTGATTTATTTAGTTTCCCTCAAGAACTTGACAAGTTTGGACACCTAAAACATAGGGAGCAGCAGTTTTAAACAGGAGCCAGGATTTTACTTTATAACAATATATATTAACACGTTTACTGTTATTAAATAATATTATTACAATATTAAGAATATTTAAAAATACAGTTTACGCTCATTTTCAGCCCTGGCTGTGGTTTCACACAAACCTCAAAATAAAATAAAAGGCTATGGACACTAAACACAAATGATAAGGCAAAGAAAAGAAAGAATACAAAAATCTACTCAGAAGTGGCTGGAGGCAAAACTGCAATTATAACTTTCTGCATGAGATTATCCACAGTTTGTTCCAATTTATGTACAACTGGATCACATGAAAATGACATAGCGACAGAAAAACAGCTCGCTTTCTCTGACAGTACCAGTAAATAAATAAAATGCATCCAGCAAGATAAAAGACATTCCAATTTATTATTGCTAGAAAAAAAAAGAGCAGACAACCGATGGCTCCAACAATTTCTACATTTCTGTTTGTTGGTTTCGAAGCCTTGTTTTCATTATACCTCTCAAAGGGCGAAACAAAAATTTGAATTGAAGACCTCTTCCTTTGATACACAAGATGTGTATCACATACTGTGTTATCATTAACAAGAAAAAAATATATTTAGTAGCGCTTTGCTGGATGCACAACTTGATCAGTTGCTTTAGTGTGAAGTTAAGATTGTTGACTTGTTTTGGGTTTAAATCTTAAAGTCATTGCTCTTTACTGTACAGTTAACTTAGTGATCCTTACCGGTTGACATGCAACAACAGGCCAAGTCAAATCCCCTGCATGTGTTAATCCCTGGTGGGCTGTGTTTTGATAATAGACTTTGAAGATCTGGATCTGCTAGCACAGACGGCACACTGACCTGTTCACAAAGATTGGAGTCCAGGTCCTAGCATCATTTGAAAATAGTGTTACGCAAAAATAGTTGATGGGTTATTGCTGTGGCATGAGGTCATGAACAGGACTCTCTCTTTTTTCTATCGCTTCATGTATAAATGTGGTATAAACAGCCTCGCGCACCGTTCCTCCCATTTTACAGGCTCTGCATGTGCCTCAACGCAGGCTCTGTCTTGTCTTTTCCATGAACAGCACATTGTTTAGACTCTAAGCTAGCAAGTGTCATACTTCTCATCGCTAATATAAATCAAGCAAATCTCACCTCAGCTTTATTTGAACAGCTGGATCAGCTCAAATCAAAGTCATAACTTTAAGAGCTGCATCTGAGACTGCTTTAGTGTTACGTGTGTGGTTCATTTTCAGCCAAGCATTAATATAATGTGGGTTATGTTAAAGTGATATTTATTTATTTATATATAAATATATCAGGTCAAGGATCTATATTCCACTCAAGGCTTCCATCAAGCATTCATGGCAGCAAGATGCCTCGAATAAATTTCAGTGAGGTTGTATATGGCATAGCCCTCTAATTACTGTTTCTGTTCCCACACTTCACTTAACTTTATAATTGGCTTGCCTTTTTCGCTGCCATTAATTACACGATTTCATATTCCATTAATGACTGTAAGAAAGAGACACACCTCACTTTTTCACACTAATTAACAGCTGCTTTGCCACTTTTCCTCGCAAAGGTGTCAGCGGCGTCTCCCTCCTGTACCTCAGACCTTTCCCTCACGAACAAATGGGCTCATTAATTGATTTATTTACAATATTTCTCATGTCATTTCTTGTTGTTTTCTTCTCTCTTCTCAGCACCCCTACCCTTCAGAAGAACAGAAAAAGCAATTGGCACAAGACACCGGGCTCACCATACTACAAGTGAACAACTGGTAAGTCAATTGTACTTTTGTGTTTACATGCAATCAATAGATTCGCCTCTGGCAAGCGCTTCCTAATGATTTGAATTAATACACTCCCCTCCCCCTATATTTGGCCACCCCTCCCATCCGTCTCCCACTTATTGCCTCATCTCCCTTCAAATCAATTCACCCACAGGGATATTGCTTCCAGGATTTTTCTGACGTTTTTCGCGCATTCGAGGTCTCGTCCCAGTGTGAGCAGATACTCTCTGAATCCTCTCTCGAAACCCCGTCCAGTACTCGCTCGCTGTGACGTGGGACTCTTTGTTTCCGTCTAACCTGCTATCGATTTCGCCTTTCCCACCGCTGAAAGTTGTGTAAAGTTTGACTGATCCTTTGCGCGAGGTAGCTTTTGTTATCAGAGATGGCTATCAGCACATACTTACAGTTATTAGCTGTGTCTAATAAAGGGCCTGGGATAGGGAGTGGGGAGGTGAAACGAGCGCAGGCGGGAACGTTTGATGTAGGAACACAAAGAAAAACCTTTGCCACACATTTCTTCTCGACAAACTCACGTGAAATTCTGTTCGCAAACTCTCTGAGCCTTTAAGTGTCAGAGACAAATATTGCTCAAACATTGATTGCATGCCTTAATCCATTTTGCTGAATAAACTGGCCTTGATGTTGGCGGCCGGTTACTTTCAATTTACCTAACCCTATTTCTGATCTAATACAAAGTACTAATGACTTGTAATGACTAACCGAGTCCAAATTTCACAATATAAAAGTACGATTATTTGTAGATGTGGCGTCAAGATAATCAAAATGTCTTCGAAATGCAAACAAATTGCATGGTACTCTTTCAGGTTGAGGAATGAATGGTGACGTTTCCACACAGTTAAAGCATTTTTCAGTTGGGTAAATATTTGCCAATGGTTTGACAGTGCTGTTGTTCTGTAGGAGATGTGTCATTAATACATACTTAAGTCTTTGGTGGTCCTGAGGTGAGACATGAGGTGCTTTAAAGCTTTGGAAATCTGCTATCTATCTATATATATATTACAAATAGTGTCTCCCTTTGTATCCAGATTACGTAACGCCATGACAAGTATTCCGTTACTTCCTAAAGCTATTAACAAACCATCTCTGGTTATGTACACCAGAGGCCAGGAAAGACAGAATGATGGGAGATGTATTAAAGCCCATTACACAGAATGTAATTTCTGACAACATAATCCTTACCATTGTTCAATTTGGTACCTTGGAGACAACTGGTGACTGTGAATAAGGATTAATTTTCAAAAGTAGCCTATCAGTGGGACACAGTCTGACAGACACAAGAGAATTTTGTTGGGGTTATCAATTTCTGTCACCTTAAGACAACCCATGGGAGATCAATTCTTTTATCCATATTAGTTAGTGGAGAACACGCACAATCACTTTACATCGCGTCCCATTCCAGCTTTCTGGCTGCAAAGTTTGTCTTTTTAAAGATCCATCACATCTTTTGTGTGCATGCAGACATGTGTCTGAGCCAGGGATGGTCAATCTAAGCTGTATTAGCTGCTAAACCCTCCATGCTGAGATCTTGCTGTCCTTTCCTAGACTGTGTGTGTGTGTTTAGGTATGTGTGTAAGGGTGCAGCTGAATGTGTGTATGAAAAGAGAGCGAGCGAGAGAGAGATGTTGTGGACAGAAAGTAGAATCTGCTGTTCATAGACCTGTGGTTGGGTATTGTAAAAGCTCACCATTGGGTGTCTCTATGGCAACCCCTGGTGATGTTACTTCCTGACCTGCTGATTTTTAGAGGCAATTTCCCTAGCTGTGATTCTGTTTATTGGACTAGTAACTCTACATTAACAACAGTAAAATGTTACAATTAATTACAAAAACATCCGTATTATTTAATCGTTTCTCTAAGCAAAATGTTTGCTGATGTATAAACCAAAACTGAACAGGTGCCAACTAAAGTGTAACACCAAACAAACAGTCAAAGCTAAACAAAGGATGAACCAATAATTACAGTTCCCTTAAGATGCTCTGCTCCCTTAGACTTGTTAACACACATGTATGTGTTTATTATTGATGAGGACTTAGAGAATCCGCAGACTGAAGATTAAATAAGAAATGCTAAAGGCCGCATGAGGTGCGGATCACTCATGAATTATTTGCGCTAACATAACGTAAGGGACTGCTTCAAATCCAGGCTCACGTATTAACAATAAGCATGCGTATGTGTGCATACTCTAGTCAGCATGCATTGAGAATGCTCAAAAACCGTTAGTCAAACCCGAATGATACCCAATAGTCACACTTAGTCACACCCTTACGCACACATGAGCACAGAAACACACGCATACGCACACAAAGGGCACGCATGAGCAGACAGAGTAGTCCGAGGCGCAGTGAGCGAATGTGGCGTCGAGGAGGGAATATGGATCGTCGGCCCGGGCTATTTTTGGAGGCAGATGTCAGAGCTTTAATAGGGATCATTTGCAAGCGTATTAAGATGTGGAGGTACAGTCAGTTGTTACTCAATTTACATACAATCATGAAAGCTTCTATGTAAAGACAAAACGGTGGAGCAATAAAACCGAAAGGGGTAGACAGAAAGAGTAAAGTTTTGAGCCGTTACGATAAGACGAAGCATTCTCAGAACACTCCATAAAGATCAGTGATGTAAAATCAATGGGCCGGTCATCGGGTTTCACATGTTGCCCATTCTTCCCTTCCTGACGGAATTTAATAATCCCTTTAAAGATGCTGTTTAAACCTTAGGGATGGATTGTTTTGTCAATAAGGCGGCTTTTATGAAAGTCTTAAAAGCATGGAGTGAAGTGTGGCGGGGCTACTTTAGAGAAACAGCGTCCACACACCCGGGATCAGGTTTCTGCGCCTTAGAGAAGAAACAAGAGAGAGAAATAAAGAGAGCGAGAACTGGATGACTGGCATGCTTCACTTCTCTGACAGCCAAGCCCGCCCATGTCAAGAGAAGTTGAAACTTGTTCAAGAAAAGCTCTGTGCGCTCTTCGTGTGTAGCATTTGGCAACGTTCCTTTAGCCTAAAGGGAAAATGTGACCTTTGACCCAACAGGTATCTTAAGGAGATGACAGACAACATTTTTAACTAAAGGAAAGAAAAATCACATCTCCCTAGTATCTCACTATATACCTTAGTAATGTCACACATGTCTCCTAAATAATATCACAAAAACCGGGGTCAGAGTTTCCAAAATAATACATTAGCAGATTTTCAAAATAGTCAAAATATTCTTATTAAATTTGATGTTACATTTTAGTGGTTTATAGTATTTGTGCAAGTCAAAAAAATCCCATCTGAGAAAGTTGAGGACTTGTGAGCCACCTAAAAGCCTTATTTGAGCAATGAGCTGTTTGTGTGTGTATGCGTTTCTAAAACTATAATTATTTTTGTATGCAACGCGCCTGAGCGAGTTGTACACAAATATGTGTGTGTGCATGGCCATGCATGAGCACCGGCTCACAGGACGCGAGCAGGTCTAGGTGTCCCGAAGCGGTCTTCGCACAACCTATCTGTCAAGGTGCTTTAGCTTGAATATCCGTGGCCTTTCAACAAAATACCAACACACCCTGGGGTCAAACCCGGCAAACAAAAGACATATTTACACCAGAGAGACACCAAGTATGCCGACGCAGCCTACACCCTGAAAATCCCCTCGCTGCATCAGGCAAAGATGGAGACATTGTGGAGAGCTCAGCTCCTTAAACCTGGATGGATATAAGGATTGTTTGCCTTTCTGCGCAGTTGAGCTCATGCAGTTCTCGAGTATTTGCTAACAATTCTGCCATACTGGAATTTCAGCACTTGCTCAGACCTGATCTCTATCTGTGTTGTGTCAACAGCAGACAAGTTGGAGTGGTTCTCGGTGTGTTTGTGCATGCGTGTGTGCGTTGGACTGCGCGCGAATGTGCGTGTGCAAATGAGAACAGCGCAGTTAAAGTAGTTTCTCTGTCTCCTATATGTGGAGATATATGTGCATGGATGACTTGGCAGTAAGTTGTCGTAGGATATGTGTGTGTGCATGTGTGTGCGAATGCCTTCGTACCGAGTCTGTGAACCGTACAAGGGTGCACCCCTCCTCTCTTGCTCACTCTCTCTCTCTGTCTTACATCACAATGAGCCCCAGGCACTGCCTACATTTTTTTTCTTCATTTCTCTCCTTTTTATCCTCTCTTTTGTGAGGGAATGTGAACATGACAGACGGCTTTGCACTACAGCATATTGGTTATGTTTATAAATCTAGGAACAGATTGGACTGCTGATTAGCGAGCAGACCACTGATTAGCTAATGAGCTTTTAGCATTACAGTGATTGCAAGGTCATGCCGAACTTCACCTCTCCAACAACAACCACCAAAATAAGCATACAAGAGCGAGTAACACGTTCTATATTTGTATTATAAATATTAACCGAATATGGTTTTGCCTGAATTATTATTATTTCTGCAACAGAAACGTCACCAAATATCGGAAATTACTTCCGACAAGCAGGTTTCTTAAAAGTTACACCTATCTTCTGTTGGTCGGACAAACAATTTTCCCCTAAGCTCATTGGCTGAGCAAATGCTGCTTTGGCAAGTTGATTTGAGTGCTAAGAAACAAGAATTTTAACATACTTTGCATACACCTACATTATCTTCAGCACAGTGTCCTATAACCGAATGCGACGCAATAAAGCAACAAAACATAAAAGCTACTACTTTCAAATAAGTCAGAGTGCCGCAATCATCAAGTGCGATGAAAAGTAATGAGCAATTTTGTTGTCCGCTTGGTTTTTGCCGCATCATACTGATTGTGCAATTCATTAGTCCAAAATCCCACTATATATTAAATACCAAATGCCCTGTAATTGTTTATTATTCAGTATATTAAATACATTGCTATAAAAAGTGACTAAACTGGTCAGACCACACACATGCTGTGCTTTCATTGATAGTCTCTGCTCGTTATTCAAATTAACATGACATTTGTTATTGAGGAAAAAACTGTTTCTACACCGGCTGTTAGTCGATAGTTTGTAATGCCAGTAAGGTCTTATGTGCAAGTGTGATCATAAGTCATTAAATTATGTGCGTGTCAATAGAATTGGCTGTGCCAACAAGAGCTCTCCACTCCTGCACAGTGACAGCTAGGTGGAGAACCATAAACTTGCCGCCGTGATGTCATTTCCTATGGCTGCCACACACACACAAACCCATGCACTCTGGTTGTTTGCCCAGACAGAGAGGTAGTGCCCAAATGCTAGCCTGTGGCATAACCCAACATAAAAAGCCCTCAGAGATAGAGACTGGCAGGGAATGGAGAAGGTTCCAATGTTGTGTTTATGAAGTGGGCAAGCGATGGTGCCCTCCCTCACTGATGTATTATTGCTTGCTTGCTTTCTCTCACTCACTCTCTCTGGACTGGGTGGGGAATCAGAAGAGAGCAGGCAGGCCGTGTTCATGCCAAGAATGACCTCACAGTCCCCAGTTCCAGAGTAGTGGGGAACCTTGTCTTTCTTCCTTTCTCTGAAGCACATCCAGCACATCGCAATAGCGCAGTTTGTCTTTCAATGGTCGGTTTGAATGCTGCAATAGAGTAAGATCACAGCGATGATTTCGCCTCAGGCTGGAGGCGTTCAGGTCTGTGGTCTTCCTGCATGTTCCTGGCTGCGTTCTTCTCCCGAGCAACTCATTGCGATCACCACTGCGCCTCTCGCACTTTCTCACCAATCGGCAGCGTGTTTATAAAGCGTGTTCCTCAGCCCCCAGGCGGCGGCCCCACTCTTTAAAAGCAGCTTTAGATGGGACTTCACAGCTCTGTTAATGGAAAGGTTTCGACTTTGTTTGGCGAGCAGAGCTTGTGGGGGTGCACTTGGGGTGAGTTTGCCGAAGTAATGGCCAGCCTCTGTTGGAGGGGGGCTGATGCAACAGGGATTAGACCAGCCTCTGCTTGAGACTTACCCAAAAGCCCCTTTTGCGTCTCCTCTGTTTTCTTTGGACAGGCTGCTCTGCTGTGCTTGGAATGGGCCAGGTAATCCCTATAATGTCTGTGGGAATTAGAACCAAGGAAAACCTTTTAGGGAGGGACAACTGCATTTAAAAGTGGGATTGATTATTGTTGATTCCTGAACTTGCGATGGTTGAAAGTGAGAGCCACAGCTAAATTTGGCAGGTCACAGGACGTAAAAACCAGTAGTGCTGCTATAAACCCTTTACCTATTTAAGTAAGCTATTTTTGATTAAGGAAATACACTAATATTGTGTTTATGCTCTTATGGGTTTTTATAATGCAGGAGCTGGTGTTGGCAACTACAGCAAAGAAAGACAAAAGATGAGTTGATGGTGTCCAAAAAATTATTTCATCTAGTCCCAATTGTTCATTTTGGTCCTAAACACACAAAAACACGCGGTTGATGTTTTGATTTGCATCAAATGCAATGGTCACTTCAGTAAAAAACTTTAGCTTTGATAAACTTTGTATCATAGGAAAGAACCATTTCTATTATTCTTATGGGACACCAACTATGCATGCTTGTCTTAGATGCAACACTGGGGTTGAGGGGGAGGCCGGTGTTATTAACAAAGCGAGGAGAGGTGAGAAAAGCAGCAATATGCAGTGCGAGGGGAGGCAGACGGTGTGATGGGGTTGAATGGAATTGTCTGGAGGTGAGAGATGCGAGCGGGTGTCAGTACGTTGGTCCTTTATGCACGTCCTGTTCCCTCCTGCAAACCTCAAGCAATGAAACAGGTTATCACCACTCCTCCAATGCTGGGTGCTATGCGCTGATTAAAGGGAGTGTGTAAATGTGTGTGTGTGTGTGAGAGAGAGAGAGAGAGAGAGAAAGCGGACGGATCGGGGGGAGTAAAGAGTGTAAATGGAATTTGTGCAGCAAACAGCTGGACTAGTTTATTTAAACACAGGCAGGACACAGCAACTGACCCCAGATTGACTCTGACAGGGGAGGAGCCAAGGTGGACTTTTATGACTTTGAGGCCGAGACGAGATGATTGTATTTATGAAATTTCCTTTAAGGCATGCCAACATGCGAAATAAGTAAATAGATCTCTGGCGCAGTCACTGATAATACAATTGGTCATCAGATGAGTTTTGTAATGTGAATCATCAGCTAGTTAAAATAAATTAACGAGTGTTATGAAACATCTAGTTGCGCTTACAGCATGCTACTTTTAGTTACTTTCTAACACCAAGTTACGAGCTAGTCCTAGGGGTACTTGATAAAGCGCTTTAACTTTATTTTAAGCAACAATTACACTAAGCTCATAACATCTATGCATTCTTTAGTTCGAATGCATTTGTTGCGGTGAGATTCCTGCGGAGCCGCAGATGCAGATCTGATTTATCCGATCACTCTATTCCGTCAGTATTATATGCCTGTTTGTGGGTTTTTAATATACATGTAAATGTAGCTGAGTGTGTTGAAATGTGATTTCATGAGTGAATTTGGTCCTCTGTTGTCATGCGTGCACCACCTCACACATCTGAGGGAGAGCGAACAAGCGAACGAAGAGGGCATTTCTGAGAAAAATGGCACACTTCATATGCATTTAGATAGACATACTGAAACGTAACCTTTTGTATCTTCAATCCGGATCTTTCCAGCGGGGCTTATTAAATTATTCTCTAATTGGTCACGCGACAAAGGCAGCTGATGAAAAAGACAATTTCTTGCTTTTAATTGGCCATTTCACGTGCCGTTTGTGCTACACCTGTGCGTTTGTAATGAGAGTGGGATATTAGCAGAGGGCCTGGCAGACCAGACAGAGATCAGATCGGCTGTCAGTAAAGACGGGAATGAGGAACAGTTCTCCAGCACATTACGAAACACACGCACACACAACAAGATGAGAAAGACCAAACTCTGGCCTCTATCAAGGTTCATTTGGCTCATAAAAGCTCTCAATTCAATCTTTTTCTTCTCCTTTTTAGTAAAGCCCTGTATTTTTAACCCTCCTCTTTTTATCTTATTTCAGAGGTGCCACTAGTGGCGTTTTGCTTTAAAATAGCCCCCCATTGTCCCAAGCTGGGCTGAATAGTTGTGTTCATTGTGTGCCTATGGGAAGTAGAAACTGAACAGGCCATAAACGCAGTCCTATAGCGCGAAGAGGTCGTGCAAAGGTGAACTTTTACTCCTAATGGAGGCGGCAGATTTAGCGGGCCCGTATGGCTCTCTGCTCCTTTTGATTGCCTTCTTAACCGTCAGCGCCAGGGCGTCCGCCTGGCTCACAGAACAGAGCATGACCATTCTTTTTCTTTTTCCTCGCACTCCTACCACCCCCCTCTATCCCCCTGCCTGGTATTGTGTAGCACTTGTCCTTTGTTCCAGCATTCTGCGCATCTGGCCTTAGATATAGTGAAGAGCGAGAGAGGAAGCTTAAGATACCTTCAAAAAAAAAAAAGAGAAAGAACAGCCATTTCCACATTTCAAAAAAGTGAGCAGAAAAAGGCAGAGAGAGAGCGAGGGAGGAAAATCCAAACGGCAGAGGTCAGCAGATAGACAACAGTGCCCCCCCTTTGACCCCAGCCTGAGATGAAGGCAGTAAAAGGAATGCCTAGTCCCGAGACTCCCCCTGTACTCCAGCCCACTGCTGGTGATAAAACTCCAGACATTCCCTCATTTGATGGTGCACTGCCATGTCAGTACATTCCTCCATGTTTTTTTTTCAAACTTTAAGTTGATATTGGTGATAAGTATATGGGAAACTTGTGTCCTCTGTTGAAATAGATTTAAAGGAGCAAAGAACATTTAAATAAAGGTTGAAGGCCCACAAGACGCAGTGCATTACAGTAATTTTAATATGGGAAAGGGTTATTCTTAGATACAATGGGAAGCAAAGGTAACATTTATTAATAAAAATGTTCACAATATATAATAATATAGTTCATTAACCTTAAGTAACATATCAACAGCATTAGTTAGTAAAGAAAGTATAGTTACAGGAGTGTTTATATGGATTTTTCATAGAAATGCTCTCAACCAATCAGAATTTTGAGTCGTAACTAACCGCTTTATAATTAGGAAGCCGCTTTGCAGATGCCTATGTGAACATCTCATTGTCTATTAGATCTGCATTTTCCTCTTTATTTTTAGGTCTGTCGCTTTTTCTTACTCTCTCCCTCCACCCCAAGGCTTTCCTCTCTTTCTGAGCCTGAAAAGAGTAGCAGGCCTATTGTTTCCTTAAAAGTCTACTAATTCCCCCCTCAAAGGATGAAATGGAAGTGTCCAACTGTGGTAACAGCAGGAGGACATAAATCAAGTTGGAACCCCTGAGCTTGGTCTCCTGGAGGTGACAGGGGTCAAAGGGTCACCAGAGGGGATTTAGGCAGAACAAGACCAATGTATGGTGTGCGGAGGTTGGGGGTCAGAAGCCACAGGGGCCAGATATGTTTTTGTCACAAACATTATGCACGATATGCAGAAATGCAGTGCATGTAAGGCCAGACGATTCTTTTAGAGAAGAAAAGATCACCTTATGAACCTGCAGTTGTATTATTCTTTCTCTAGGGAAAAGAAAGGAAAAGAAAACACGAATTGTAGTGTGTTCTTTGACAATGCAACACTTTCTCTGTTAGCAAACATCCCCTAAACAAATTAATTCCTGTTGTGGAAATCAACTGTTACATCTGGCACGAGGGTTTCGAATGACTTGACTGTTTAAAATAAAGCAGGAAAAATTCTTTTGAACATGCATACAAAGAGGAAAAACACCACTTTCTTAAAAGTGCTTTTGTACACTTGTTCTTAGTTGGTAATATATATTGAGCCGGCACAAGTTTGTACAAGTCATAAGCTTTGTGAACATTTCTGTGTTATGGAACAACTTCTCTCTGACACTCCCACTGGAGTACTAGAGGATTAGAGAAAAAAAATCCCTCAATAACCCCTCTGATTAGTTATCTGGGCTGGTCCGGGCAACAGCAGGCTTGGACGTGACTGTGTTTATGAAAAGACTTTCAGCCAACTTTTCCTTCATGCATTCAAGAATCTGATCATACATTGCTTCTTTTTGTGTTTTATAGGTTCATTAACGCAAGAAGGAGAATAGTGCAGCCGATGATCGACCAGTCCAACCGAGCAGGCAAGTCCCCCATAGTTTCTGTATTCAAGTCCTGCAGGCGAAAGCCTCCTGCAAGCCATGAACCCGGAGGCCCACCTGCCGGTAAATGCTTAGCCTAGCCTGGATGTCAACAACGATTGACCACTAAAATCCATCCAATTAACCCAAAGCACTAATCATGCTGACTTGGGCGCTATATAACCCAATGATGGAGGGAAGTAAGCAAACATATCCAGTGGATATAACTATAACTAGAAACATCAACAACAATATTTGACTGCTCCGTGTTAAGCTCATCTAAAACAACTGAAAGGTGGAAACCTATTTGGCCAAACTAAGGAAAGATTAATATGTCATTTTATGTCTAGTGAGCGTGTTTGGCCTCCCAGCTTCTTCTCAGTTCCTCCTTAGTTAGAAGTGCCCTGGGTGCATGGCTTGTTGTGGACTGCTGTAAAGTTTATTACCTGTAATAGGGTTCAGAGGGCAGGGTTGCATTAGGGTCTCAGTAAAGTTCAAAGGCATTCATTGGGGTTGAGCTGTTGTTTTTGACCAAATAACCCAATGCACAGACACTTAAAAAAATGTGTAAAATCACATAAGTACATCTCAATTAGCTCATGTGGGAAAGTATTTATCACTTTGGTTTTTCTTCTCATTCATATATATATATTTTTACTAATTTCACGAGTACTGTCATTGTTAAGATCAAGTTTGTGTTGTCACAAAATGTATCCTATAGTGTTTTTCATAGTACTTGAGCTTTGTTGGGCATGTTCTGTCAGGTGTGTTATATCCCACAAAACCAAAAGAAACTGAGCAGAATGCCCCAGTCTGTGCGTACATTAACAGATGATGTTTCTCCTGTGACTGAAACTTAATTAAAACCACTAATTGACCACTGTTCGTTTCCCCCACATTCCCTTACCATGCCCTCCTGCAGTAAGTCAAGGAGCTCCCTACAACCCAGATGGTCAACCCATGGGAGGCTTTGTGATGGACGGCCAGCAGCACATGGGAATAAGACCACCTGGTAAGACCTTGGCGTGCCTTCTTCTCCTCTGATATCTCCCACCTTCCCCCCTCACTACCCCCTTTTTGGTCTGACCCTTGGTTAGCACAGGTGTGTTCAAATGCATCGAATCCCTTTGTACCCCCACATTTCCTTTTAAAAACCTTTCTTGTCTAATACCCATCCTACCAGAATTTGCTCTCCTCTCTGTATCAACGCCTCTTCCATCCTGAACAACTGGTCACTTACCACTCATCCCCCTCCCACCTTACCCGTTAAGCCGCAGGATTTGTCCAAAGCCAGGCTTTTTTCCAACCTTTAGCCTCTGAATGCATTATTTACTGGTTTGTTTACTTGTATTGTCTCATTTGTACCATATGGTTTTCCACTCCTTTCTTTTTAATAAACTGGGATCATGCTTTTGTTTCTAGACCTCTTGTCTCTTGAGTCGTGGTCTGTTTATTTTCTCATCTTTCCGCATCTTCTTCTTCGATTGTTTTCTCTCCTTCTAGGGCCTATGAGTGGGATGGGCATGAATATGGGCATGGAGGGACAGTGGCACTACATGTAACCTACTAGTTAACCAATCGCAAAGCAATGGGGGAAGTAAGTACAAAAGCAGGGTCACCAAACATTCACGATGTGACAATACACTTGATTTGCTTTCATGAAATGGGAGAGGAATGGATCTTTTCCTTCTAAACAACATGCTGCTTTTTCTTGCTTACCAATACTAATATTTCTTCTTGTGGGTGACAAGCCTTGATCAGGAGTTTGTGTTTTTTGTGATTTGTGCTCTCCTTTCTGACTTGTGAACTTGGCCAGATGATTAAACAGTACATTGAGTAGTAAAGGAAAATCAGTGTGGGCGAGAGAGAGAGAGGGAGGAGGGATAGCTGTATGGGGAAAGAGGCAAATGGAGGGTGTGGGGATTGAGATTGGGGTTTTGGTCGGAGAAGGGGAGGGGTGCGTTACCATAGCAACAGACTGATTGGCAAAATGTAAGCAGTCTGCAGCAGTGCAAGGAAGGAAAAGTGCATGTCCCCGAAGTGTCATAAATCTGTCTCCCTACAGTTGATGCATGGGTTACATTTATACACCAACCTGCGAGGCGACATACAAAGAATCTCTCTCTCTCTCACCTCACAGCCAAACACATAGCCACACATTTGGAAATTATGTCAGTCTTTCATGGAATGTTTTAGGTGGAGCTGCTTCTATCGACCCTGACTTGGTCCACTGTTTTCTTGTCTGTCTTTCCTAATAGGATTACTAATAGCAAAGGCAGGGGAGATGAAGGAGTGCAAAATGGAGGTGTGCGCAGCAGGGTACACAGCTTAGTCCAGCCTAATTGACTATATCCAAATTAAATATGCCATCACAAGCAGCGTGACAAATGGATTTGACTTATTCGGCATACAAAAATAGCGATCATTAATGCAGCCACGCACAGAACGCCTCTGTTTTCGAAGATACTCTCTACTTCACTGTATTTAACCAAGAGCTTTAAAACGTCACGCCCCTGTGCATCGTCTTTGTGTGCATATCTAAACGCTGTGAGTGTTTCCTCGTGTCCAAATGGCTGCTTACAGCAGCTGCCGTAGTTCCCAGAAGACAGAAGAGAAACCTGCTTTAAACAGCCTCAATTTGCTTGCCGAATTCTATAATTGGGCCGCGTGTGGAATCTTAGATGAGAAGGGTTGAGGGGAAAACGAGAGCGAGCGAATGAGGGGAAATGAGGAGAGAAAAGGAGGCAGAGTGTGACAGAAATATGTCGCCATTGCGAAGACTGCCTGGTCTTTATGGCTTCATCACTAAAATGTCCTAGCTTGTCTAATTTAAATATTGTTACTTCAGTTTCTAGGTCAATTAAATGTAAGTGATGTGTTTTATACTTCATGACCAATTAAATTAATAGGTTATTACAAAAACGTTATCTTATTTGATTAAGAGACCAAGGCTTCATTTTATTTTATAAGCAATTTTCATTAGTTGAGGAATTTTCCTCAAGGCGAGATTAAGCAGTTATTTGCTGCAAAGTCTCAGGATCTGAAATTAAGGGGTTCCAAGCAGTCACACTGCAACATTACTTAAAACCAAAGCCAATTAAACCTACTTAGGAAAGCGTTATGCTTTCTGCCCATGACGATTATAGAGCTTATAGCTCTCAGAAACAATACACCTGTCAGCGTGGGTAAAGCCTAGCTATTCGAGCAGAAGAGGGCAAGCTTTTGATAAACGAGGGAATGACTGTTTTATGGCAATTTCCCCTTACCGTTCTTTGTGTTTCTTCAACAAAATTAGCCAAGGGTGGCCAAAATTCTTTTCGTTTTAATTTCAAGACAATAGCGAATGCAGAGAGCATTAATTATGGGCATATGGACAAAAATGTTCCCCTCCCCACCCATACTTGAACGCCGCTGGTATGCTTTGGTGAGCTGGAAGCCCTGCTGGAGACTTCTTTGTTTGAATTTTCATTCCTCCCAACCATTAAGCAGAAGTTTGTTAACCTTTTGCAGGGTCAAGGTACCCATTTTTCTACTCTGAACTTTTACTTTTAAGGGGGGAAGGATTTGGCTCCTGTATTGTCTGTGTCAAACAGCCCCTGTTGATTCGGTCCCATTGCGCCTCTGAAAATAGACAGGCAAAGAACTCAATGTATTGATTAACTTATTAAGTGAAAACCCGCATTTGCAACGTGTGCCCTTTTAACAGCCAAGCATTGTTTTTCTGATAGAGTGCATGTTTTCCTTCACAACGATATTCACCAAACGACATGTTCACAGATTGAAATCAAATACAGCTGACGACCTCTCAAAAGCTCGGGTCAGGCCTTCAGCAAAGAATAATTGCAGGGGCATACAGATTACGGCTTCACGTGCTAGTGCAAAGCACAAACCGTTCTACATGCAATTTGAAAGCTGCAACCTAAAGACCCATAACTAGAGCAATCACAAAAGGGTTTTTTTTAAACTAGAGGTTGATTTGTTGCTTTGTATTGCTGCTGTCACAAGGTTATTGGCCTTTCTGCTCATGGCACGTGCACTCACCCAGGTGAGGCCTCTCAAGTGACGGCCTTTGTAAATTTTCACCTTTCGTCTTTAATTTGAGCACAATGGCGGTGTTTCTCAGAGGGACTCTCGGAGCGAGCCACAGACCTTTGCTCATTGTGTTTAAAGTGAGATAAGTGAGGGGAGAAGACAGAATAAAAGCATGGCTTATTTTACCTCATTTGTCATTGTTGTGGTCTCCTCTGGCAAAAAGACTTTGCTCGTGCTTGGAACGTATACCAGTTAATTTCCACCTCCGATTTATTCAATGTTAGATGTCATAATGGTATTACTTTGACCTGAAAGCGGTTAATGGAGAGTGCGCACTTATTTATGCTTGCCCAGAAAATAATAAATCATTCCTAAATAGAACATATACATTTTAACAATTTTAAATTATATCTACATATGTTTGTATTTCCTCTAAAATGGCTATATTTTTAAACATGTATGTGGAACATTGATGACCCAAACAAAGTCTTAAATCGATAAGTTGAAGTTTTGAGTTGTTAATAGATATATTAAAACAGTTTCATTTTTTAATTTGATTTTAATTTCAACTAGGTCTTAATACTTCTCATACATGCAAGTTGTAGTACAAGCAAGAGTAACACAGTAAAATTCACAATGTTGTTATATCATGGAAAAATGATTGTGAATATATTGTGAATATTCAAAACATTGTTTATTTTTTAATGTAGTTATTTGGTATTGACCTTAGTGAAGGGCAGCCTTCTGGTTGAATAGGCTAGTAGGACTACAGCTGATTCCAGGCCTGATGGATATAGCACTGAGTACAGATCCCTGGTGCATGCAGTAGCAAAGTGCTGTGTTCAAGGCCACTGAGTTAGTCTCTAGAGAGACACCCTCTCCCACTACATGTATTCCTCCTCTACTCTCTTCCCATTCATTACAAAGGACAGTCCTTTTTTCGAATGCTTCTCTTACAACCACATGACTCAGTCACACTTTCTGACACTGTGATTGCAGGATAATATTTTCCTTGTGAAGGGAATTATTGGCATGATGACCTTCCTTATGAATAGATCCATAAACTTCAAAATAATGTCATGTTTTCCAGATCCAGCTTTAATAACCTAAACCTTATCTCTCTTCTCTGTAGGACTGCAAGGCATGCCAGGGGATTACCTGTCACACGGTGGCCCCGTGGGTATGGCTATGGGGCAACCAGGCTACAGCGCCTCTCAGATGCCCCACCACCCTGCTCAATTGCGGCACGGCCCTCCCATGCGTTCCTACATCCCTGGACACCCTCACCACCCAGCGATGTTGATGCACGGAGGACCACCTCACCCTGCCATGCCCATGTCAGCCTCTAGCCCCCCTATGTTCAATCCTGGAGACCCTACAATGGGAGGACAATTCATGGACATCCATGCCCAGTAACTTACTAAAATGGATTCTTTAAATGATTGTGACGGATAGAAGAGGAGCTGCGATTGGTTTTCCCGGTGCTCACACCCATCACATAAAGACTCATTACAGAGACTGAGGAGCTTGAATCTTGGCTAGAGACTTGGACCAAGAAAGAAGCCGATTTCTGTATACTATGGGACACTTTAAATGGATGTGCCCTTTGCTTAGAAACAAAGAGTGGGTGAGTGAGAGAAAGAAAGAGAGAGAAAGATTGAATTTATTACTATATCAGCCTCTAGGTGGGAGGGATGAGGACATACTGTATACTGTTGTAAAATTGCATTGGACTTTCATAAGAACTGGGAAAAAAGTATTGTAAATGCTATCGTATTGTTCTGCATATTATGTTGTTTCTAATAGATTTTTTTAAAAAAGGATGTGAACTTTTTCTTTCCACACTATGTGTGTGCCATCTCCATAGACTTTTGGCCTCCTCCATAAATCACATTGCGTTTAAATAAGAAAAAAATATATGTGAATAAATCAATAAGTCATTGAATACACGTTTTGCCAGGCCATTTTTTTGTCCTTTGGGAGGGTGGATTTCCTGTGAGCCATCAGGGCCTTAGGAAAACAGTGTGACGTCCACCTGTCTGAGCCACATCCCCCCAGTCTTTCAGGAGCTCTCCATTCTGCATTCCTAAATTGTTTGTACTCCCTTATGGAACCACCCCCTGCTTAACACATCAACATCGGAACCAATGAAAACTGTTTTCATTTACCATTACTGGATGTATGAGAAGAAGCTGAATGTGAAGAACAAGTCTGTGTGTGTGATTGTGTGTGAGTCTGAGTGCGTAAGGCCAGCCCATCAAACTTTCAGCATTTAAGTTATAAATGGGATCTGGGATTCATATACATATGCTTTGATTAAGCAAGCCTGTTTTCTGGGATATTGGTTAAACATGTTGCTATCACTTGTTTGAACTTTGAAGACTTTATGTATACATTGTAAATGAATAAATTTTGTGTAAAAAGAGGGAACAGAAGCTATATTTTATAAATTTTTGGATTACGGGCATGGGTTTATTTGAAAGATACTGGTTATTTTTTATGATTTATGTATATGTGTGTGTGTGTATATATATTTTTATTCAGAAAACACATTTTCGAAAAATCTGAGAGCATCTGAGGTCTGGGTCTAATTATGAATTATGAATGATAAGGTAGATTGGATTATTGCCATTGGATAGCAACTGTGAGCAGCAGACTGGTTTTATTTTTAATTTGCGGTTTTCTGTTTTGAAAACATTACATCCTTTTCCCATCCAAAACTAAGCCTGTTGGTCAAATTACCAAAATTGGAAGTCGTAACAGATATTTAAACCTAAAGCTTATGTTGGTGTTCAAATCACAGGTACATAATTAACTAGTATTTGTGTTTTAGAACTCTCTCACACACACACACACACACACACACACACACACACACACACACACACACACACACACACACATTCTGGTTTCCATGTTTTGTGGGGACATTCCATAGACGTAATGCATTTTATACTGTACAAACTGTATATTCTATTCCCCTTACCTGCCCCATTCCCTAACCCCAACCATCACAGAAACCATTCAGCTACTTCACATTTTCAATAAACATCATTCTGTTTGATTTATAAGCTTGTTTCCTCATGGGGACATCAAAATGTCCCCACAAGGTCACAAAAATACTGGTATTCCTATCTTTGTGGGGACAATTGGTCCCCACAACGTGATAATTACCAGGTACACACACACACACACACACACACACACACACACACACACGTAGTATATATCCCAGAACTCTTGGCAGCACCTTAAATTAAAGTGACCATGTTACAGCAATTGAGTATTGAGTAATACAAATAAACAACATCTAGTTAATGTAATTATTTTATGAGTTACTTGCAATTGCACATTTTTGTTGTAGTTAGCCCAATTATAATAACGCATATGTGTAATGTAAACGTTACCTGCATGCTGCCTTTAAATGCAGAAGGTAAGTAGCTCACAACTTTTATAAAAGGGGCATCGTGCATAGCGTAAATAGAGCTGAGGAATTCAGAAGCAAACAGGTTGCAATGAGGTTTGTCTGCAAAAATCTTAAAGAAAAAAGAGATGACGACGAGGTTTGCCTGAATGCTGCATACTGAAGTTTAACATTGCTAATGTGCAACAAATGTTCGGCCCATTTGACAGAGGCTCAGACTGGGGGCTAGATGAGGTTGAGGGACGGATAAAGGAAGAATTATCCCCCGTTTAGCATTAAAATTCATTTAGATAAAATTGCCACAAACACTTAAATGGGAAGATTAGTTCCCCCTCACGCCTTATTTCACTCACTCAATGGCTCCGTCAAGAGCGCTCGAAACGGCATTATCCAGACGACGGCTGTTTTTAGCTACCCGCGAAAACTGGGCGCTTAAATGACGCTAAAACAGACACAACTCATCGAAATGTGTGTTTACGGTGGTCTCGATACGACCAATAAAGGGAATGTGGCATTTTCCTGAGGGAATGCTTAAAAGTTACCCGTCTTGTAGCTTAAGGGTGCCAGTTTAAACTACACTCCCATAATAAATCAATAAGTTCCCTTTCACAAACCCGTCCCTCAGTTTTCTATCGCTATTGTGTTTTTATTACCGTCTCTCTCCTGAATGTTTTCCTCTCAAGCGACGCGGGACACAGGCGACGGTTTAATGACGCTGCTTCAGCTCCTCAGATTTGAATTCCTCAACCGTTCGCCACTCGCTGCTCTGGAGACAGGCGGAGATAAATCCCATGTTTGACTGCCATCTTTAGGGGATCTGGAAAACTGTCCTTAAGGGAGCATGTGTATGTGTAATGTGCGTTCAAGTTTTTTCGTTATGGACTGAAATGATAACTATATTAAAATATTTTTGATAATTTAAGGTTAACACGTACATGATAAGCTTTTTAATTTGGCCATATTTTGCTATGAATTAAGATACTGAATAATATTAATCAACATTAGCCTGTATGTAGGCTACTTAATTAGATTTTTTGCAATATGGTTTATAAACACATATTTTATTGTGGTTATGTCTTGTAACAGGCTATCAACGAACTATAAGCTCATTGTAATAACATTTGTATCTGTTTTTTTAATGTAGTTTAGTGTTAGTGATTTTTTTTTTTTGCATATATCATAAATCCCTTAATAAAAGTGTCAACTATATCAGAGAGTGAGCATAAAACGGCATGTTAAGAGTTTAGATGTTGGCTCGGTTAATTTATTAATCGACGATTCGTGACCTTTGCAACAACTGCCCTTCGCAATACATGAATATTGATTTTCTTCATTTATTCTCAGTCAAAGACATATAATGACGACGCCTTTTCCATCTGTTGTTTAAGAAGAAAGAAGAAAGCTTTTATCTGCCTTTGACCACATACTGAACTCTGTGAGTAATGACTGAAAGAAATGTGTTCCATAAGCACAGAGGTGCCCAAACAGGACTTTCTGCCTCCCATAAAAAGCTACATGGGTTGTGCTGTTGCATGTTTCTGCCTTCTGTACTCTGTATTCAAGTAGTTTTGCTTCAGTTTGAAAACTTTCACAAAGGGTCATGTGTCCTCCCAGCACGCCAGCAGTAGCACTGGCAAATGCAAATGTCGTCGGATTCACTGGTCATGTTTGAGAGGGTTATGTCCACTCGCCATGAACTGTGTTTGTGTCTGTGACTTTTTGTATGCTGGTGAGAAATACTGCAGAAACAAAACATAACCTCAGCACATTTATGTTCTCAGAAATTGTAACTTATTTTAATGACTAAAATAAACAATGCAATTTAATTAATAATGACACCATTATACACATATGATTTCATAACAAACCATGTGAAAAAATCTAATAATTTACAATCAAATGCATGGAAAGTGTTGTATAACCAAAACAGCCCACTTAGTTGTCTAAATAAAGTATTTACCATCACTTGTATATCAAATAAACATTGCCATTTTTAAGGACAAAGTTTTAATTTTATTGTTTAATCACATCTAAATAAATCTATACATATAATACAAGGAATATAAGGAATTCGTTTAACAATCTCATAAATCAAATAAGAAATTACCCTAAATATAAAGACATGCCATTTAATGCATAAAAGTGGGGCAAAATGTTTGATGTGCGAATGTAAAAGTATAATTTTGCTGCAGCAACGGAAGTGTATTAACACAGAATAATGTTATATGGCAGCTGGTGAGCTGCTAGAAAGAAGATTGGAGAGATGAGATGGAGTGTCCGAAACTGCACCATGGCCATTTTGGATGTCATCTGTTTCCTTGGTGACTTCGCCCACCCCTGAAAGCCCCTGGGCTCCAGGATTGTTGGAGAGACTATCATCTATCACTGTCACCACGTAATGATTCCCCTCGCAGCTCCTTATTGATGTTTGTAATTGCATTATCTCATAAGGGGGTGATCAATGAAAGCGGGCCATGCATTCTGGGGTTAGAGTATGCAGGATTGCTTTCTTGTCCGTTCAATTTAATAAGCGCTTATTAAACAGCTTCGTAGTTGGTCTACTCCACAATTAATTTTTTTTTAAATGTCACAGTAAATATACTTTGTAAAAACCTTGTGAAACCCAAAGCACACCAAATTCCAGTTTATTAGCAGCATTTTTGACAGCTTTTTTTACGTTTTATTTCTGTGGCGACACTTTGCGTGTCTAAACAGAACAAATTAAGTTATTAACGCATGACGCAGATGAGGCTCTTGTAAGGGTTGGTAAAGACTATTGATAGGACTTAACGCAATTATATTTACTTGTTATTGTGCCAATAGCCCAGAGCAACATTTTCAAAACACCATGTGGCATCTTATTTTTTTATACATTGCACTGAATTTAGACACTGAGACCAAAATGAAGCACGCAAATGAAGTAATTATATCATAGCTGCTAGAGGTTTGGTGAGCAAATGCGTCCTTTCCATCCAGCACGGATAATGCAGCATGTGTAGCACACAACGAAACTGAGATTAAACGAAGGTCCCTATATTTATAAAAACTGAAGTAAGATGAGGATAAAATTGGTCATACAATTATTTTAATGGCAAATTAAGAATTTTATTGTTGTTAATTAAAAAAGCCAAAGGTAAATATTTAAATGAAATAGGATTGCATGTGTTAACATTTTACGTTTATGTTTTTACATTTTACGCTACTTGAAATAAAGGGCGGCAATGCTATGTTTATTTGTTTACTGGTAGGCTACTGAACCTTTTAGCTTTGTTGTGGCTGCTGTCAGCGTAATTAATACACAAGCGTAATACATTTTCTAGAGAGATTAACATTATTATTATTGTTATTGTTATTATTATTATTATTATTTTATTTGTAACAAATAAAGTTAAACACTCCACTTTAGTTAAACAAATTAAATCCTATTTATACAGACTGCTGTTCTGGTCCTCACCAAATTAGCATATATGGTGCAAAATAACCGCGCACTTGGTATCTCTCCCTCTCTTTCTCTCTCACTCACTCACTATCAAGGTCACAACGGCTGCGGCTTACGAAGGACAAGAGCTGGTAAAGCAGCCTCGGATGTCAGTGAAAGGTGCGCCAGCCCGTCTCCCATCTTCACCTGGTGAGATCCGATCCAATAATAGCCGTTGTGTGTTAGGCTTTAATGAGAGCTCTCCGACCCCCACCTGCCCAACAGTCCTGATGAATGCCAAAACGCACTCAGCAGCATCATCTCTCCGCTCTCTTTTATGTTATGAAGTATTATGTTTCGCGTATACAATAACCACTTATGTTCTTTCGCCGCTTTGATCCGCGGTGAGACAGTGAAGTTACGATGCATCAGTTGTTAGGGGAGAAAGATAAACGCAACACATGTTCAAAGACTAAACCTCAAAGAGCCTATCAAGTTATGAGAACTTTTAAAGGTTTAAAGAAACTCAAACACTTACGTAAGCAAATAGTATTTGCGAAAGCATTTCTGTAAACAAAAAAGAAAAATGGAAATTATATATCATATTTTGTGAAATGTATATTTTATTTAAAGTGAAACAGGTTTCCAATTGAAATAAATAAAAATGTAAATAATAAAACATGTTGCTGCTGGATATAACAAGTTTTAGTCTTTAAAATAATATATTTATTTCGTTTATTTGTGTTGGTCATGTTGTTAAAATGCTATTTATTTATATGCAATATGTATTAAATATTATTTACTATTAAAACATTTTAAAAAACGTTTTATTTACGTTATTAATATATGCAATGGAGCATATAATCGATGAAAGGATATGTCCTGTAAAAACAAAAATACAATTATTTCGAAAACAAAGAAGCGTCGAGTGTAAACAGAAACTGTGATACAGTAGAAAATCCCTGTTTGTCACGTGACTGGAACTGAAGGTGAAAAGGTCACCACTGCTTTAGGTAAATATGTGAGCTGCAAGTTGAGACAAGGCAGAGAGTCACAAATTCCACTCGCATAGCAGAAGAGTGATAAACCTCTGACCCGAGGCCAGTGGGCTCCTCATTTATTTATTCTCGGAGGCTGTAATTCGGTCTATGGGAACGTTTCTTTTTGATGTGCCGGTTTTGGTGCGAGAATCTGATGGTCAGCGGGCCAAGAATGGCCAAAACAGACACATAAAAAAGAAAGGTTTCAATATTACAGTATTAAATTACAGTAGCCTATTATTATAGTGTTCAGTTTCGTCTTGAATGCCCTGCAGTCTGTGGTGCAAAAAGAGAATAATTATATTAAGTATATTTAAATGACAGTGAATTCATAATTTAATTAAAACACAAACGTATACATCTTGAATAATTAAATGCGTGTAACACTTTACAATAATAAAAATGTATATAAAATAATTTAGCTCTTATTATTTAACAACGAAATATTATCAACATTCTAATTTTCATTTAGTTTATTTATATGCGTAAGCCTTAATGACGTGCTGATCTGTTATTTATCACACAGTCTACATTACACAAGCAAAGCAAATGTCCATAATAGAATATTAAATTAATATTGTAAAGAATTTACAAAAAATAGTTAGGCCTACATACCTTAATAAGTCATTCCAGCGTTGTCAAACAAAATGCATTTTTGTATTTGCCGATTTAAGGTAATATCAAACAATATTGTAATCACTCACGCACGCACGCACGCACGCACACACACAAACGCACACAAGCCTTCAGTTTCATGTAGTATTTTTTGAAGCATGGTTTCCTCTATGCAAACGGCGTCTTTGTGTTCAGGACTGATTCTCTAGTAATGCTGTAAATGAAACAGTTGTTTATTCACACATCCAGCTCCGTTTTAAGACAACCATTTCCTAATGATGAATTAAATCCGGTAGCGATTTCAAAGTAACACCCAAAGTGTATCTGTGCCTTACAGCGCGCATAATTATCAGGCACACATCCGTGACGGGTTAAGAATGTCAGCGAGAAACTATCTCACCTTGTCAGTTTGTCGGAGTTTCGTGTTTTCACTTTCCCACCATGAAGTCGCAGTGCGTGTATCAAACGCAAATACTTAGTTATTGTTGCAGCAAGGCGCACGCAAAGGCTTCAGAAACGGATCCGCAATGTTTATTAAGTAGACTAATTATAAGTTTGTCGTATGCAGCTGTTTTTTCCTTATACTTTTAATCAACGAGAGTCGTTTTCACACTTTATCACGACTACATTACTTGTAAACACCGTGCAAGCGCACGGAAACAACTTCTTTTTTAAAAGAGGCATGTAGACAATGAGATTTTGATTTATTATAGGCTACTTCATCACAAGACAATCACGAATATGAACTTAAATTTTTTACAGGTATCATTACAATGCATCAGGAGCTTTGAATTCTTGTTGTTGTGTTATTATCTTTATAGCAGGATCAATCTTAGCATGAATGACAGCACTCATTAAACCTGAACATGAGTGGAGAGATTACATCACTGCTAAAAAAAATCACAATGGATTATCCTGTTGGCTCATTCATACATTTATTTGAAAATCTTCATATTCATACATTTAGTCATTTGTTTTGTTTTCTTTTCAGTCATCATTCACTATGAGCTTACGGTTGCACGATGAACGCCTTGGAGTTTAATACTTTGCAATATCTGAGATTGAATCTGGCGTTGGACCATGTGACAGGCCACAAGTTTATACCAAAAAGACTGTTTATGTTATATTAGCACTTTAAATGTGCACCCTTTCAGGCAACACATGGATGTGCAATATTATTATAATTCGAAACATTTCTTTTATGAAGTCCTGACTACAAAATATTTGTCCAAAGAAATTGGTAAATATGTACACTTTAAAATGTGCTGAACAGAAGAACTATGCTTCCAAATGTCCTGTTCCTGCACAGACATGCTCAACCCAAAGCCACGCTTTCTGCTGTGTAGTTTATGGTCCATAGACAGTTTATAAAAAGCAATGTAGTCTATCAGAGTGGCTGACTGACTCTGCACAAGAGGTTCAGTTAGAAATAGTGTGAACACACTGCTGTGGAGTTTGTCATGTAACAGTAGGGAGCCCATCGGCTACTTACCCTAAACCAAACATTAAAGCAAGTGGAAAAGTCTTTATAAACTTTCGAGCTGGAGTGGAGAGTGGATGACATTCTGATGCCAGTCCTATTTTTCCAAGACATTTAAAGAATGACATCTGAAATGAACTCAATCTTATCTGTTCCTAAGGCCGCAAGTTAATGTCTTTACGACTGTTATGGAAAATAGATAAAGATTGACTATTGTTCTATGTTCCATATTTTTTTATTTATTGTAAATCGTTCTTTATTCTGTTTTAGGCTTGCCATGTGTCTGTCTTAATATTATTATCTTCCTGTAATCCAGTCAATTGAAGTCTACCTATATGTTGAAATAACACAGTCAAACCCTTTTCAGACTTAGCTAAAGTGTAAGAGACAAATTCGGTGATGTGTGAGAAAATTAAACAGAATGCAAGATGTGTCACCTTCACTCCTGTAGACAAACCTGTTTACGTCTAAGATAAATCCCTCTCAGCTTATACAGTATGTAAAGGAAACAAATCCATATGATAGGACATCCCTCGCCTCGACCCCTCACACGTTACTTTAAACAAGGCTACACATTTAGCATAAAAGCTTTTAGTGCCTCGTGTCGCAGTCCAGGCAGCCTATTGTTAGGTTTGTGATGGATTAGCCTGAGATCCATCTAAGAATGTTAGTGTTACAAGCTGTAACATTTGAAAATTTATTAGGGTTTGTGTAAGCAGGGTCATTGCCACTAAATGGCATGTCAATGGGTAAAACACAACTTGAAGATAAATAATAAGCACTTTGACTGCACGAGTAACCCGAGTTGCACATCTGAGATCCGGTATAAAAGCATTATTTGAACTGAAGGGTGTTGGCCCAAAGGGGTTATGAGGACAGTCAAAGCTAAGTTTGGTTGAACCGGTCTAATGCCACCAGGTGTTTTCGACTAGATATTACATTGACAACGACATCCATCAGCTTGAGCCATGTTTTATGTAAATCCGGTCTTTGTTCTTGATTTATGTGATGCTGTGATGTTGTATTAAAAATGTTACTTCTATTTCCTGACTACATTATCATTCATCATCAGTTTCCACTCTTTAACTGAGTTATGCTAATTTCTTTTACACGGCAAAGGACACCAATATTTTACATTTGTAGTTAGACCCCGTCTTACTGGCCAATATTCTGCCTGGTGTGATTTTTCTTTACAAGAGTCTGAATATAAGAAATATAATATCACAATAATACACTTACCCCTAGGAATAGACTTTGGAAAAATTAACATTAGAACCATAAAACTAATACATAAAAAATCATGTAAATAAAACAAAGTTTTGATGTCCCTGTAAAACCTTTTGGTCTCTGGCTGTTACTCTTCCCCGCTCTTATTGTTGTGGTTTCGTCCATACTCACTCCTGGGACAACAGACCTTGATTTTTCACTTACAGCAGCAGTTCAGTTTACGGATGAATTGTAGCTGGGTGCTAAACTGCGTCCACGCTGCAGTCAATGTTTATGTCTACCAATCAACTGCAGTGTGCTTATGTTATATGGTATTATGGACACAGCAACTTGCCACACGTATTCAAAGGGGCAGATTTATGACATGTTGAATTTCAGAGCTGAGAAAGGCGTCATGGAGATGTTTTTTTGAGAAGGTGTTTGTTTTTCTGTTATGAAAACCTCTATTGTTTATTCTTCATGCGCACACAGATCGTGTAGATTCTTATCTCATACTGATTGTGTATTTTTGTACTCTCAAAATACATCTGTCTATCAATGCACTTACAAAAATCGACAATGTGTTATTTTTATATAAAACTGAATTAATTATTAAATATCCTATTGAATTTTAATATCTAAGTTAAATTAATTTAATAAATAAAAAAATCTCATAAATATGTCAGATGTTGACAGACATGCAATAAGCAGAATATGTATATCAAGAAAAGCTTGGAAAGTATGAACTTCTGCTTATTTATGCTGGAGCTGGAAATAGCTACTGATTTAAATACAAGGTAACAGCGCAAGCAAAGAGAGGGACTTTGACTATTTTACTATTTCAAATGCATAAAATTTTTCAGAACTCCATCTTAAAAAAGGTTGCATAAAAGCTTAAATCATAGAGGAGCATCGTTGTACTGAAATGTGTGGATAACTCAATCCAGCATCCTGGAGAGAGAGAGATAGAGAGAGAGAGAGAGAATGAGAGATGACCAGTAAAGCCTCCTTTTCACACATGCCTTTAAATGGAAGCCAGCAAGCCCAGAGAAAGAGAGGGCAGACTCGCCACATGACCAACCCAGATGAGCAACAGAGATTCAAATTTGGTTTCCATTTTGCTTGTAACAGGGACAAGTTGAGATCCTTTGTTTGCAAAGTGAAGCTGTTTTGACCGCCAACTGCATGTGAGCAAAAAGCAAACAGACACTTAATCCTGACATAGAGAACAACTTGACTTCAATTTGTCCCTAGGGGAGGAGGGAGAGGAGGGGGAAGAATGGGGTCAAATCAAGAGTGGTCTATGGCCGGTTCAAATCTCAGGTCTTCATTTCGTGCATGCACATTTACATTACCAATCAAAAAACTTTAAGAATTATACTTAAATTAGTGAATAGATTTTATTTGCATTTCTTTAAAATATTTGAGTGTATAAATCTACATGAATGAGCTTGACCAACTTGTAAAGGATGCCAAGTGTCCATATGAAAGTGGGAAAATGTCCAGCTTTAATCTACTTTGAAGAATGAATATAAAGTATTCATTCACAACTCCAAAGCCTGCGGGAGCCATGTCTTAACCGTATAGAAGTTAAGTTTAGCAAAGTGAAATCCATATTTATTATAACCTTGAGACCCCATGTTGAAGTATTACAAACTCTGGCCTTTTTTGCCTCTCCGCACATGGAATCCCCATCGTTATCGAGAGTTTTTTTGGACTTTCAGAAACCCATGGGAGAGGTCATGGGGCCAGAGTACACTAGTGTGGACAGAGGGAGCTGCCCATCCAAGAATCCCTGACTCTCCGTATGGCCGTCCCTTAGAAGGAGAGGCCCGGGCCAAGGGGAGTAGGGGGAGTGTCCGGGAGAGGCCCGGTTAAACTTCTCCCCCCTCCTCTTTTCCTCTTCTCCATAAGGTAAAAAAGAACCTTGGGGTGACTCAGAGGACATGGTGTCTTGTAAAACACATGCACTTAATATTAGAGCCATAAAACTTGTTAAATTAAAAGCTATTTTGGAAAATAGAAAGGGAAATATTTATGTGCCTGGCCCATGATGGAAGCCATTTTATACCGGGGCCAAGGGTCCACCAGGGCACAGGTAACTACTGTCAACAAGTGAGAAACCCTGCGGTATGAATTCCCAAGTGTAGTGTGGTCCTTTAAACAGAAAAAAACGGCGTAAATTAAAACTTTGTTAAGAATGAGGTGAAAATACCCTTGTGCCCTTGTGCATGCATCAGTCAGGGTGAAAACAAAACAAAAAAAGCTCTTCATGATTGAAAAGGTGCAAAAAGCAATTATGATTGTGAAAATATACAGACCTCTGGTTTAGTCGTGGCAAGCGTCATAAATTGTACGCTGTGTTTACATTGCATTGACCTCACAGTGCCCGAACAGGATTGGCTATAACAGCATTGGAGTCATGCAAGCTCTGAAATGAATTAGGAAAATTAGTAACAATTATTATTATTATTTATTTTTTTCTCACCCAAAACTATAGCTATTCCTGTTTCCCTAATGAAAAATGTTTATTTATATAGATTGTAAATGGTACTATAATATTGTATACAAATGATATCATGTTTAATATATACAGTATATGTTTTAGTAATGAAAGAGTGAATGTGACTCGCATTCTGCCACATGTTTTGATGCTTCAAAATGCACTGGATGATTTGCCTTCCAAGGATTTTTCAGTCTTTAATGTAAACCAGCAACTACGTGAAGGAACTCTATAGAGTTCTGAAGATTTATGGACCATTTGATCTTTGAATGGAAAGGTGGTTTAAGGCCCACAAAGGTTTTGTCGAATATGTGTGTGTGTGCGTGTCCTGACCAAAACGACAGTGAAAACCCACTATTATTTAAAATAATAAAAACACAGACGCGCCTGCGCACCGAAAGATGCATGCACAGACATGCATTTACCCAAACACATAGCCAAAATGCACTTAAAATTTATGGCTCTAACATTCCTTCAGGGTCAAGCAATTTATCAAATCCTCCACATTCTGGTTTCAATTACACAGCCTATTGTGAAAAGCGGCTATTTTAGCAGGTTCATTTGACTCGGTAGGGGAGGCGAAAGCTTTGGGTTAATGCGCCTTCTCTGAAGGCTGCTAGTTTGCGCCTTGCCGAGGAGCCGAGGTTGAGTTTTGTGAGAATAATGGACAGTGGCCTCCCCTCTCTCTCTCTATCGGCTTTAACAGAGAGAGGCACGGCGAGGCTATGACTGTGGTAGAGAGGTGATAAATCCACGTTTTATTACTGAAGAATTCCACTCTCTCCACAGGCCTGACAGCTCCCCACGTTCTCAGACCCCTTTGGACAATTTCGACACCGTGTCCATCTGGTTCTGATTAAGTCCCAACTGGCCTGCATCGCATCCGAAGAGAAGAAGAAGAGAGAAGGACGGCAAGGTAAGAATGAGGAAGAGCCAAAACGGAAAAAAAAATGGAGATAGAGAATGGATGCCAGAGAGATCAGTAACTGATGCCCAACATGGGCGTCATTACTGAAACATAGGATTGTTACATCAATGGCCCAGGCATGGCCAAAAGACATTATTTGGAGTGAGTATCCAGCTTGTAGCTGGTGTTTATTAGCCTCTCTTCTGGCACCTGCTACCTCACAAAGCATGCCAGCATTTTTTCTCGCCCTCATTCTGCCTCTCTGTATCAAACTAATGGCTGTTCATGGCTTAAAGAAATAGTTCACCCAAAATCGAAATATTTTTTTCTTTTAACTCACTTTCATGTCGCTCCAACCACATTGTACTTACCACAAAAGGATCAGCTTGTTGGCTAATTTGAAATAAATTTTGGAGCTTAGGGAAGCTTGCTGGAGGTGAAGATTTTAGTGAATCATATTCATTTCAGTGTGTTCCTCGTACAAAGCTATTGAATAATATGGACTACTTTTATGGTACTATTTATTTTAGAGTTTGACAGCTGTGCACACTATGGACCGTTCTTCTATAAAAACAGCTGTGTGAAGAATCTTCAAAATTTCACCTTTCACGGTCCACAGTAAAAAAAGAAACATCAAATGACTCAAGATAAATTCAGCATTTAAAATGTGGGTAGGCTCAATTTAAAAATAATTGCAGCATTTCTGTCAAATCAACATATATTCTATGCTATTTTTAACTTAAAGTTGTTTAACTTAATTTTTTAAGTTATGTCAACTATTTACAGGTCAAAACATACAGGTTTACAGGTTAAAAAATGTGGCGTTTTTTGTTATGATTAAATGTATATGAGCTGATCTCTGCACTAAATGGTAGTGCTGTGGTTGGATAGTGCAGATTAAGGGGCGGTATAATTCCCTTCTGACATCACAAGGGGAGCCAAATTTCAATGACATAACTTTTCACATGCTTGCAGAGAATGGTTTACCAAAACTAGTTACTGGGTTGATCTTTATCACATTTTCCAGGTTGATAAAAGCACTGGGGAACCAATTATAGCACTTAAACATGGAAAGAGTCAGATTTTCATGTTATGTCCTCTTTAAAATAGTATGTAGAATTGACTTGCAAAACCAAGTTGTTTTAACTTCCTGCTGCATTTTTGTACATAACATTCAGATCATCAGTGAGCTTTATGACATCATAACCCAAATATTGCCCTAAGCAACAACCCGTTGACAGCATCTGGACAACTCTCACCATAACAACCTTCACCACCATATCTCACTGATTAAACAGAGATCAGTATACACAAAGGGTAACCAGCCTCTGATGTTCCCACAGGAAACACCTCTGCAGATGAATTTGGGGGAATAAACAATGCATTCAAATTTACTACAGTGCCCGTTTCCCACAATGCAACGGGGGAGACTTCGGTGACAGAAGGGAGGTGCGCATGTGAGTGTTTGAGAGAGGGGAGGTGGGGTGGCTGGTGAAGGTGTCATAGTGTGTCTGACCCTGTGGAGACCCCACGCCTCATCAGAGGACAAAACTCACCTACACAGACCGGCCTTTTCTCTTGAAGAGACTGCTCTGTAAAAATACTGTTATTAATACAAAACAGATGTGGACAGGGCGTCTATGTGCATCAGATTCTTACAATAAAATAAAACTTATGCACATATATATATGCGGCTTTTATAGATTGCTGTATTTGAATAGATTTTTTATTTCCACGATATACAACAAATATTGCATACACAATATATGATCGTTTTACAAATCATTATGCGGCCCTGAGATCACATAATGTGGGAGAGTTTATTTGCTGTTTGGGACTCCGGATTATGCATACATAACTCTGTGAAATAACAATATCATTAAAACCCAGGCCGGACGAATAAATCATTATTGCCATTAATGTCTGCTAACCTATTCAAATAGGCTTCACTTTCCTAGAGTCCAACCATCTGTGTGGGCTTGTGTTATATTCAAATCACCATAATCAACTTTGCTGTGTACGCTGCATCTGGAAATGATAATTAATGGCATTGTTTAAAACCCAATTTTTGCATCCGTGATAAATGGATAGATTGCTAATGGTATCATTTGAATAAAAAATGAAAGCTTAAAGGAGGGGATTGAAAAACTATGCCATGCGGTTGTGTTGAGCTTGGAAGCACTGTAATGGCATTCCTTAAACAAAATCACGGTTCAATAAAAGTAAAAATACAATCTGATTTATGTATGAGAAAGCATGCACTGACATCACTGTGTCTAGAATTCCCAAATAATGGAATCGGCACGATCACGCCAATGTCATCACCTGCTACTTGAGCCTTATTCATCTCACATCCCAATTTCACCTCTGCAAAACTCATTCTCCTGTTTTTACTCTTAAAACGATATTTATAATCCACATTTGTCATTCAAGAGCGGTAGTAGTGGTGTGTACCAGCTCAAAAAAATCGGATTAACCGACTATTAAGTGCAATTTCTAGAAAGCTAAGACACTTAAACCAAATGAAGTGACATAAGAGATACAAAATAATTCTATTTCCATAGTTTTCATATGGTTCAGGAAGTAGTAAAGATTATTATCAGAAACTCAAAGGCTCAATTAAATATGACGGATCGCCTTGTCTGTGATTTTATCCACTATTGATGAGTGTGGGGGCTACAAGAAAAACAGAAACGTAAGTAGCAGGCACGTTACGTCAAACAATCAATTCCCACTGAAGCTCAGTGACAGACTCCTTAAAGTCGATGGAAAACTGAATTTAACACATAAACACTGGAGATTTTTAACACGGCCGTACAGATTCCTCAGTCAGAACGATGTGTCTCCCGTAAGCACCACATTGGACGGCGATGACATTGATTATGATTTTCAGCCTCTCTGAGGTTGATCTGCCCGCCAGCGCAGTCAGACTGACCTGCTAACGCCATATGTCTACAGTAAGAGCTTCTGCATAGAAATGAAATCTGACTCTGGTTAAATTCTTCTGCCTTTAGTAAAACAGTGTTGTTTCTGACACGGCAGCCAATAATTTTCGAAATTGTGTCGACAGAGATTTTAAATCAGCCTGACACAGTTTCACGAATGCTGCGTGCTCCAAAAACACTCACAGGTGAATCACTTCGAACTGCGCAGACGTTACCAGGCGAGCACAATTTACGAGTCGGGTTGGAAAGCAACCTCCCAGAGATGGGGGAAGTGTGAACAAATTAATTTATTTTAGTAATCTCTCCCTCTCTTTTTTGCTGTCTTTGTCAAAATGAATGACAACAATTTGGCTGAGGATCTGGGATGTGCAGGCACCATTGACAGGCGAATTATCAGAGGCCCAGTGCTCCTTATTATCAACGGAGAACTCATCAGAGGAGAGGGTCCTGGAGTCCTCTTTGCTGTCACTATCTGTCAGGAGGACAAGCTCTACTGCAAGGGCCAGCTGACAGGTCATTTCAACAATAACAATTACTCCGATTACTGGTGTCATAAACAATTCACCCAAGGCAGAGCTATAACAAAGCTTTATAATTCACAGCCACATAAATAAATGCCAGCAGGTAACAAGTAATTTACCAGAGGAATGGATCCCAATACATGCTGGGTTTCATTGTTGCGGGCAAAATGAAAGCCAGCCACTGGAAACATACATGATAACAAGAAGCAGAAATTTGGCCATTAGAGAAATAGCTTAAACACGATGCACTGTGACAGTAATAGATGCCATTATCAGAGAAATCTCAAAATAATGATCAAAATAACCTGCAAATATTATTTATTTAGATAAGCAATGATTCTGCATGTTATTCAGTGTGCACAACTTGCAGTAGCCTATTATATATATACGTTTATATCTAGGTGTAATCTTGTATCTTTGTATATATTATAGGAATTAGTACATATACCAATTATATAGCAGTATTATGGATATTTGTAGTTTTCTTATAATAGCAGTAGTCAGCTATCCTCCCTGCAGTAATTGAACAAATCTCAAATGTCTAATGAGGAGAGCTGTTGAGTAATTAACACGTGTCAAAGTCGCCATCATCAGGTGCCTCGCTCATTTTCTCACTAAAACTCTGCATTTCTCTCTCTCTCTCTCTCTCATTATCAAAGGACAGACTGATCAGCCTTGTTTTCTTTTGTAATCCACCCTACTCTCTCTCTCTCTCTCTCTCTCTCTCTCTCTCTCTCTCTCTCTCTCTCTCTCTCTCTCTCTCTCTCTCTCTCTCTCTCTCTCTCTCTCTCTAGCCGGGGGCATGAGCTGTAGTAATGCACTGTCTGTCTGTCGCATGTACAAAGCTCTTCTGTGATTACTCGACTCTCCATTTCTTTCTTTTAAGAGCAGTGAAATCAGACGGAGCACTTAACGAGAAATAATCGCTGCTGACGCGACGCTCACAAAAATACAAACGAGAGTTTATAGACAGAGCTGCAGGCTTAAACTCTTTAATATCACAAAAAATGTAGCTGTATTTTCTGATCAATTAAAAAAAAATTGACTGGAGTTATTCAAAAGTTTAGTATTCTATTCTAATGATTGGGCAAAATACGCATTTTATAAATATAAAATAAAACGTGAACAATATTTTAAAATAAAAGCATATTTTTATTCATATACAATAAAATATAATTGATTTCAAAATAACCTTACTGTACGTGTGCAGTTCTCCGTGATATTGATATCAAATTATTCGATTTTATATTAATTTTCAAAAACCTCAGATCAGTTTTACGTTTACATTTTCCTGTGATTTTATCTGCACAACATCATCCGATGCATATCTACCTTCAGAATGTTTAAAAATGAAATTTATTTACATAGCAAGATGATGGTTAACGAATAAAACACACTCGTGCAAAAATATATTTTGTAAAAAATTTAAATTATTACATTCCCTCGCGGGCATTTATTAAAAGCACACAAAGTAAAACCGCGGTAATTTCAGAACATGACACGCTTCAGAAAAAAGACACACAACGGATTAAAGGTCTTAATATGAGGTGGGGTAATAAAAAATAATGCATTCTGCCTTGAAGAAAAAAATCACAAAAATATCTTTAATATTGTCTATTTATTTTTGTTTCCAATGCATAGCTTTTATAAGTATATATATACACACACAAAATTTCAAGCAAAGTGTTTTATATTTAATTTTGTAGCTGTAATAGACATACATAACAAATACACTCTCAACAGCTAAATAACATTTCTCAATCATGCCTAGCTCAGAGTTACATTTAGAAATAAATGTGCTGCTCAAGCACTGCAGTTTACATTCAGCAAAAACACATTCGTTATTGCTATGGCAGCATTCCCATATCCACGAGGATATTCCTGACATTTCCAATGATTCCACAACTAAGCTGATTAAATATCTCTAGAGGAATCGATCACAGAAAAAAAGACAACAAGATACAACTGCACCCTGACGTCTGATTCTACCTAACTGTACTAGTTAAGTACAATTCCATGGGGTGTAATTGAACAAAAGCTGCATTGCCTACAGTGGTGGAGTATGAGAAAATGTGCTTTTGTTACCAGTTCTCAGATGAGAGAGAGATAGTAGATCTCATCCTGCTGCTGGTTTGGGGAGGGGGAATTCACTTCTCACTGCAGTTTGTCTTCTTTTCCTGGACCACCATCCTTTTTGGGTTGTGCATCTCATTTGCATACATTTGTTTCCAGTCGAGGAGGCCTTCAGCTCATTAAGGCGTTCTCTTACAATCTCCCAGAATCCCGTTGCTTCCAGCCACTACCTGCTGCGGAACGAGAGCGCTGCTAGGAGCTGAAAAAAGAAAGAGAAGGAAAGAAAAAGGAGAGGGTAAGAAAGCGAAAGGGAGGGGGAAGAAGGCAACACGTTCTTCGGTCCAAAACAAAAGCGGAGGGCTGGTATGAAAGAATCCTCTGTGTGTGTGTGTGTGCCTTGTTTTTTACACTCCCTTGGAAGCAGGCACCATTTTGTGTTAAGTAGTCTCCTGTCATGACAGATACCTCTTTGGGTCAAGAGTCAAAGTTGAAGGGAGGGTCAGCAAGAATACGTGCAAGCCGAGCTCAAAACTGGTCAGTGTAGCTGGACTGAACTGTGAGGTTAAAAAGTTTCCCCATTTTTGGTGTTTTAGTAGGTGAAAATAGCAATGCTTCAGTCCTTTAAACCATCTCAGCAGAATACCAAACAACAAGGGTAAATGCTGATATCGGTTGAAGTGCTGCAGTAATTTCAGTTTATTTAAAGCATGACGACCCCTGGCCAAAACCTGCTTCGGTGGAGGGATGAATAAAATTTTAATGGCTCATAAAACACAGCAATTTCACTCGGTGCGTTTTTTGACCACATTATTCATGGCTGCGCCGTGTCGCCTCTTTTTGTCTGCGCAGTGAAAGGCAGTGGTGAGTGGCCACAGTTGGAGCTCTGCTGGCATGAGAGGAGGTGGGAAGAAAAGGAAAACCTTGAATACGATCACACACACACACACACACACACACACACACACACACACACACACACACACATTCTGGTTTCCATGTTTTGTGGGGACATTCCATAGACGTAATGCATTTTATACCATACAAACCGTATATTCTATTCCCCTTACCTGCCCCATTCCCTAACCCCAACCATCACAAAAACCTTTCTTGTACCTTAGATTTTCAATAAACATCATCTTGTTAGATTTATAAGCTTGTTTCCTCATGGGGACATCAAAATGTCCCCACAAGGTCACAAAAACACTGGTATTCCTATCTTTGTGGGGACAATTGGTCCCCACAACGTGATAATTACCAGGTACACACACACACACACACACACACACACACACACACACACACACACACACACACACACACACACACACACACACACACACACACACACGCTTTTCATTTAATTCTATTGTTGTTATACTTAATTAGATTTTTTAATACCTTAAACATAACCCTCACAATTATGTTTGTAGTTTTAGATTTAACAACATTATTTAGTGTTTATTAAGACTGTAGATTATTTCAGCTTGTACATTTCCTTAGGTGACATCTGCAGTCAATGCAACCTTGCTTATAGCTTATTATAACTACAAAAAGCAAGGTATTATTTCAATTATTTGTCCAAATAAGGATGCTGTTGAATGTCCCCAAATGGCGATTTAACTGTATAGCTTCTGGGACCATACTTGTTCCCATTCTTACAAAAAACAGAGGTGCTTATTGTATTGTATTGTAATTTTTTTTAGAACACTATATAACAATGAGTGTTGATCATAGTACTGTACATATACAATAAAATATACATAAAACCATACACAAAGACATTGAAAAATATAAAAAAAGAGACTGAAAAGCAGCTCAAAGATTATAAGCCTTTTCTTGTAAGTGTAGTTGCCATATGCAATGCCATACAAGAACCATTTTTGGTCCCTCAAAAGACACTAATTAAAGGTTATTAAAAGAACAAATGTTTTACCTTTTTTTAATCTAAAGAGCCTTTTCACCACATAAAAAACAAAAAGGTTCTTCCTGGAGGCATTCAGCCAAAAATGGTTCTGACATCGAGAAGCATTTTTAATAATGAACTGTAAAAAATATCCAGAATTTTTATCAAATCAAAAAATATTTGTATGTTACTATAACTTAACTAATTAAATTAAACAACTGAAATGTCAACTTAAATAGTACAGTAGGTTGAATTGACTTGCAAAACCAAGTTGTTTTAACATCACGATGTATGTTTTTAGTTTAGTTATGTAACCAGTTTAGTACCACACAAACACAAACAAAGAGTTAAAACATTCACTCAAAACCATTCAGATGTAACGCCACTACGCACCAGCACAATTGGCAGGGGGGTCAAAAAAATCTTGCATTGTCTCTTGATTAAAAAACCCCTCTCAGCCATATTCATGTTTGCTCCACCCCTGACATGCGCCATTTGCTCACATGGAAATGGCCCTGGTGTTGATTCACTCACCAGTCGAGCCGGCCTGGGGGCTTGATAAATAAACATGCATCTGTTGTGTTATTTAATGCTCTGTCTTTAACTGTTGGGTCAGAGCGTGCAAGGCTTTGCGAGATACAGCTCGAGCTGAATAAACTCAGCCTGTCTGTCTGCCCTCAGCACGACAGCAAATGCTGTTAGCATAGAGGCAATCCATCACTCGCTGTATGTGCGCCTTGGAGAAATGGCATAAGAGAAATAGAGATGTGAGCTGAATCTCTCTGTGAGAGTTTGTGTGCATTAGGGGATTATGGAGACTGCGTGTCAGGGAAAGACTATATCCTGCTTCATTGTCAGTGGCCACCATTGCTGTTCAGGGTATTGCATTGAATTTACTGCCGAACACTTTGGGGTTTAGCTGTTTGTTACAAATTGGCTGTACTTTGTTTATAATCAATCATTTATTATAGATTGTGAGCTACGCTTTCAATATCTGAAAAAGCATCTGTGTTTTTTGCTTGTACTTGGTAGGTTTTATTGTTTTTGTTATTATTATTTATGTGAATTATTCTTTGTTCAAACATTGTTATTAAACTTAGCTCTCTATTTTATTTAACATTTATACACTTTAAAATTTGAGAAGTTTGTTTGAACATTTCCCATTAAACTTAATTATACTTTTGCTATTTCATTTTGATCTATGTACATAAAATGCAACTTATATTATTGTATATCTGCATGTGTATATAATACATAATGCTTCTATAAAATGCTACATTTACTTGTAATTTTGCAATACCTACACAGTAAAAAATATGCATTTTCGTCAAATCAACATATATTTTTATGTTACTTTAACTTAAAAATTAAGTTAAACAATTTTCAACAAGTTATGTCAACTTTTCACAAGTTTAAACTTAAAATAGTAGGTTGAATTGACTTGCAAAACCAAGGTGTTTTAACTTCATGTTACATTTTTTACAGTGAGTGGTATCGCTTAATATGACTGGGACCTTTCTAACCATTACACAAAATACTTTGAAAATGTAATGTGTATTTATACGACTTGTTTATATGAACGCCATCTGTCGACAAATAAGGTTTATTCTTTCGTTTCAGTGTGTTTGTGTATATGAAGGGCTTGAACCTTGTTCTTGAACTGTGAATCTGCACAGGTCGTGAGACTTTAAATATACAGGCAAAGACCAGAACCCATAAATCTTCGGTGCAGAACCAGCCGTCACCTACACACGGCCATTACAAAACACACAAACTCTATAATCTAACACAAGTTGCCCCAAACCCACAAAAAATACACCAATGAATTTCTTTTGATTTATTAGTAAATAAAATTCATAATGTTGAAGTATAAAGCCAGTGTGGCTCTTTTAATGGGCTAATGATATAAAATTATATTTCGGAGCATACTTTCTCTGAATAATTTATTTAACCAAAATGCATGTGGTACCAATCTATTAAAAGTTGAGTATTTTGGCCAAGTGCTTTTAAAACATATTTATTCATCATATAAACACCCTGAAGACTTATTGCGTATCTACAATGTGTGTATAAAACATGTATACAAGAAAAAGCATATTTTTTTACAATACAATGAGTTTGGCATCCTCATTCATTAGTCAATGACAGCTCTAGTCTGATTGTAGGCCAGTTTTTTCTTTTTTTTTTCATTATTTATCAGAAAATGCAAAGCAAATGTGATTTTCCTGGAGCACAAGTTGTTTGTTTGTTCTTTGTAATCTGTGTTTTTATTCTGTTGCTATTTTTTATTTTGTAGTTTTGAACAGACACATTGCACAATGTTTCATGTTAATTCTGTCTTTTGTTTTTCTAAATTTCATTTGTTTGGCTTCACTGCATGAATAAACATCACCTGGTGCTTTCTTTGTTTCTTTGCACAATACACAACATTTCAAGGTGGTATGATGTCATACAAAAAATAAAGAGTATTAAAGCATCAAAGAAATCATTTACAAAAAAATAAACAAAATGCAAAATGTCTTAATTAGGTTTATCAATCATTTTAAATAGTGATTTATTTGCATACATTGAAAGATTGGTTATTAAATACAGTTTCTGTCTCTTTTGGTTCCATCATTTCAGCATCACAGGGATTCCCAGCCCCACCACTGCATTATCTCACTCACTTCTGTGGCGTATCTGTGATATCTCAGAGGCTACGCATCACACTGTGTGTTGACCTGAAGTAAAAGACTCTTGAAGAGCTGCCGTTGTGTACGAGACAAAGCCCTGCTGCCCCCTACAGCCCCTCCATTATGACATCACCGTCTTAATGTTTTCACACAATGCACGGTATGAGATCAAAAAACAGATGCCCAAACCAATGCCAGAAATGGAAGGGGAAAGTAATTACAGCGCATCAAAAAAACACACGCTTAAGTAAATATTGACTCTGCAGCATATAGTTGAATACAGCAGTCATTTATAGATTAAGAGGTGGATCTTTAAACACACATATTTTTAAAGGCTGAGATGTCTTTAATGTGCTCATTAGAATTCATTGTATTCACACAGTTAGCAAGGTCGCCACTTTGTATTGAGTGATGAGTGCTGGGAGAATGAAACAGAATGAGAGAGAGAGAGAGAGAGAGAGAGAGAGAGAGAGAGAGAGACCAAAAGTCCAAAAGTAATTGCTGTGACAATAAAAGACCTTGAGAACATCAAAAGACGAGAACATCATAACCAACCTGCATAAATTATATTTTTATACGTTTTATCATTTACATTTTAATGGTTTTATAAAAAACGAAATTTTACATTTTCTGAAGTTGTGTGCCTGTGTTGCTAAGGCGTTGCTATGCAATTACTCAAGTCAAAGGAAATCACCACCTATCATCTCTATTATTTTACAGAGAGATACTATTATATTTGGCATATATTTCGAAATCACCACATTTGTATTAAGATATCTAAATTATTGCCAGCTTGATCTCACGGAAATGTTTATGTATTTTACAAGTTGGCTAATTTGTATAAATTTGTAGGAAGTGAATCATACAAAAAATGTAGGATTATCATAAAAAATAATGAAACCCTGACCTATAACCTATCTGACTAAGTACACGCTATTTAATGTGCACTTCCGGTGTACGATACCTCCGAGTTGTCCTAGACGCGACTCAACGTGGCGCTGAGCTGCGCGTCCGGTGTGCAACCCCCTTTAGTTTGCAGCGCTTCCTCGGGCGCAGTAATATTGATGGAAGTTTGCGCGAGAGGGGGAGTAGTCAGGAGTTATGATGTTACTGTGCGCCGACGTCGAAGTACTGCAAACTAAGTGCTCTTTCACCATACAATATAGTTCTCATTTCTTATCTGCTAAAAAAATCGCCACATTTTATTTTGTGCCACCATACTTACTCGAGTAACTACTCATGTAACAGTCTTTAAATAGGGAGAACATGGAAGTGTTTGGTGGTTTCTAAATTCTTCCCTGTTTGGATCCTAAAGAATTAATGGTGCTAGGCTAAATGCTAACACATTTACAAGGTGCTGTTCAAAGAATAAGTGCACACATTGAAAAAAGGTATGTATTAATTCATCTAGTTGAGGTAAGAACATAGTAAAATATAAAAAAACGGTGGTGTGTTGCTTTAAGTGGTTTAAGTTTAGTAATTCAAAGTTGATACATATTTAGGTTAATTGCTAACCCTAAGAATGAGCAATTTAGTGAAAGCATGGCTCCCTTTAGAAATGACAAATCATTTTATCCATTTTTAGTTGCAACACATTTTTAAGGAATAATTAACATGCATGACTGATTAATAACAGACAGTTTGACGACTTGATCGGTCACGTATTGAGCTTCGGATAATATGACTCATCTTCCATCATCCGATGTTTTGGTTCTCTTTTACTCACAACATAATTTCATTGTATTTAGGCGTAATTGCAGATTTAAATTTCCATTCTCCAGCAGGCTCTGGTGTCACATTCGGAGGTCATGTCTGTTCCCGTCAACGAGACAGCAGGTATGCGCATCCCTGGCCCCTCAGCCATTGTCTGCACATGAAAATAAAACAACATCACGCGGATCATCTTTCTCACCAGCACACCTCCTGCACCAGCGCTGAACTCAATGCCACTTCCCAAAACACACACAGACTCCACACCCTTAACATACTGGCAAGAGTGAGCTATACTCTCCCTTAATGGCCTAATGCATACATGTTATTATAAAATGCACCATGGTAATATCACAAAGCATCTTTTGTGTGTAACGTAAATGGTACCACCACAGTGATATCGCATTTTCCTTATAGTTTAAAGAGTAAATGTGTCTGTTTTCCTCTGTGAAGAGGAGGTGAACACATTTCTCACGGCTGGCACTTTAGTCATTCTCTCCTTAGGCATGCGATGTGGAGCTGCTTCCTGACACAGAGCCGCAGAGGAAAGACACAGCAACGGTCACAACTCACCACAGCTCTGCACCACGGCAAGCCACACATCCGCACGCTGCAACCAACACACACAGCACACAAGACTGCACCGCTGCCGAGCCGCATGAAGCCATGATGGATGTCACGATGAAAGCTGAGCAGGAGTGCGTACTGTACGCTTACAGACCTCAAACTGAGAATACAAAACATACCGATGTAAGTTTATACTGTATGTGTGTTCTGCAGTACTAAATGGATGTGCCGTGTGTTTAACGACACTTGAAAGAGTTAGGGCATTAGAGACTCAACTATTGCTTAGGGGGCTAAAGCTGTACTTATTTGGGTTAGGGTTAGGTAACTTAGAGCAAAACAACTACCCATCTGATACTGGTCAAACCAATTTTATATGTTTGCTAATTCATATGCATTTGTACGCTTTTGCACCCGAGTGACATTGAGGTTAGGGATGGGATATCATTATATTTATTATTATGATTTTTTTAATCATATGCTTCATTGGTCATTGATAAGACATTATAATTTACATTCACATGTTCACGGCAGGAAACAAGCAAAAAGCTTTGATCATCAACTGAAATATCTGGGCTTCCTATATTTCACTTAGAAACATGGACACACTCCATTAGCGAGTACAGGCCCAACCCAGGTCATTTGTGTGAGAAGGGCAGTGGGCATGAAGAACAGGGTGTGTAGTGGAGTGGATCGGCACCCGGTGCTCCCTTACCGTTCTGCCATTACAAGCCATTACAAGTGACCTCTGACCTCCATCCACCCTTAGATGAAACAGCAAGTCTGGTCTTGCTTCATTCGTTCAGAAGGCAGATAAAAGGTGGAGGGGTGGATTGGGGGTGAGTAAGTGATCCATTCTACAGACATGTCCCAAACCTACAGACGCGGAGCTTCGGGGCTCTCCTGTGGCTATGCAGATGCGAAAGAATACAAAAAATGAATTTTAATCACCCCAAGAATCTCCAATTACCGCACAGCTACCCGCCACAAATCTGTCTCCTCGGGACACGTTCCAGAAATGACAGGGGCGCTTCAGCGAGGCATTTTTACGGCACGTGCCCATCCTGACAGCAGACGTACAGTTTCTCCTAATTACTAGTAGTCTTTTCAGTAGCAGCATTTCCTATTTCCTTCCTCACTGACCTGAAGGATCCAGCAGACACCCTGATCCACGATTGGTCGGCCAGCCTCGCTGCAGTCACATGGCACGGGTTCATTGTACTGTCCACAGCAGCAAGACACGTTGGACACGTGGAGTTTGTGTTAATTAACATGGGGTTTGTGTTGGGGGATGAGGTGGTTTACTAAGATGAGACTGTTGTCAGATTCATTCAGCCGTGTACACTGCTCCTCTTTTTCTTCTTCTTTAAGTGCCTTTATAAGAATTCAAAGAGTGAATGCTGGAGTTAACAAACAAAAAGATTTTGAAAAGTAAGAAAATGTATACATGGATTGTAACGCAATTATTATTTTTTTATAAATAGCAAAGCACACATCGATAGAAATGCACTTACTGTACAATAAAAATCTATAGGGCGAATGAAGTTATTATTTTTTATTATTACAATGAATATATTCAACAGTAACATACTTGCATACTTTTTTTTACCCCAGGTTGTTTTTGACCCATGGGTGTAAATAAACCTATGCTGGGTTGTTGTTACCCAACCATGAGTTGAAACAACTCAGCACTTCCTAAAACTCAACTAAAGCCCACTTCCTATGTATTCTTCCTGTGTACTGTATGTATATCTAAGAAGTGTGCTTTACTCTCCTGTTCTATAGGAGGCAATGAGAAGCTGATTTTCCATCCGCAACCAAACACCACAAGAAGAAGATCGCGTTCTCATCGCGTCCAAGATCTCATGTTTAGCAGAGGCTCTGCATTAACGCTAATAATGTAGTAAATAACATTCAATTGATTGCGAAAGCCAATCGATTGGCTTTACAAGATGTCAATACATCACCAGGGGTCATTGGGGATTGCTTTTGTATTGAATGTATCTTTCAAAATGGCGGAAACCATTTACTTGCATTATATGAATCGCAGAGCACTGGGGTTTCTGCTAAATATCTTCCTTGTAGGTTGTGCTACTGAAGAAAAATGTCACCATTATATTGGATGGCCTGAGGGTGAGTAATAAACACCAAATTTTCATTTTTGTGTGAACTATCCCATTAACTTCCATGGTAGGATGCATCGTTGGAGAAACTATTTAGCTAGTCACAACTGTTTCCCGAAAACATAGTAACTTTGTTGTACGTCCACGTTGTGCAACAACATTAGTAACATCAGCGTCTACAAATGAATCAATTTGAGATCGAATTAATGTCAGATTATTGCTATAAATAACGAACATGGCATCTACTGGCAATTTTTGTTTTTCATTGTTTTGCTTTATTTACTAATGTTTCACTAAATCATAGTTCCTTCTTGCCACTTTGGCTTCTTCAATGTACTAGAGCAGGTTTTAAAATGCTGTTTCTGCTTATCTCATGTTAATCTTGACTACCTATGGAATAGTACCCTGTCCTTCATATCTCAGAAAAATCTTTAGTTTGATCAGATTTACAAAAGAGAGATCAGCTCTACCCGACCCCCTCGAGGCGTAACGCAGGAGGAGCGTGTCACGAGCAAGCAACACACACAAAACATTATCCAACTATCTGTGGATAACTCACGAGTCACATGCTCATGTCATTTATACAGTATATGCACTTTGCGTCGATTGCCAACAAAACACAGACATTTAATACAGTTTTGCTTACCGCCTGCGATTCATGACCTGGTTGGGACCCTTATCTCAGTACAATCCACCATTAAACAAAGACACGCACAACTCCGCTGCTCCCCCGGACAACCAAACCATATCCATTGCGTCAATAATACTGGGTTCATTGGGAACAAGGTGATATTTCAGTCCAACCCGATCTCACGAATTTCCGTGGCATAGTCACAGAATTTTTTGCTAATTTTTCCGTGGCATTCTCATGGATCTCTGCATTTTTCTGTAGCCCTGCCACAGACTTTCTTTTCCGTGGCATTTCCGAAGCAACAATGGTTTGAAAATAGGAAAAAGCAGTTGAGTAACCAATCCATGAGAATGCCACGGAAAAGAAATACTCTGTCACACTTCCAACTGTTTTTATAAACCTTTGCCCATGTTAAGCAAGAGGAATCCAACTCTTTAATTGTGTTAATAAGTAAGAACGGATGAAATACCGTTAGACCTGCCCTTTAAATGTTCTGCATGTTGCTTGATTTTTATAAAAAAAATGTAAAATGCATAAGTCTACATGTCTGACAAACACAAAGCTATGGTAACTTACTACAGCTGGAGGGCTGTTGTTACAACTACACAAGTTTGCGATGCCGTTTGGTGCGATGGTTTCAGGAAACATTCAAATCGTTGAACTATGCTGTAACAACGGATCTCGCAACCATAGTTGGCTAACAAAGCTTTTGGGAAACCCAGGGTTTATTCCATTTGACCCAAACATGGGATGCAAATAACCTAGCCTATTTAAAAGTGTAAGCGATTGTTATTTTCCTCCAAAAATGTATCCAAATTAGTATAGTTTTGTGTCAGCAGCGCAAAAGTCCTGGGTTGAAATCCAAACATATACTGAAATAAACAAAACCTTGAATGCTCTGTAAGTCTAAAAAAATTCACAAAAATGTATTCAGTGTGTGGATACATATGAAGCTGTCAAAACATTGCTGCATTCGAGCCGACAAAGTGACACTGGCTAAACCAATGGCGTGAGTTTGAAGTGAGACTGGTTTTCCGCCCGGTTGCAGGCAGGCAAGTGTTGAGAAACCTGTCTGGAAAATTTCATTTGGTGATGCTAGTTTGGCAGAAAACACATATTTCATCTTTAATGCAGTGGGTTTGCTACATAGGGTACTTAAATAAAGCAATGTATATTGACTTTATGTATAAAACAAATACTTTCTGCCTTTCTGCCAAACGTGCATTTGGCACTATAGGGAATGCAGGAGTGAACCTCATAACATCCACACAAATCCCATCTCAACATCCTCTCATCAAAAGAAAAAGGCAAAATTCCTTTCTTCACATCAGCTTTGATATCCTTGTGGTGGAGCCAGGCTAATATTCAAATGTAAATATTAAACAAGGCGAAACAGAGATCCACGCAAAGGTCTTTTGTTCGGAAGCACTGGGAAAGCAGTCACCCTGAAACAATGGGTCAAATTAGCATGCAGGAGCCTCGGAGCAGAGTGAAGAATCCCCCGTCCCGTTAGGGAGGGGTCATGTCTAAAGATTCGCCTCAGCCACTGGCAGTGTGTCAGGCCCATTCATTTCTTCCACACCAACAGCATCTACTTGCATGAAAAGATGCTTTGCAAGAAGTAAAGATGTGGGAGGCCAGAAGACAAGATTAATACAGAAAATACCTGCCATGTGAATGAGGTGAAAGATTTGCGATGGGACAAATGATGACGGCTGACAATTACCAATGAGCGAGTGAACGATCAAAACTGCATCTGTTAATATGATTATCTAATTTTTTATCTCAAGAAAAACTTTGCATTAAAATCTATTGTTTGGGAAATACACAATTTAAAAATGCTTATTGGGTCAAAATGGGACCAACCTAACTTTTGGGTTTTATTAATCTATTTTTTTTTATATTTGACCCAACAATGGGTTAAAACAACCCAGCATAGTTTAAACTACAGCCCAACGGGATGGGTTTGTCTCTTTTTGTCCCAATGCTGGGTTTGTCTTACTGGAAATTGAAATGATAGGACAAAGTTAGTGAGAAAAAAGTATATTATTACTGCTAAAACATAACTGTTTTCAAGCAGGTTTCCTAAATATTCTCCTAATTTGCTTTTGATTGCAGAACAGTTAGTCCCGCCCCAAATGAGCACCATTGTTTGAGCTTTTCAAAATAAATGACATCAATAACCTTACATCATTGGAAATACGGAGGGACCTTTAAGACTCAAAGAGACTTATAAAAAATCTCAAATTAAATATTCAAAATGATTTCTTAAAACAATCCTCATTGCATTGCAGAATAATTACCATACATGTGATTTGCCATTAAAAACATTTCAAAGCAGTTCAGGAAATATCTCAAGGACACCTGAGGTAATGTCTTGGGTTTCTCAACTATAGCTTGGAGATGGCAGATGCTATTATAAAGACGCTCGCACGCACACACACAACCTACAGCCATCATGACAACCTGCATAAACAAAGACGACAACCTGAGATTAATGAAAGGCCGCAATTTAATTGTCAGGCATCAAGATCAAACTGAACTTAACTAGACAATACATGAAAGGTTATCAGGGTTTTAAAAGGTTTGTAATTGGTTATGACTAGTGTATAATTGAAAAAACTGATGTGCAAAAGGGCAGATTGCATGATCCTCGAAAAATGTCAAAGGCAACAAAAGCCTTAAATCAATAGAGACTTATATAAAATAAAATAGTATCATGATTATACAGTGTGGAAAAAAGCTTGAAAGATTGGCATACTGACATACCACAGTGCTTTGTGTCATACAAATCTCACCAAAACACTGCCTGGTTCACTCAAACCCTGTCTATTATGTGATGCAAACTTTGCTTTTTTTACACATCAATGCTGTCACACACCACTTCGGTCACCCTGGAAATAAAAATAATCACATTGTATATACATCACATCAGTTGATGTAATGGACGTTTGTTATTATAGCAGTCCAGTGGTCGTTTCTGCCACACGCAGCTCAGTTTGATATGCTTAGATATACAGCAAGAACACTGCATGGCTCCAACACTGTCAAAATCTCCACTAAATAAATTCAGAAGGGCAATGAAGGTTAGAGGACTGTACATTTCACACCTGCTTTTTTCTTTTCTCTTAGCCTGTGACTGGAGTGTAGGCTTATTTCTGGCCAGCTCTCCTGAGTTTTAATTGAAGTACAGCCCAAGATAATCTGACAGCACCTTTGCACAGTTGGCTTGAACATGGAGAATTTTTGGCAGATCTGTGGTCCTCCTCACATCATCTTAATGGGAAAGAATGTGAAAAACCATTAAGAAATGGAATCTGCACACTGCAGGTGTGACCCTCATAACAGCACAGATCTCTACCCAAAAAAAAAACCTAATGGCAAATTCACTTACAACTACAACTGAGAAAAATATATTCCAATAAAGTGAATTACATTAAATTAGAAAATGTTAAACAACACATAATTTACTGAATAGCAAATACTTTCACTTTATCATTCAAAACATCTTTATTCTTCTTTACTCATTAAGAACAGTCAAAAGTAAAAATTTCCTGATTTGTGACCACAAAACCAGTCATAACGGCACAGGTATATTTGAAGAGTTTGGTTCCAAAACACAATAAACGTAATTAAAAAAAAAATGAGTTACCGCCAAAATCAGTATTGTATCAGGTAAATATTCAAAATAAATTCTTAATTTTACGCTAAATCCAATATCCGCCGTGTTGTTCTGTCATCTTGTCTCCTTTTCCCCCAAAATGTGATAAACGTCAGTCTTCCTTCTCTGCAGAATGCAATAAATCCGCTTAACAAATCACAGCGCACTATTCCACGTATTGTAAACAACAATGGCAGTGCGTTGAATACACACAGAATCATTGTTTTCCTCATCTACTTTGTACTTCGTGGTTTTCTGTGACAGGGAAGAAACGTAAGCCATCTAAATCAAATAATTTACGTGAGAGGCACTTGGGAGATGGAAAAATGCCGGCTGTTGCGTGTTCTCACACGACAGCATCAAGCTTCTGTCATGCTAACACATTGACCCCAGGGAATCTTATGAAAAACTTTTTATTATTTTACTCCAAGCCAACGAAAATCGAGCAGGACCAAAACATTTTACAGCTGATCGCTGTCAAAAAAGTTCAGCGATGATGTCCCAATGACAGCAGCAATGACAGTGTTTTAAATATGACAAAGTAAGAGTTTTGATTACTGTCATTAATGGTTTTTTTTTATCAATGTATACCTCTAGTCAACTAAATGAATTTAACATGGCAAAGATGAATGCACATTTATATATTGAGTCAATAGATTTATATCATTTTGTGGAAAAAATAATCAGTTTTTCATCTTGTGCAGATTTATTGGGATTTGGGACCAAACTCTTTATTTGTAGCAGTAGCCAACAATACGTTGTATGGGCCAGGATTATTGATTTTTTATGCCAAAAATAATTAGGATAATAAGTAAAGATTTTCAGATGTTTTTAATGAAGATTTTGTACATTTCCTACCATAAATATATCAAAACATCACAATGTTTTTGTGAGTGGATGCAGTTGCTAAAGAGTCAGACTTTCAAGGTTTGAACAACTTTAAAGGTGATTTTCCCAATATTTAAATGTTTTGCCACTCTCAGATTTTGAAACAGTTGTATCTTAGCCAAATATTGTTCTTTCCTAACAAACCATTGCTATGGAAAGCTTATTTATTTACGTTCAGATGATGTATAAATCTCAATTAAAAAAATTGACCCCTATTACTGGTTTTGTGGTCCAGGGTCACATATCTATCATTTAAATACTGGAATACTGCACTTGCATAAAAAACTTTATAATTTACTCACCCATTTACTCATCTATGTCACAAAATGTTTATGTCTTTCTCTTTCTTCAGTCGAGAAGAAATAAATTTTTATGAGGAAAACATTCCAGGATTTTTCTTCATATACTGGACTTTAGTGGAGCTGTTAAATGCAGTTTAAAATTGCAGTGTAAACTGCAATCACGTCATGTGTGATATTTCGATGTGATTACGTAATACGTAAGGTCATGCTGGTGCATTACATGGCTTGTGCAAGATAAGAAGTTGTGTTTTAAAAAGTAATTTTTTAATGAAAATGACGATAGTTTTGAGACCCTCATGCCTCAGTTTGGATGGTTTAGAGCCCTTTAAAGCTGCATTGAAACTGAAAACCATTGAGGTCCACTAAAGTCCAGTATATGGAGTAAAATTATGTAATGATTTCCTCAAAAAAAAATATTTTTGACTGAACAAAGAAAGAAAAAATCATGTTGAATGACATGGGGGTGATTAAATTATGAGAAATTTTTCCTTTAAATTATCAAGTAATTTTTTCTTTTACTTCAATACGTTCTACAAAATAATAAAATACTTTTTTACACCACTACATTTCATTTTGAATCTCATTCAATGCTTAAAAAAATCTATTACTTACTAAAGTAAAAATTAAGGGGCGGTTTCCCGGACAGGGATTATCTTAAACCAGGACTAGGCCTTAGTTTAATTAGGAAATATTACTTGATTTAACAAACATGCCTTACTAAAAACATTACTCATGTGCATTTTGAGGCAAAACAAAGGGCACTGATGTATTTTAAAATATGTCAGTGCAAGTTGTTTTCAGTTTGGACAGCTCGTACAGTTATTTTAGTCTAGGACTAGTCTAATCCCTGTCCGGGAAACCGCCCCTAAAAGTTTTACTTGAGTATTAATAAGAAAGTACTATGTTTTTAAAGTGTAACATCTATGAAAATGTATAACAAAAAGCACAATATAATGCATCAGTATGAAGCAAAGTATAAAAAAATCACTTTGATAAAGTACAGAGTAGTAGTGAGTAAAAATACGTTACACCTCTGACCTTTTATCCACAGCGACTTACAAATGACAGATCATTTAACATGTTGTGAATAAGATAACAAAGTGCAGATTTACAAAGCCACATTTACTTTTCATTTCTTCAAATCTATTACATGACTTTAGAAGACCTGGGATATGTAGCAGCAGTCGAATGGACTACATGTACTTTTTGAAATGTAAAAGCAATGATTAATATTTCCACTAAATTAAAAGCATTTCAGTCTGGAACAAGTTAAGAGTGATAATTTATTATTAAAATCTTCTTTATTGGCTATTATTTTAACAGGACAGCATTTGCAATAAGCAATGCACTCTATAATGCACACCACTTTAAAATGAAGTCGAAAATAAATGACCACACTGTTTAAAAGTGAGGAGTTTTAATATCTCATCATTACTCAAAGACTCTCACTCACAAACTTTCCAGTCATCAGCGCTTCTCTAAAGTCAACTGCACTACGAAATATAGCACACGATCTGGGCACAGGTAACATAATCTCCACATCAGACACAAACAGCAATGAGTTACGCAGCCCCCTGACCAACGGGCCCTTATTTGGTCATCATCGGAGCCAGGTCCCATACAGAGACTGCCTGTAGGAGCCACTGTAGATGTCTCAGCTTGAGATGGACTGTGTATTTAACACCACACTACTGAATCATACACACGGCTCCTCTTCGAACGAACAACCCGCCGCCCTATCATTTTCCTTTCGTCGCTCCCGTTTGGCTCATGGCACGGCGCTGCGGGTTTGGCTCGTCGTGAAGAGGTCATGCGAAATCTACAAGAACATGTGGACGCAGCTTCATTTATTTCACTGCTTACGGGAGGGCAATGAAAACCATCCCGCTCACAAGCTCTGAGCTCATTAAGCTCAACGCGGTTGGGTGGTGGATGCTCATTTGGATGTGATTAATCGGTGTTGGCAATTTGGCACCAGCGCAACCAGACGTCTGCATTCAGACCACGAAGGTGTGGACAGATCTCATCGATAGACTAACGCATGCGACGACACCGTATGCGAAAAAACGACCTGGCGTTGACTTTGCCACGCTGCCATCAACCCCTCCGTATCATCGCAGACGGCACAATTACCCATTCATTTATTCAAGCAGCACAAAGAGCATTTTCACATGCACAGCTAAATCGAATTTTAAAGTGTCGACGCACTCGCCGTCTTTTGCCGGCGATTACTTTAAAGTGTAGTAGCTAATGATACGTGTGTTTGAGAAAGAAGGTGACGGGTGGAAAGCGTGTGCACATTCCCCTGCTGTGCTGTGAACCTGCTCGCTAAAAACAGGAAGCTAGTGCGTCCTCACTGCTGACACAACATGCCGAAGGCCTGACTGCTGTCAGCACAGACCCTGCACCCGACCCCATCACCCACGCCCGACCGGTCTGTCCACCCAGACCTCATGCAGGCATGAACCTGCCTTTGTGCAACCAAGGCATTTTTCGAGTCTGGTGCGGAATTTGTTGCTTTTAGTGCACAGGAGGAGTTGAGATTAGAGGTCAAAAGTAATGGTGGTATCATAGCATGAACTTCATTCGGTGTCTGTTTGCTGCATGATTGACAGGCTGATGCTCACATGAGTGCTATGCATAATAACATAAATACTCAATGCAGGAAGGAAAGTTAGTGCTTAGTTAACTTGAATAATATTCAATGCTATTTTTAATGTTAATATTTATTTTAATATTTAACTTTAAATAAAGGAGTGCATTGCATATTAAGTTTTGTAGTATGGAATTGTGAAAAAAAACCACATTCGTACATTTTGTATGATTTGCTTTTGCCCCTGTGATGTTGGGTTTATGGGGAGAGGCTAGGGGTGGGGTTTCATTATAGTTTTATGATAATCGTACATTTTTGTACAATTCACTCAGACTGATCTCACAGAAAGTTGTTTTACAGTCACAAAACATTTGATTAATTTATTTGCGTCCATGACACGAAATTCCTTGGCACAAAATTGTGCCTTGAGCATGAATGTTTTTGTCGTGTCACTCACATAAATTTCTATAAAAGTTTTTCGTGTCCGTTGCACGACTTTCTTTTTTGTTTCATTTGATATATTGTTTTCTCTTAGTTTTTTTTCTTTTTGTTTACCATTGTTGCTTGGGGTTGGTTAGAATCACTTTGGGTTATTTTTTTAGACATCCTAACCCAAACCCCAACTCTAACCCCAACTCCAGGCGAGAATAATTTCAAAAGATGAAGAAAAACATGAAGAAACCAATACATAACCCCAAGCGAAATTAATCATTTAAAAATAGGACAAAAAAGAGCCATGGGCACGGAAAACTTAGAAATTTGTGCAAGTGACACGACAAAGACATTCCTGCTCAAGACACGAAAAAAAGCTGATTGCATGAACACGAATAAATTAATAAAATATTTTGTGACTCTAACACGACTGAGATCATGTTGGATTCACCACTTTCTAAAATTATTGTGTTAAAAACAACCCAAATTAGGTTGTCTTTAGCCCAATGGCTGGATAAATATAGGATAGAACACACCCTGGGCTAACTTGACCCATCAAGTGGGGTTGTACATTTTAAACCAGCAAATTGGTTGTTTTTTAAGCCAAAAATATGGTTTCATTTTTATTTTATTTTATTTTTATTAAGTTAATTTTACTTCATAAATGGGTTAATATCATTCTTTTCATTTGATCTTAATTTTGTTTTGTTACTTTATTGCAAATGTCAAATACACCACATTAAAAACACATGCCAAACATATAAGAACCTAATCACAATAAAATATAATTAATAAACATTTATTTTACAAAAATAAAAAATAATTTTAGTATATAATCTTTAAAAGTGTTGACTGGAATCTGCCCTTATGATGGTACAAAATGCCCGCGACAGGTAACTTAATCACAACATGTTTTTTTTGCTTAGGTTGTTATAGATATGGATTAAAAAAACTCACATATTTAAGACGAAATTTTGGATTTTGATTAAATGAGACATTTTAAACATCCCACAAAGAGTAACAAATGTGTTTACGATCCTGTGGGCGCAACTTATAAAACAATCTAACCGCTAATGAGCATAGCGGTGCATGTAATAACGTTTCACGTCATGTCTGTCGTCACACATATTTGCTTTTTCTAGTAAACAGTAATGGTTTTATGGATAAATATATTGATACCAACCTTGTTTATCTTATATGAACCCAATGATTGGGTTACACAAAACTACCCAAAAACCCAGCATTTGGGTTGAAAAAATAACCCAGTTTTTTTAGAGTATATGTATAAATGAATGCGAATAAGTCAACTTGTAAAATATGTATGAACTCTTGTGAGATCAGTGGAGATGGTAGATAAATATGTTTTACAGTATATCAACTCTAAGCTGAGATTTTGCTTAAGGTATTCTTTTTCATAAGGTGCAAGGTGGTGTAAATGAATTAGTGGTGTCAGAGTAATTAGGATGTGTGCAGAGATGGAAATGAACTGCAGGCTTCCTCGCTGTTTTGCTGAACGCCTCAGCCTGTCAAATCTACTTCAATAAGCTTGTGAGACATCTGCAGTTCACACAGACCTGGCACTGGACTCGCGAGAGACGCACATGCATGTGCACAGAGAATTAACTATAAAGAATAAAGTAACTGAAATCTGTTATAAATTACTGAGAATCAAGAGAGCGGAAATAATATTGATGAATCTGGGCTTAATGTGTCAAACCATGTGCGGGCTTAGATATGAAAACTGATGCACACATTTTCTTATTGCAAATGAACCAAACAACAATGTATTTTAATCTGCATAGAGAAAGGGTCACTCTCAGAGCCATTTCTTTACAGTAACAATGTAATGATTTACTACTGATGTCATTAACAGGATACTGAATGTGTCTTTGTTCATGCACTTTCTGTTCAACCCTGGTTTAACATGTTGTGATTGGAAAGTTCAAATAGAGTCATAAGTATGTCATTATGCATATAATTATTTTGGCCTTGTCAAAGCCAATAGTTCAACTCTGTTTTGGAAGATAGTTCTTTTTTATAAAAAATATATGCTGTAATTTGCTGTTATGTTTATAATGGTTAACCCCAAAACATTTTGGACGTAAATGGGTTGATTCAGACAAGTTGATAAAAAACCAGGTAACTCGCTGCCGGGTATTGATAAATTGATGCCTAGAAGCTAATAATTTGATATCGGTGTTATCTAAAAAGTATCGATATCTTAATAATATTAATGATTTCATCATAAGTAAGTGTTCCTGTGTGTTTGACGATACACATCGATCAGTCTGCGACTGCGCAGCACGAGTGACTTGCCATTCAACACACACTTCAGCACCATGGCTATATAGGAAACCAGCGTTATTATAAAAAAAAACATTTACATACAACACACCCTAAAACATTTAAAGAGGCTGAACAAAAACAAGCCGCCAAGTCTTCCTCTGTCCATTACAGGAGAGATTTCAGGAAGGGAACCCTATCCAGGTACAAAGAGCACATAGTTAACTAAATTATGTAGTCCCTCTCTTTGTTGTAACCATGAGGTAAATAAGAAAAAAAATAAAAGTGCCCGTGTGTGTGCATGTTCTGGTATTTTTACGTTAGGGATCAAAACAGTATAAAGTAATACCAAGCAATTTTAACTTTCTGTGAAAATTTTTAGGGCTCCATGAGGGAAGCAGCATATAAATCATACAGAATTATGTTTATTGAAAATGTAAGTTTTCCGTGATGGAAGCTGCATTGGTATCAGTATTGTTATCGTTAAAAGTGTATAAATAAGTATCTGCATCACATTGCTCGCAAGAAAAGTGGTATCAGCCATCCCTATTTCACACTTCTTATTTAAACATAGTTTCATAAAACTTTTAATGTTATGCAAACTCTGCAATCATTGACTCTCAAAAAAGAGGACACATTGCAAAGCAAAGGTAACATCAAGTAAAGCAAAGGTTTCAACTTCACACAGACAATAATCACCATAATAATGGTGACTCTGTCCAATGATTATTTAAAATAATTTAAGTAATTCATCTCATAAAATGAAAAGATGAGCTCTTGACTTTACCACAAAAATAATAAGCACAATGATAACAAAAACAACTGCAGTAGTATAAATAAAGACAACCAACAGCAAAACAAAACTCATATACCAGCAGCAGTTAATTTATTCTTGCTGCAAGCATGATGGTCAAAATTTTCTTCCATAGATTTAAATAAGCTAAAATAAATGTATTCAACTCAAAATGTATTGTTGAGTGAAGGAAATTATCCAATTTGTGCATTAAACTAAAACACTTGAGTAATGGAGAACATTTTTCAGGGTTTAAGTTAAGTGTACTTATTTATTTGGGTTAAAACAAAATGAAGGTTAACACTGTTGTTGCATAAAATGTTTTAGTTAATTCAACTTAAAATATTAGTTGACACAACATTTTAACACAACTTTTGGGAGTTAACTAATATTTTTAAGTTGAATTAATACAAATTTATTTTAGGGCAACCAGCTTACTTACTTTTTAAAGGTCACGTTCTTTCTGATTCCATTTTTTAAACCCTAGTTAGTGTGTAATCTTGCTATAATATCCTAAATAATACCTGTAAAATGATAAAGCTCAAAGTTCACTGCCAGGCGATATATTTTCTTTAACAGAATTCCCCTTTCAAAGCCTACAGCGAACAGCCGGTTTGGACTACAGCCCTCTACTTCCTGCATTAATGACGTCACTAGAATAGTTTTTGACTAAACTCCGCCCATAGGAATACGTTTTGAAGACAAACCAGCGCTATACAGATAAGTCAATGATGTGAAAAATACCGCGTTTTTTTACACGTGAAACATGAACACATGTTATATTGCATACTGTATACACAACCAAAGCTTCAAAAACACAGAAAGAACGAGACCTTTAAGCAACTAATTATTTTAGATATGTCATCGGTTATTAATATATTTTCAATAACAATGTATGTTTCATTTATGCACTCAGGTCAAGTAATAATAAATAAATATTGTTATCTCGCAAATATTTAGGAATTACTGTATTGTGTAAAATGGTTTGTGTTTATATGCAGTTTGTTTGTATTATGGTGTATGTGGTGCATGATGGCTGATGTGGTGTAAAATAAATAAATAAATCATCATTGTGATAATGAAATTAAATATGGTAAAAAACTAGTGCTGGGCATAGATTAATCACGATTAATCGCATACAAAATAAAAGTAATTTTTGCATAGTATATGAATGTGTGCTGTTTGTAATTATTATGTATATATAAAAACACACATTCATGCATCTTTTAAGAAGCATTTACATTTTTATATATATTTATTTATATTTTTGTATATATTCTATATTATATATTAACAATACAAATAAATATATAAATAAAAATGTTTTGAAATGTATATATGTATGTGTGTGTTTAAATATACATAATAATTATACACAATACACACACATATATTAGGCTAAAATGCACTTTTATTTTGTATGCGATTAATCGCGATTAATCTTTGCCCAGCACTATAAAAAATACAAAATATTGATGAAGCTATTGCATTGACTGCCATGCATCATAAAGCTCTTATTAATGCTTATTGGGGAAATAAATTTACAGAATATGTTTGCATAACTACAGCTCTGATTTCAGTGATATGAGCGCAATATAAATCAATACATTTTAACCTGCCAAACAGGCTGTAGTAGGTATAGTATAATAAAGACCTTGAGTGTGGTTTTATACCACTCTGATTATAACTCAACATAGCAGCCTGTTATTTTGGTGGAATAATGTTGATCTATGTTATTGTAAAATAAAAATAGTTAATTAAAGATGAATAAAACATGGTGCGACTCAGAGAAGCGCAGGCCAGGGGATCAAGTGCTCGGTTAAAGGATCTTCAGATCAATGGTATTGTAATGCGCTCAGGTTACTGGAACACAACCGGCAGGAAATAATTATCATTAATAAGAAATCCTCTATTTACAGTATCTTTGATACACTGTGCAGGAAGCATCATAGTGCATTGGAAGCTGAAGCATCAGACTGGTGGCTCTGTCATTATTTTCAGGATATATTGGAAAAACACAAATTGTGGTACATTAAGGCTGTGTAAATATAACACATTTTTGTAGCTTGTACCATGTGACAGACCATGGCAGAATTATTATAAATAAGTGTTTAAAAGGATGCAAAGCCTATGAAGAACAAAAGAAGCATTAAGAAGTTGAAAAGCTCATTTAGTGTAAGAAAAGGAAGAGGATGAGTACTTTTCTTCCTCACACCTCACTGTGCACAATTGTTTATTTTTACTTTATGTTTCGCTTCTAGCATGGCATCAAATCAACCCGGCATTCTGGGTGATAACATTTGCATTTTATGTAAAACTGAATGCTCAGATCAAAACTCTTTCATTTTCAAAGGTCAGATTTATTGACTCTAAAGTGCAACATATTTTAAATGGTATTTTTCCACCCGACATACACCAGATAGGTTGCAGAGTTTTGCATGGGTTAAATCTAAATGTGGTAAACGCTGCAGAGAATCATGGGAATAAACCCGCTGTAGGAATGAGGTCATGTTTCTAGATTAGACACACAAAGCAAAGGAGGAGAAACTCACAAAACAGTATTCAAAGGCATTTTAGATGATTTGTCCTCTGAGACGCAATTCAATTGTGAATTTTTTAAGAAATTAGGACAAAGTGCCTCATTATTCAACAAAAATGAGAATATCCGAAACTCTCAGTGGAAAGAAAATAATGCAAAACTAACTTTTTAACAGCATGATTTTCAAGCATACAAATGCACATCAATGTGTTCAACATAATAAATGGATATCCCCACATATTAAAGTAGGAAACATTACAGCACAAGCTAAATATCATTTTTAATACATGTTTTGTGTTATTATAAAGCAGGGCTCTGAACCGGTTCAAGGAACGGAAACGAAAACCGGAAACGAACGAAATTTTAACAGGAACAAAAACGAAAACGAAAACAAAATCAATTTTAATCGTTCTGAACAGAAACGTTTATTTAAAATTACCATTAACCGGTTAATAACGTTATTTTATCGTTTTCTTTAATATTGTACTTATCAGTGACCAATCATGATTTGAACAGTACAACATGTGACTTTGACGCATCAAGCGTGAGTGACTTTGACACATAGCGTGAGTGAAATGCCCGCGCAGCAGTCATCGAGTCTCCGGCACGATAGCATTTGTCTTAAATAACCACAAAGCTACCCATCAAATGTTCAGAGGTATGTTTAAGTTAAAACTTGCTTGGAAATATGAAGATGCAAACTGTAACTCAAAAAAGCCAGGGGACTTATACCACTGTCAATAACTTTTTAGATGGGTCGCCACCAAGAAATTCCTTTTCGTTATTATTTTTCTTACGACAAGCTGTCTTAACAAGTCTGTCTGCAATATTGAAGGATGTGGGGGAGAAGTACAGTAGCCGGGAATCACTGAGGTAACTTACAGAGGCACATTTAACATAAACATCCAGCAGAGTATGCTGCGGTTTCAACCAGAAAAAGACATGATTGAAAACGGGTCGTTTTTTTCAGCTGTTTATACTTAAAATGAATGCAGGAATTTCTTTTGTGGTTTTAACAATTAATGAAATGTTGAAGTTTACTTATATCATGTGTTATGTTATTATTTTTGTGTGAAAATTAGTCTGTATGCATGCATTTGTTAAAGTATAGCCTGAATTAAAATAACGTTATTAACCGGTATTTTTTCTAAGTAAACCGTTTTCGGAACGTAAATGTTCAATGAGGAACGCAAAAACGGAAACGTTAAAATATCGATTCTGCTCGGAGTGAAACGATTGATAATTTTTTTCGTTTTTAAGCCCTGTTATAAAGTATTAAAAGAAGTTGAACACGGATAGTTGAGTTGTTGTTGTTTCTCAGAAGTTGAACTTACAGTCGTAACACCACAGCAGTGTCTTCTGGGAAGGTACGTGCACATATGGGAGTTCTTGACAGGTCAGTAACATGATAAATTGTTTTTGTCTTTTTCACTCCACACTTGTTTCATCACCTCACCGTACTCTGGTTTGCATATAGTATGAAAAACAGCTATTGTAATTAAAAAGGTGGCGTGGTTCAATGCTGTGCTGGTAAATTGTTGTTGGTGGGCGGGACACATGCTCTACACCCCCCCAGATCTAAGCCTGTGAGACATCTGTGTATAACAGTGTGAATCAGGCACCCGAACAAACGTCACCTGCAAAGTGAAAGGTTTATCGCCTCGGAAACACATCTGTAAGCATCCAGACTGCCGTGTTAAACATTTAGATATGCTGTATAAAATAGTGCACAATATGGTGCATTTTTTCTAGAATTACAAATCCAGTTGGTTCTCTAAATTTCGGTTTCTTGAGAAAAAATTATCTCACAAATGTAAAGTTCAATCTGGCAACCGCAAAGCAGTCGCTGCGCTACTGAAGTTGTTGTGTTGTGAAAACAAAAGTCTTATGTGGAATCATTTATAAAGAGGAAAAATTGAAACGCAGGAAAGGCTTTGAAGCTGTTAGCTAAAAGCAAGCCTTCAGACAGGTTGACGAAATGATTGCAGAGTGTGAAACCTTAGCACGGCCCTTTTCTTTGATGTATGTCTGAATCCGAGGGTCTCTATTGTAGTACACCTGTGTCGACCTTGGCAAAACCTGGCATAGTCCCCTGGCACACATCCCAGTACATGGCATGGGACCAAACATCTTCACCAAGGCCTTTAATACTCATCCACACATCTTGCAAGTAATTCACAGTCGTTTTTGCGGTGGAAGGCCAGTCGGTTCTTGTATTTTATTATCTTTTGATTAAATCTGAGGAAACGTAATATTTTAATTGAATGTTTAGAGCCAAACCCCTCTGAGCAATAAATATCCCGCATCTTGCTATCGTGTTTCTCAGTAATTACATTTACATAAATGACGTTGATGGGATTATCATACAGGTTATATGAGCACAGGATAAAAACAGAGACTGTGAGTAAGATAGACATGCTGAATGAATATAGAAACATGCTTTGTCTATAAAACTAACAGTAAATGACTATGCGATCCTCCATTTTTTAAGACACACGTTTCTTCTTACCGTGTTGTGTGGTGCAGTCCTGGATTTTCATGGTAATGCCACACTGCAAAAAAATGGTCAAAAAATGGTCTCAAGTTGTAACTGTGATGGGATACTTCTTAAAAAGTCCTAATGTATACCATTTTGGTACAAATATGTACATTTGAGGTACTAAGATATAAGCTTTGGTACCTCTGAGGTAATGATATGACCTCTTGAGGTGTGAAGATGTACTTTTTGAAAGAATACAAGTCCACTGACACTGCAAGAGATATTGATATGCATTATTCTTCGATATGCAATTACCACATTCACATGCAAACATGTTTGAATAGTACTTTAAAGTACAGAATACCATTATTTTGGGCGGCAGTGGCTCAGTGGTTCATGTAGGTTTTCTACAAACCGGAAAGTTGGTGGTTCAATCCCCAGCTCCACCTGACCAAGTGTCGAGGTGTCCTTGAGCAAGACACCTAACCGCAGCTGCTCCCGACGAGCTGGATGGCACCTTGCATGGCTGACACTGCCGTGAATGTGAGGCAATGTAAAGTGCTTTGGATGGCCACAAGTCTGTTAAAAGCGCTATATAAATGCAGTCCATTTACCATTATATTATTATGGTACATATAAAAAACAGTAATACTTTTTATTTACAAAAGTTATATTAGTCATAGTCTTACTACAGTCATAAGGGAATATGTTACAAAACGCAAGGTAGAAATTAAGAAAAACAACTTTATTTTTAAAATAGCCAAATATTTAAACAATACTGATGAATTTACACTGTAGAAATGTCTGTATTAATTACAGTATTACTGGGTTTTACTGGCAACTAGCTGCCAACTTACTGTAGATTTTACATTTTTGTTATTTACTGGCAACAGTTTGTTCAAAGTTAAATGAACATGAAACATTTTCACTCTTTATCTTCTACAGTAAGTTACTGGCAATCAGCTGCATAATTACAGCTAATTTTTTACAGTGTACAATTTATAAAAATATGAATACATTTTCTCATTATTATTTGAAATGTATTTATTTAATTTAGTCTACACTGTCAAAAACGAATTGGTCAAAATACGTATGTACCCTGTCACTGGGGCAGTACCTTTTATACTTTGTGTCTAAAGAGTTCATAATAGTACCTCACGCTAAAAAATTAGCTGTAATTATGCAGCTGGTTGCCAGTAACTTACTGTGGAAGATAAAGACTGAAAATGTTTCATGTTTATTTAACTTTAAACAAACTGTTGCCAGTAAATAACATAAATGTAAAATCTACAGTAAGTTACTGGCAGCTAGTTGCCAGTAATACCCTGTAATACTGTTATTTCTACAGAAATACAGACATTTTTACAGTGCACATTGTAAAACATTTGCTGTAGTAATGCATCTGTTTGCCAGTAAATTAATGTAGATTTAAATTATGTAGATTATGTAGATTTATGTTATTTACTGGCAACAGTTTGTTTAAAGTTAAATGAACATTAAACATTAAAAAGTCTTTGTCTTTACAGAATAAAACTAAATAAATGCCTCAGGCAAAGCATGGGAACCAGAAATCCTCATTAACCTTTTTCTTTTTTTCTTCAGATTTTGGTTCGCTTTGCATAAGGATTTTGATTTTAGTTTTATATTTTAGTTTTAGTTTTATATTTTATTTTACTTATTATTTTTTTTACTTAGTGGTTCCATAGAAATATTGGTACACTGTAAAAAAAAATGTTGGTTCAACTTAAAGAAAAGTTACCTGATTGCCTTAACATTTGAGTTAATTCAACTTAAAAATATTAGTTAGCGCAAAACAGTTGTGTCAACTAATATATTTAAGTTTAATTACAGTAACTAAAAATATTAAGACAACCAGATAGCTTCCTTTTTTAAGTAATTTAACCTTAATTTTTACAAATGTATACATACAGTACTGTGCAAAAGTCTTAGGCCACCATGCCACAATTAGATTTGTTGTTTTTGCAGTGTTAGTGATCACATATAATTGTTTTTCAGTTTCTTAATTGAATACCTCCAGAAAATACAGGAAATGTGTATATAGTATTAAAAACTGTATAAAAATGTAAACTGATGTGTCAAGTTTTTAGGGTAAATTCCCCTTCCACTTGAGCAATAGCAGGAAACTGCAGGATCTCCTAAACCTAAATAATATCAAATCCTATTTTTTTATTTTAAAGAAATCTTTGGAGTCTTTTTACTCAAAAACGTTCAAGATGTGTTTAGTGCCAAGAGAGGTCACACTAAACACTGACGATGCCTAAAGAAGACATTTAGTCCTGAATTTGTTTTTACATATTTCCTGTATTTTCTGTCTGTATCTTAATAAAATAGATTCAACAATAAATACGGATGGACATTAAAACTTCTAAAACAACACGTCTGGTGGTGGTGGCCTAAGACTTTTGCACAGTACAGTACTGTTCACTGGCCCAGTGATAGTATATTTTGACAATTTTTTCTAACAGTGTAACTGTACAAATTATAATTTCTAATATATTTTCCTTTCCTTTTAAAGCATTGATCACATTTAGGACAAGAAATGATGGTTGTATGTATACATCAAAATGGTCCATCCACCATAACTGCACATATCCATGTAAGACGGCACATAGACTTGAGCTGTTCCCCCTGTGTGACAGATCGATCTAAAAGAAACCTGCAGGCAACACTTACCCTGTTCTGAAAATAGTCTTTATTAAGGGCAAAGTGATTAAATCAGAGAAAGGTTTAGACTGCTTGATTCTGATGGTCAGGGTCACAGCCCCAGTTATTTTAAGAAGCATGCAATTAGAGCAATGTTAATTTACCAAGGTAATTCATCTCGCGTTTAAACATAGGACTCGTCCGTCAACATCGAGAGTATAATTACAATGTACAAGTACTCAGTTTCTGTATCATCTGAATACAATAAGCTTTGTGCGAGGGCAGCTATTAATGTGCCACTCAGCCTGTGACACCAGCACAGCACTAAGTTGCTCTGTCAAATCCAAAATAATGGGAAATGGTAAAGTGATCTACTGTAACATGAAGAGCACTTGTGACATATATACACACTACTTCAAAGATTGTAAGTGGATGTCAGCCATTGATCAGGAGACAATATGTGCTTGAGGACGAATGAAGAATGGCTCTTCATATCTAAAGGGACACCTTGTTCGAGATTTCCATTAGTGTGGAGAAACTGTGTATTAGGGAAAACATCTACACACTGAATAGCTTGGATGCATTGTAAGACTCTAGGTGTAAAGCATAAAGGTAAAATTTGCCCCAACAGTTTACTCCGAAACATGGCGAAAAAATCCCCAAATCATCTGAAGCATTATTTAAACCCATTTAGGTGAAGATTATAATTTCTGTCCCATAAGCTGCGCAAGCCGTAGTTGTAAACTGGATCCCCAAACACTTCGCCCTTGTTTATTGGTCATCATTACAAACAAGTTGTCCCCAAACTTTTATCGTTGGGTGAAACAGAAATCAACTTGTGAGATGGCTTAAACAGTCACTGTACTATTTTCAGAAAGTCAACCTACATTTGTCTCCGCTGTTAAACCGGGATAGTAAAAGGTATCGAAACATCAAACATATTATACGTTTCACCTTTAAGCAATATTGCAAAAATATAATTGAGTCTACGCCTACGACTTCCCCTCGACCTTTTACTAGGTCTCTATTTCTGTTGCTAGGGGGGAAGATGTATTACACCATCTCCAACCAAGGCTGTATTTTATCCCCGAAGATGTTTGGAGACGAGCAGTCTGCTTAAGGCCTCAGCGCTCAACGATCCTATTAAGAACTGCCTTGTAAGAGCTTTCCCCTTCTCCTGTGAGGAAACGGCTGCCGTAATGTCTTTCCCTCACTGTTTTGGAATGCCGCTCGGCTCCCATGCTGGGAAAATAAGTGAGAAAGAGAAAAATGATTAAATCATTTTTTTCATGGGGGCCCTCTTAGAACAACATCGGTTTCATTGTCAAAGGCCGATTCAGCGCTTATGTTACACCGGCTGACGGACTTCCAGGGAGTTTTTCGGGTACGGCGCTGCATGTGGAGGCAGCTAAAATATGTCGGGGCTTGAGTGCTCCTTACCGTGATTGAGGACTATTGCCGTCTACGAGTGGCAAATACAGGTTACGGTGAAAGGATAATTTGCAGCACACGACACCACTGGAGACCGAAAACTTTTCCTCCCAGACTCCCTCGGAGCATGGAATCTCTTCTTCCACGGTGAACGGCCCATTCCAGCCTCTATGGCTGAAAAATGATATCATAATTAGCAATCGGAGGGGAGGCTGATGTGCTATCTAAGTCCCATCTTAGCTTTTGTTGTGATTAAGGGCATGGTACGATGCCTGGGGGCAGTCTCCTCTTGTTTGAATAAGACAGATTGTATTACCGGTCCTGCACCAGTCAGACTAGGGCAGGTAGCCCATCAACAAACTGCTTTATGATGGCGAGACACAGACACAGTACGCCTGTATTGTCAATGCTGCCGGCTCACGCTCGTGGTTTTGAGTGTCACGTCAAAGGCTTTTTCTTTCTTCGGCTTTGAAATGCCGACCGGGAGGCTGTAACAGCTAGCTTAGCGAGAAAGTGAAAAGGGTAAACAAACAAAAAGCTTTAGTCTTGATTATCTGCCTTATTCAATCACCATGATGCTTAAACAATAAGGGGGATGGCGGAAGTTTCTGGAATGTAATATCGCTAAACTGGACAAAATGTCGTACAAAGAACTCAAGCACGACGCTTCATAAAGCATTCACAAAGTCCAAAGTAATATTAAAGACCCAACGAAGTGTTTTGAAATATGTAGCTTTGTTTGATGCTTTTAACATAATTTCAACTGAAACAGGAAGTTAGTGAAGGACGTTTAGTTGAATGTGATGTAAAAATAGTTGATTTGTATTGGTGGAAGTGAAAGACTGTACATTTCGAATGCTTTTATCTTATAAATGCGAATTTTCTCAATGTTTGGATCAGGGGTGTGTTTCCCGAACAACGACGGACTCGCTGCTGAACCAACATACTACGATGCATAGTTGGAAAAATGAACTACCTTGTCACGACTGTTTCCCGAAAGCATATTAACTTTGTCGCACATTTGTCGTTTGAACCATGTTGGTTTAACAACATAGTTGATGATGTCACGTGGGAGGTGAAGTACTAATTAATCTATGCAAATCGATTTAATGTCAGATTATTGCTGTAAATAACTTACATTGTATCGGAAGACTGATTTTGTTATCGTGTTTTACATATCTTTTGTTTATTTTCAAGATATTTAAATCATGTGCTAGTTCCTGCTTACGTCACTCGTCCCAGGGATTCCCCAGGGTCTTAAAGCTCATATGTCTGTGCACATGCGCAGTTTTCAAATGCAGCGCTTTAATTCTGTTTACAAATTAAAGACGTAACATAAAATTGTAATATATTAAGAATGATGGATGTAGAATGTACTACACGTTTTTTGCTTATTTTGTTCAAAAGCATGTTAAACATAAGTCTCCATATAATAACAAGGAACAATGCTTCAAACGACAGGTGAAGAGCTGTCGTTCAAACTACACAAGTTTGCGATGCAACTTGCGAATGTTCGTTTGAACTTCGGGAAACACCAAATCGTTGAACTTTGTCAGTGACGACGAAAATTACGACAGTAGTTGGCTAACAATGTTTTCGGGGAAACGCACCCCAGACTAGTTTAAAGACATCCTCAAGTTAAACGTATTTATCCCAAAACTCATGTTGACTTTTAATCCGCTACAAAGAATTGCTACACGTTGGCTCAGTTCCAAGCTTTGTTGTCTAAGATGAGCGTCCCAGTTACTGGGTCACCTACCGTGTGATCCGACTTCGACGCATGCACGCATGGCAAGCGCAACGTCTGCTGTCAAAGTCTATTAAAAGCAGTTTACATGTGCATATCCAATTTGATGAATATGTATGTGACCTCTTTCTCTGGCGGCTGGCCGTTCGGCGCTGAGGCCCGAGGCTCCAGGCAACACCTCTCATTGAGCACAACTTGCATTAAGGCGGCCCTTTAACACTGTTGAGAAGCAGCTCCCCTGTGCCTGGCCTGACCTTTAACTGTGTGGATTTAACTGAGGGATAATGGAGAGAGAATGGGTTAGCCTTGAGACAGAGAAGAGGTGGAGGCACTGATTTAAAATTCAGCTTCTGACACGCCTTAATGAAATAATCCCACAGAGCTTGTCTTTGGGTGTCTGGGTGTCTTGTAAAGGAACAAGATAGACAGCGATCTCCTTTGATAGTGGGATTTCATTTCAAGATATGCTCTGAAAAGCCCAAAGCAGGTTTTTCAAGTTGCTCTTGCGCTGCTCGTGACACTTTAAAAATTATATTTTTCATAAAATAAAACAAAAGATTTATTTACTTGAGAAGCAAAATTACCTTAGGTTTTAGGTGAAAAAATATATCAAAATTGAGTCAGTTTATGCTTAAAACAAGAGAAACAAATCTACCAATGGGATAAGAGAACTTGAATTAAGTATGCATTAAAAAGGGTAAAATTTAATTCAAGTTTATTCTGCTACCCCATTTGGATTTGAACTAACTTATTTTAGATCATTATGTTCAGAAAATGACATATTTTAGGCCATTTCGCTTCTTAATTTTAGAATTTATTGATTGATTGACTGAAAAAATTCTCATACTGTACTTAATTCAAAATTATACATTTGGTCTTATGAGAATGTTTGGATTTATATTTAAATCACTAATTTTTGATGGCAGATTTTGGTATCTTGTCAAGGGAGCAGACTGATAAGATCTTAGTTGAACTAAAAATGACTTGGATCTTGAAAAAATTATTTGAGGAGCAGGAACATTTGATCTTTCGTTAATCACACTGCTGTCAAATCCAAACAATCGAGGGTATAGATTTCATTTGCGATTTTGTGTTTTTAATAGAAGTGTGTAATGGAGAAGACGTTATGGTGTCATCTTGTGTATTTAATTGATTTGACAGCTTATTTGCCTTACGTAACCTGTATTCTTTAATAAATAGAGCTTGTACAATTGTCTCGAGCTTTGAATTGAGATTGTCTTCGGTAACCTTTCGCACACACTGCACGGAGATGTAATTGGAATCCTTAATAATTGTCACCTCTTGAAAAACTAATTAAAACAATGGCCAAGGTCAAACTGCTTTTGGTAATTAACAAGGGAGAAAGCTGAAGGTAATGATTATCAGCATGGCAAGGGCACGTAGTATGTATGTGCGTGCATGTGTGTGTGTGTGTGTGTGTGTGTGTGTGTGTGTGTGTGCGTGATGCGGGTGGGTGTGACCTGCTCTATGTCTGTGAAAGAGAGGTAATCAGATTCATTTATACCCTTGCCTACCTGGGTAGATCAAGGGTAGGACATCAACCCACCATCTGTAGACCTAAGAGAGAGAGATGTAAACACAGCAATAAATAAGCATTACATCTAGATATAATCAATGGAAATTAATAAATGTTTAAAGGAAAGTCTGATTTTCTCCACTGCTAGTGTATTGCTATGGCGTATTTATCAATTCATTTGTCTCCATATGAATTTTAAATAGTTTTAAAGATTCCTTAAACAAGGTTATTCAACACAAAAGAAACACTGCAATGACCCTTTCAGATCCTTTGCCTCCCGCAGTTTCCATCTTGTGGAAAAGCAATAAAGTTACCAATGTTAATTTGAGTTTTTGCTCTTGCTGATCGAAACGATTTTTGACGTTGTTTCAAAAGATGTCTTTTGTTTTGCAGCTCCTGTGCAGGTTGTCAATTCAGCAGGAACGTTTTTCTTTTTTGTCCATGCAGACTCAAGGAATCTCACGGAAATGTATGTCATAGTAAAGAAAAATATGATTAATTTATACTTGTTCATGGCACGAAATTTAACTTTTTTTCCGTGCATTGAGCATGAATGTCATTTCTATAAAAAGTTTAAAAGTTTAAAAAACTTTCTTTTTTGTTTCATTTTTATGTATTCCCCAAATCTAACCCCAACCCCAAGCGAGAAAAGATTTAAAAATGGGGGAAAAAAAGAAAAACAATACATAAAATGACAGAAAAAAGAAAGTCGTGCCACGGACACAAAAAACTATTTATAGAAAAAATGACACAAAAAAGACATTTGTGCTCAAGACACGAAAAAAGCTGAATTTCGTGCCATGGACACAAATAAATGAATGTTTTGTGACTATAACACGACTTTCCGTGAGATCATGTTGGACGTATGATGTCTGTGTAAACAGGGCATGCATGTTCACAGAAGCATTTGTCCAATTATTGCGTTTGTCCGAGTTCAATTATTTGTTGAACATTTTTTGGTCCTATGCCTTTCACAGATGACATATGCTGTAAAAAATTTCTGTAGAAATTACAGTATTACTGTAGCCTAGAAATCTAGACGCACCCTAGCGGCCGCAAAATATATTTGCTGCCAGGGTTTAGTCTAGGCACTCACAATACACTTAACAGCTCCAAAAACCAAAATTTGGTCAGGCCAATCACATCGTGTGTAGCGTCTGTGGGGCGGGCTTAACATGATGACGACAGAGCTGCAACGGTTCCTACTTGAAAACAAAGAATGGCTGCTGCTGCTGGCGAACAGCTTTCTTTTGAAGCGGCTTTGGCCGCGACTTTAGACTTATGTTTTTCTTTGAGAGAAGAGCAAATAACCCTACTGAAGTCCTTTTTAAGCAAGAAAGATGTGTTTGGAGTTTTGCCGACTGGTTACGGTAACTACGTCACCTTCTTCGTTGCTCTGTTTGTTCATAGCGCTATCCTATTGCGTGCAGAGGCATTTTGAGGGACAACCTTATATCCCGCCCCTTGCATTGAGCCGTTTGTGTGAAGAGTTGCCAGACCTTACATCTTGATGTAGGTCTGGCTAACCAGGCTAGTATTACTGGGTATTACTGGCAACTAGCTGCAAGTAACTTACTGTAAATTTTACATTTCTGTTATTTACTGTACTGGCAACAGTTTGTTCAAAGTTAAATGAACATGAAACATTTTCAGTCTTTATCTTCTACGGTAAGTTACTGGCAACCAGCTGCATAATTACAGCTAATTTTTTACAGTGTATTTATAAAAATACATTTAGACAAAAAAAGTGATTGCTATCAGGATGTGAGGAGACTTTTAACCAGCAGCATAACTAAAAATGTTTCTGGATCAAATCAGATACCCTGCCTTTAAGGGAATCACATTGTTTATCATTTTGGTTATAACTGTATGTTTTTTGTGTTAATAGTTGTGTAAATGTTGTCACAGTTTTTCTAAAGATAACAGACAATGACATTTTCTTTCAGCTCAAATCAGTTCAAATGTTGATTCAATAGAAGTGTTACGCAAGGAGAAGGCAAGCCAAGGAGGGGGGATCCAACTGCAGTTTAGATAGTTTAATGAATAATCCATAAGGTGTAAAAACAAGGAGAAGAACACAGGAGAGGAACACGGGAGAGGAGAACAAGGGATAAAAACAATTGACAAACCGGCATGCGAGCTGAATCGTGGTTCATGATCTGTACGGATCAACTGTGATCCGTTACACCACTAATTAGTAAAAAACAAGCATCTTGAGAAATTTGGTAGCCTATAATATTTACCTCTTATGATTGAGCATTAGAGACTTGGGCTTGAGTAGACTAACTGCTGGTGGCAAGCTTCTCATTTCTCAGATGAGTCAACAACGACCGAAAGTGAACTTCATCGAGTATTGCACAGAAATCTTGTCAAAGAACGAAAAAAATAACGTTATTAACCGTTTCCCATTATTTTAAATAAACGTTTCTGTTCCGGAACATATATTTTTGGAAAGTTTCTGGTTTCGTTTCTGTTCCTTGCAAAACAACAAAAGTTTCTGGTCTTCGTTTTCGTTCTGTGAACCGGTTCAAAGCCTTGATTTAAACATTACAAGAACCAATCACAAAGCAGAGACAATGAATCACTTTGGGAACAGATAGGCAGTGGGTGGAGGATGAATTAATGTTCATGGCAACAACCAAGGGGACGGAGCAACACAGGAACAAGAGGGAGCAAGACTGAAACTGAAACATGGCAGACACAGACAGGAATTGTGACAAGCAGTGTCAATGTTGCAAAATTGTTTGATGCAAAGTTGAATGATCCATCAAGCATCTATACAAAGAACAGTGTCATCATCCAGCTAAACTGCTTTTTCTCATCCTAAAGTGTCAATAGAGTCAAATTAATATTATTATTATATATACTTAATGATTCAACAGAGACATATTAGCAACCTCAGATCTGGTGCTCAGGTCTGACTTCAAAAGTTTATAGACAAGTTTATTGCTGAAAAAATAAATTTCTTTGGGGAGAAAGTTAATGGCAAATTTATCACAGCAAAGTCAAATAAAAAACTGAACATCAATACAACTCAAAACAAAAGCTATTTCCTCTTTCCTCTAAAAGTATTTCTGCTACAGAAAATCTGTGTTTGGGCGTAAACATCCTTGCATGTGGGTTTGTAAGAGATCCATACCATAAAATTTCTGGTTAGTGTATTATAAGTAACTATGGTTTGAAGTACCTAATTTCTTAGTGCAGGTGAGGAAAATTGGGGAAATTTAAATGCAATGCTGCTCCACAGCCCAAAGTTATGGCCATGCAACAGATATAGACAGGCTCTTATTGCACACAAGACAATGTTTTAACCTCATACTGTGACCATACACATTAAAGACATAAAGTTTCCTTGCACATTTCGCAGCACTGCAATTTCAATTAAAATCAAACATATACAAACTCAAGGAACCTCAGGAAGTAGAAACCTTACTGCAAGGGCAAATCTTGCCATAAACAGGACAACCACCAAGTCGAAAGTAACCTGAACAATGAGAACTTAAATAACATAACCACAGATGTAGATAATGTTTACCTGAAATTAATAAAACTTATGGTGTCCCTGTTTCTCAACCTGTGGATGTTTTTTATCGCTAAAAGGGAGTTTGGGAACTTAGCAGAGCACAGAGCATGTTTGCTCGAAACAGCGCAAGCACTGAGGTAAAGCTAATCTTTTACATTATAGTGATGACGCTGGTAGTGACGAGTTTGTCAGACCAACCAGTGACCTACAGTGTTTTTGCCTCACGTTTGGTATCAGCTCGGGTTGCTTGGAACCCCAGCCAAGGTGGTACGAAAAAAAGTATCGGGTACCACATTGTGCACCTAATGGAAAAGCTCCCAAAAGTAAGCTGACCCGACCCAAACTAAACCAAACCGTGGGGTATTATGCACTGGAAAAGCGCCATTAGACTGGATGTGCGTAGCTCTGTGTTGCCCGTTGTGCACGCCATGAAAAATTTAACATTGTGTCAGTTGTATGCGGATTGCAAGTGCTGCAATTGGTCCACTAGAACCCCTCCCATCAGGTCAAAAAAATCTGCGTCGCATTTCTTCACGCTTGCAACGGGAAGAAAAAAGATGGGCCAAGTTAAGATGTGATATTTAACTACCACTGCAACAAAAGTCGCTGTCTATTTACCTTCATCACTGCTGGTCTTCTCAAAGCATACCCAACAAGCTGCTTCTTCTTATTATTTTGTACTTTACCTGGCCAAGCTGCTACTTCTTTGGCGTTTGCACTGTTACTGTGGTGCAAATTAGATGCACTTCTCAACAAGTTGTAAATGGTTTGAACAAAAATATGAGGACTAATAATAGTGATAAATGCCTTATCACACACCCCTCGCCATTTACAGATTACTGCTGTCCATTGTCAGAGTAAATGAATATCTATCTGTGAGCTAAACCTCCGTTCAGACTCAGTAACATCCTTGTCAATACTTTCCCATAGGCTGAACTGGAAGGAAGTGAGGGAGGAAAATTACACTTGTCGCTATTAATGCCCCAACGCAGGCATTTCCCAAGCACTGGCGGACAATGTGCTTTCTGTGCCTGTCCGTGACACTGAGAGGGGCCACTTTGTGTGCGGTGGCACCACAAGAGAAAACATAGCCGGCGGACCGGCGGCCCCATAATGATTCAGCAGTCAACTATGTCACATTTATCTATATTTTTGTGTACACAAATAAAATTGGAATAGTTTGAGCATTAGTAATAGCGGGGTGCCGCAGGAAGTGCATGGTTCAAATGGGCAAGGCCAAGCAAGCAGACTCCCGCGACCCAACCGTTACATTGTCAGAGCTCAGTTACTTCACACTTATTCCTCTGCAGTGGTATGTCATTTATGATTAGCCGAGCTAGTTGCTAAAGGCAATGGTGTTGGAGAGCCAAATTCCTCTGGACAAGATTTGTTTTCTTTCCCATTGATCAGTGGGGGCCGATGACTGATTCTCAGCAAAGCTGAAATAGTGCAGATATTTTCTTTAGAGTTAAGCCATCAGGACAGAGCCAGGGAAAAAGACACAGCATGGAAAAAAACTCGGGGTTTAGTATGGAGAATACGTCCAGCCAGACAATTCAAACATTTTGTTGACTGGGGCATTGTTGTGACTTTAAAGCATTTATTTCAGTTTTCCATCTAAAATCTTAGTAAAGTTTTGTGCACCAACAAATCATTCATGTCGTTTTTTATGAGAATGCTCCCTCCCGCGAACTGCTAAAATGAACCAGGCCATTTTTGGCTCCTGGGCCTTTAAGGGCGCACACACACTATCCAAACCAAACCGCACCTAGGCACGTTTGATGCCCAAAGCCTGGTTCGTTTGACTAGTGCACTGTCAGAAAAAAAAGGTACAAAGTTGTTCCTTTTTCTGTCGCTGGGGTGGTACCCTAAAAGGTACCTTTTTGTACCTTAATGGGTATACAACACATTAAAATGTTGTATATTATGGGGTTCAATATTATACCCTAAGGACCAATTGTGTACCTTAAGGAACAATTTTGTACCAGTTAAATTTTAGGGGTATAAAACAGTTAACTGTACCTTTAAAGGTACACAATAGATCCTTAAGGAACAGTAATGTACCCCAAAAGGTACAGCATTGTATTATGTTTATATACCTGTAAAGGTACAAAACAGTACCTTGGGGTACCACCCCAGCGACAAAAAGGTACAGTTTTGTACCTTTTTTTCTGACAGTGTGTGATCGCTCTGTACCGTGCCAAATTGCACCCTGGCCGGCTTGCAGAGGTGGGCACGAGCACGGTTTTCTTGGGCTCAGGTGCAGAACAGCAGCATGATCAGAAATCGCACCAGAGCGTGGTTCAAAAGGAAAGACTTCAAATGAGCGACCACTCATCCTGTTTCTTAAAAACAATCGCATCCTAATTACGAAATCGTGCCCTGATCGCTCAAAGTGCAGTGTGATTGCATGCTTCTGGGGAACTAGGGAGGGCTGATATCGCGCTGGGGCACAGTTTGGTTGGGTTAAACAGCCATGAGATGAAATGATATGCATTGTTCTGATCCCTTTATCTGCAAGCTAATATTTTCTGTCAACTTCAATACAATATAAACGGCCCCAAACTGTTTATGAAAAATGAAATCAATCCTAATTCGTTCGTATTGACTTGACGGTCCAAGTTCCTGAACACCTAAAAGCAATGTTGACATGACAAAAGTAATATGTTCAAACGTATTAACCTGTCTGATGTCAGAAAGTGTAGAGGAAACATTTTTTGTTGCGTCATTTCAATAAACTCTTGTTTGGATTGGCAAGAAACATTTACGTTTTTAGATTCCTTCTAGATAACATTTCCCTTTAAAAAAGATCTTCAAATTCTTCTCATCTCAAGAGCGAATATAAGGATAACATGAAAGCTGCAGCCTCGCGGAAAACACTGACCGTGGTGACCATGGTGACCTGAGCAAGCGCTCTGATTGGTCAGCGGCTTTCCAAGCTGGAAGATATTACAGTCATCCTTCCTCCTTTAATAAAGGAGCAGTGGTGGTAATTGCAGTCTGCGAGGAGTCCATTATTCATGCAGATATCCAATAAAGACCATAGGAGGGAATGGATATGCGGGTGGAACCCGTACATGTTGATCCATATGATTGATTTTTCCTCTTCCCTCCAAACTCAATTTTTCATATTCAATGAGCGACTTGTAGATTGCATCAGTCAATACAGATACATCTCAATTAAGCCTTACCCTGAAGCCCACAGGGGTGGGAGCTACGGATTGGGGAGGGCTTCCTAGCTGCCCGTAAATTTGCCTGTACTGGAGATAACATTTTAAATAAAGTGTATGTATTAACATTGAGATTAATTATAAACTCTTGACACGTTTAATTGGCTTTATTAATTAAAGAGCTCAGAAGCAAAACCCTCTAAGTGCGTCTGACATGTTCTCTTGTAAAGAAGCATTTTCTATCAGACTCTTAATGGATACTGAGAACATTCGGTTAATATCATTATCTCATTTTTGACAAAGATGGTGCTTTTTCATCTTAGCTCCTCAATTACAGACTCTCTGTTCACAGGACTAAACTATATAGCACTGTTTCACATGGCTTCTCTGTTCTGCGCTGCTCAGCATTTTCTCTTTTCACTCTGACCGGACACAATCATTTACAAACATGACATGGCGGCCGCAGCGTTTGCTTATGCACTTCATCTTTTCTGCCTCTGAATGAAGGGCTTTTTATTTGGCTCCAAGGGCATAGAGAGCACAATTCGTGCAAGGAATAAATGGAAATGAAGTTGGGTTTGGTGTAATTGTGCACCAAAAACACACATTCAAGCGTGGCTTCATTTCTTTCCAAATTATTATAGACGAAAAAGTTGAAAAGAGAACGAAACTGCTTTTCATTTCAGGAAACCATAAGTACTAAGGATTTCTGTGGTATTGTGTAGATGGAATACATTCATTTGTGGTGATGCTATAGTCACAGTGGGACAGCAGCTGGCATCCTTTTTGCAAACACACATGGATGTGTGTCTTTTTTGATGTTAAAATACTTCTATCCCAGTCTTATGTGCAAAGATGAATATATGTAGTTATACGTTCTCTTGCAGCGACTGTAAACACTGTGGGTCTGTGGTGCTTTCGAAACATTGCTCTGTTTGTTTGAATGGCCATGCATAGCAACATCGGTTCAAGTGATGCCGTGAGCATGAGGTGGAACTTCGTCTTTGTCCCAAACGAACCACGTTGGTGCAGAAAGAGTTTTTTTAGCCTAGCTTTAAATGGTATTCGCATCTGTATATGAGTCAAAAATATTTTTGAATCAAACAGAACTGTACCTATTGGGAATTGTCTGGATGCAGTGGATTGTGGAGAACACCCCCCCCCCTCCTAAAATTACTGTCCCATGAAACAAAAATATATATTTAAAATTTATATATATATATATATATATATATATATATATATATATATATATATATATATATAAAGATACCAAAAATGGTCAAAAAATGTTAACAAAACTGTATTTTTCACCAATATATTTTTTGTTCACGTCGCATCGGAAGAAACTTTTTTTATGTATAAGCATAACCTATAAGCATAACAGGTTTGAAAGATTACATTTTAAATATTCTTATATTTTTTGCATTTCATACATACTTATACATTTTATATTTATACTTTATACATTATACTTACACAAACGTTTATATTTTGGCCAGGAAACATTTTTTTTTGTCCTATGGGTTGTAAAATTAGAAATGTATTTTTTTCCCTGTAATACATTTTGAAATATAATATATGAAGGTTGAAACTAAATAGTTTTTAATAAAAAATTATATTAAATTAATCACCGCCAGCATTTTTTTAAAAAGTTGCCAGCCAGTGCCAGCGTTTTTCATGATTTTCACCAAAGTTTAATTCCTTCCAGAAAATGTTCTTCTTTAAATATATAAATATACAATATACCAAATGAAAGAACAGACCCGCAACAAGGTGGATAATAGCGGTATTGTGGAAAGACGGAAAATCTCGTCATTGGCGGGGAAGTGTTTTCTCTTAATTGACAAGATATCTCGTCAATGGCGGGGAAAGAGTTAAGCTTTACGTTCTTCAAAATGTATTATATTTAATATATATATTTAAAAAAAATTGACATGTGATATTCTCCTACATTTTGAAACACAAACGTTTTTCTCCTTGGACAATTGTGCACAGATGAGAAGCAGCAACAACATGTGTTTAGAAACTAAATATGATCCATAAAGACTGCAAGGGTCATGCCTACCTACCCACATTATCTCATCCTTTTCTTTCAAAAATATAAACCCCCCCTTTGATGGACATTTACAGTATCAGATTTTTCTGCAAACACTTTCAGCTTCTCGAAAGCTTGTTTGACATGTTTATAATTTCATCCAAAATCAGATGAGAAAATGTAATAAAAAGCGCTCCATATTTCACCTGAAATGAGATGAACTGCAGACGACAGACAGAAGAGTCACATCTTCCTTGCAGCTAAAACATAAAAGAAGCGACAGTCATATAAAGAAAGGAATGTGGCATCTTTTACGACATGACAGGAGAGAATAAAACCATGACTTTACATAAAATCCATGTATATATTGAATTACAGGAAGCTTACTGTAGCTGCTGCTGTAAATCTATCAATGATGGCATTAAAAGGCATGAATAAAAAAACTGATCTTATTATTGTGACACTTAGTTTTAATCTGTAAAGGCTAATTTTACCTTTATCAGATTTTATAGCGTCTTTGCGTCATTTGAAAAGCGATATATAAAACTAATGTATTATATTTTACCTGTGGACTTTGGGAACTTTAAAGGATCCAGTCATTTATCATTCACATGTGTACCTAAACCAATGATAAAATTTTTCAGTCTGTAAAATACACTCATATAATATGTAGAGCAGTTTCTGTAGAAATTAGAAATCCCAATATGGTTTACTGTACAAAAAATAATTTAAATGAAGCATTCATGAATGATAAAGCACCTTCACAAAATATAATGCTGAGTGCCTCCCTTTACTGCGGTAAAGCCAGAATTAATTGCGGCTTTTAATAATGGTGGCAACAGTAATAAAAGCGATGTAATAAAATTTATTTTTAATTATCCATTATTCAATATTTTTTTGTGTCTCATCTCTTAATAATAATAATAATAATAATAGCCTATACACATGTTATTAATCAGAAATGTGTATTTTTGTTTTAAACCAGTAGTTCAGTCTGTGATCTCTAAATCTTCAATTGGTCAAATGTATTTTCGTCATACAACTTTGCAGATTAGATTTCACCAAGCCTGAACTTTTGTACGCATTGGAATCCAAAATTTCTTTGCATTCTTTGCACTATGAACGGGCAGGGCAAGTTTCTGATCACCCAATCGATGTCACTGACGTCTCAATGTCTGATGCACATTGCACACTTAAAGGCTCTCTAGGCGAATATGTTCGACGTCACTTGTTGTTGATATTTGAACTGTTTTCAAACAAACGGAGCGTAGCTAACTCCTCCCCCTCATCCTCCCTTCCGTGCTTTTGTGAACGCGACCAACCCCCACCCCCAAATCCTTCTTGCCGTTTATTGGCGGTAAAACTTTGTTTTGTTTCGTGGTGCAGGTTTGGCCACTGTGTGTATATTGAAGTTTGTAGAGCCTGGGCTGTCTACAGAGATCGCATTTTTTTACAGTTTGATCAGCGGTCAGGCAGCAAGCAGATAGTGAGGAGATGTGTGCTGTATGTAACAAAAAAATGTTTTATTGACTAAAACGCGTGAATTCGCTTAGAGAACCTTTAACTGGAAATAACTAAACAGCTTCAAAGTCGTCCTCTGATTTATTCTGATTTATCTGGTTGAATTAGGGGCGGTTCACATTTCGCGCCTAAACCGTGTGGAAAATTCTGAAAGGTTAAAATTTTTTAACTCGATGCGGTGTTGACGTGCCTGGAAAAACAAGCGTGTTGGGTCGCTACTGTTATGAGCGCGCAAAAGACGTGATATATGAACCGCCCCTTTTACAGGATTTTTTGGAGAAATGTGGGTTGTGTTCTTCAACTGTTGCCTGGTGCAAAGCCGAAAAGTATGCAAAGTTCATGGCATAAAGTCTTTAAAAGATGTCCAAGAGTTTTGCTCGACACAATTAGTGGCATCTAACGCAAAACCCTCTAAGTGCATCTGACACGTTTTCTTGTAAAGAAGCATTTTCTATCAGACTCTTTTTTCAGCCCTGTAGATCGACTGCTTTGTTCAGAAATCAGGGGTTAAATCGCTACAATGTTGCAGTTTCATCTTGGTTCGGTTCGAAGGTGATATTCCGAAATGGATCTGGCTTTGTTAATAGTCAGAGTGAGCAGGAATCAAAACTTAGGCAGGACAACATTCTTACCATGTACCTATTGCGGAGAAAATAATTAGAAGGAGCAGGTGAGCTTTGGTTTTGAATGGCGTTGATGTGCTCACCAGAATTCGTCACCAAAGAGCTATCAGGTATGTCAACTATCACAGGTCAAAACTTAAAATAGTAGGTTGAATTGACTTGCAAAACCAAGTTGTTTTAACCCACGCAGCATTTTTTTACATTGTGATTACGTGTTGGCCATATGGCCTTTGGGTGATCTTTGGACATTCGAAATATGGTTCTCAGACCTTCAGTATGATGAAGAATTCTTAAGTATTAACATAGACGGTCATATATTGACACATTAATCTGTTGCAAACTGTTGTGAATGTTTATAATGTGTTGTTTTGCAGCTTAGTTTTCTAAAACAGTATTTTTACGAGGAAGAAAGGTTGGAGTTTTAAAAGTTACTGTCTGATTTAATAGTACAATGAAGTATTTCGTTTCGAAAGATAGAGAAAAGTTGGATTGTTTTTGATATGACCTCTGTAATAAAAGTAGAGAAGGAGACCTGGAGGAGGATGGATGAATTCTTGCATCACACCGCTGTCTCAGGGAGGAGAGAACTTAATCAACTTTTGCCAGGTGCTGCTCTGGCAATGTCCAATACGCAGGGCTTGTTATCTTTCTCACAGCGATCCTGCTCATATTTCCTTTGACATTCAGCCCCAAAGACCCCGTCCTATATGTTGTTCCTCTCCCTCTCTACTTCTCTTTTTTATGGGTAGGAGGAATGCAGGGTCTCCTTAGTGATTTATAAACATACACGTAATAAATGGCCGTCTGTAGTTTAAGCAGTGATGAAGCATTCTGTGCCTGGCCGCCAAGCTCCGACGTGATTTAAAGAGCTGACATTTACAGCAACCAGGCCTATTATTCAGAGTGACTGTCTGTGTACAGACTATATTTCACAACGGGCCGTACGGAGGTGAGTCTGGGCCGGTCCGGTTTGGTGTCATAGTCAGTTCACAGTGTCTTCCTTCCCAGGCCCTGTACAGGAACCCCATGTTGTGCGTCACTGGTTAGTTTATTGCAACAGTCTACGTGGCGCAACGAAAGATTATGACGCAATGCAGACGAATTTCAAGGCGAAAACCAAATTTGCAGTTTGTAAACAGATGAAGGGATAATCTGTAAGGCTGTGTGCATTGGTATTTATATTCATAGGTTTTGGAGGACAGCAAAGCTAATCTGTAAGTAAGGTAATGCAGGTCTGTTTTTTGCTAATCCACCGTGACGTGGTCCCCCGTTCCCTGTTCAAACACAACTCTGTATAAATGGTCTCCAAACACACCAGACTTTAGCCTCTCCTAATCAACTTGAGGCCAGCGTAGTGCACTTCATTAAAGATTGACGGTGTCCTTGCGAAGGTTCCGCGTACTTCCATGAAATTCGTCGACTTGGTTTTCAAACATTTTAGTCAAATGTCTGCCAGACGGGGCCGGTCGTAGCTCCTCTCAAGTTTCCGTTCGATTGGTGTGGAACACAAACCCACAGGACAGACCTCATTTTGGCGGCGCCACATACCATACATGAAAATCAATACAGCTTAAAGAGAAAACACTCATTTAGCATGTATCTAAAAACTCGATGTCGCTCTTCTCCCCCTCAGATCCTATCGTTCTCCATGTCAGCTCTTGAACGTTTCGCTTAGGGCGGCTTGTACACAAACTTGTAGGCTCAGACATGGTGATCGGAGGAGTTTTTTGGACAGGGTCAGTCTGTGGAACTGCATTACAGACCCTTGTAACTTAATTCCAGCAGCTGAGTAAGAAAATAATTGAATCGTGCTCTGAAGATGGATCCCGAGAACAGGGAGCAGAAATCGTCTTTGGCCGCTATCTGGCTTAACTCACGGAAGATTGGAAGCTAATGATGAGCCTGTTGGCATGGAGGCTAATACAACGGCCTGCGGCCACTGCCTGACCTTTCTGCAGATTAGACCTGACATGGTTTACATCTCTACAGCACCTTGAATTACGCAACCGTCTTACTCGAACTCTCTCACAGCCTCCAGTATAAGCTGTCTTCAGTCCTCTTCTTCTTTAGTTGGTGAGGATTAATGCAATTGAGTCGCCGTATCAGGCAACAGTATTTACTGCAAACTTGGCCAAATCCAAAGGGCAGATTACAGATATGATCGTGTGAATCTTTTGGAAAAAAGCCATTTGGTGACGACAGCTTTAGAAAAACAATGTTGAGATGCCCACTCTGAGGTGAGCTGTAATGAGCTAAAACAGCTGTCACGTTTTATTATGTTTAGAGGGTTTTGTGTTTTGCCTGTGGGTAAATTTAGCTCTCCGCCACCCATGGAGCTAAGAGGGAGGCGTCTATCTCAGTCTACTGAGGCAGTTCAGTGAACATGGTCCGAGTCAGGGTCATGGCTTTGCTGGGAGTAGAGCAGGGTTGAGGTTACCCCAAGGGGAGGGTTGAATACCCCAAAATCAGCCAAGTGCAAGCCAAAGTTACCACACACTTACAGTTACCCTGCATGAACCCAAAGTGATTCTCCTCACTCCAAACCTCAAAATGAGAATCTGATGAAACATAAACGGCCACTAGCTTTCTATATTTAGACCATATTAAAATGGTAATGGTTTCAGAAATTTGTTTAGCGGATATTTCTAACGTTTCCTCGAATTAACCAACATATAAACAACAACAGAATATAGTAGTAAACTGAAACAATTTACTGTAAAATATATGCAGACACAGTATGGTTTGGCTTTGTGGTAACAGTTTCTTGCAACACATTTAACATAAACATGAAAGTCAAAACTTGTAAAACTGTAACTGTAAACGCACTGTAAAAATGCAGTATGAAGTTAAAACAACTTGGTTTTGCAAGTCAATTCAACCTACTTTTTTAACTTTTTACCTGTAATAAGTTGACATAACTTATAAAAACAAATTGAAATTGTTTATCGATTTTTTTTTTGTAAAAGTAACATAAAAATATGAAGATTTGACAAAAATGTAGTATTTTTTTACAGTGTGGCTTCAGAAAGAATTAACAATTAGCATCAGAAATTTTAAGTTCCAAAATATCTTGTTATTCATATAGCTAACTAAAAATTAAAGAGCACCTATTTCATTGCTAAAAAAAACAACGTTATTTTGTGTATTTGGTATAATACAATGTGTTTGCATCGTTCATGGTAAAAAAAAAACACATTATTTTCCACATATCACACATTTTTGAAGCACCAAATTTCACTCTCTTCCTGAAATGCATGGATTTTTCAAGCTCTGTGCCCCTGATTGGCCAGCTAATCTGTACATTGTGATTGGCCTGATTACCTCTGACGTCAGCAGGAAATGTGACACTCCTTACCATTTTTGAAAGATTCGCTCGCAATGCAAATCTAACAGGAGTTTACTTACAGACTGTGAGTCCGAAGCAGCAGGAATTATGATAATGTCGTCTTTACTACATCACCAATCCCAGGAAGTAAATTGCATCTTTGAATCTGTCTCACTGTCCGACAAAGGACCACCATTTAGGATCTACGATTGTAGAAATTGTCGCTGTGGCCATCTTTCTATGCTAATGTCCTCTGTAGCGCCCCATGTGGCAATGCTGAGAATGTGCACTTGTTATTAAAGCGAACTAGCATTGGGTTTCAAAATTTCGTTGTCACATTTCAGTAGACAACTCATAAGTTTGTGTTCACTCATAAAATATGTTTTTATTGTTTACTTATTAAAATCCAACACAGAACATTGCATGCTAATACAACCAAACAACATCACAGAAAGCAAAGAGTTAAAATCGTTTTCGAGCTACAAACAGGAGCTTCTCCCTCCAGATCGGTGTGGTAGCTGCAATATTCTTGCCCAGAAATAAATGATACCGAAACAAGAAGTGGCACATAAATTAAAGTGACATTGTGATTGATGAGTTAGCAGCCAAGGGAAAGGATGTTTGGAGCATTTTCGGGGGGAGAGGCGGGGGAGACGTAGCCTCGCACGGCTTGCTGGGAGTAGAGAGCCATCAATCCCGAGCTCCCCTGTGCGGTGAAGTACGCCCCTGAGAGGAGTGGCTCTGGGCTTCTGCCCATCCACTAAATGAACTGCATGCAATATTAAAAGATGCAAAACGAGCCGAGGCTGGAACGCTCCCAGGAAAGCCCACTGGCAACTGACCCATCAGCTACCAGGGGAAATAAACAGCTTCCGAACTCGTTTCTCCAGTCGAACATTATTCTTTTCTTTTCTTTTGGTCATAATGACCTGCTTATTTTATTTATTTCATTTTATTACTTTTTTTACCCCTGTCTTTTAAAAACATGTATTTGCTTTTTTAATAAGTCAAAATCTTTGGAAAACAACTAAAGTTGCAGCTGGAATGCATATTTACCAGATTGAACTACTTTAAATATCTAAACACTAAAATCCATTTATTTGGATAAAACTGACTCTCTTATTTATGTATTTTGACTTTCTCATTTTAAATGGATCAAACCTATCATCGTTTCATCCACAATCGCAAATCTTTTTTACTAGAATATAGATGAAAAATCCTGATTTGGTAGATGACCAGCAAGTCAGTCAGACATGGGCAGGTAGAGATGATAATGGTGATGATGATGATGAGGGATATAAAAGTAAAAGCAGGAGGTTTGCCTTAAAGCACTTAACACTGCAGGTGTTTGTTTTGAGGAGTGTTAATGAAAGAAAGAGCCCGTATGACATCAGCGTTCACCTCTGAGAGAGATAAGCTGCTTTTACAACGTCTGAAAAGAGTTGAGAGCTGTGATGGCGGGGCAAACAGCGTGCAGTTTGCTTTTACTACCCATTCTAACAGATGAACGGCATCAATCTTTAGCTCAACATCACTGAATGACTGCAATGCTATCAGTGTCTTTAGATCGGTCTCAGCGTTCATGTTAAACAACACATGCAATAATATACATAGCATGCACTCATAAATACACGACCAGGTCGAAATCATCACCACGAAATCAAAAAATAAGAAATGATGTTTGCAGTAAGATAATAAAGCTTGTTTTTAGGGAACTTGAAGGGATATTCTTTGTTCTGCTGAACACAAAGGAAGAGTCTTTTAAGCAATGTTTGTAACCGATCAGTTTTTGTGCACCATTGATTTCCATAGTATCTTTTTCCTACTATGGAAGTCAATGGTGCTCCTTCCTGCTCGATTTCAAATATTTTCAAAGATTACAAAGATGTTGGTAGCACTTTATTTTACAGTACGTGTACTTACCTTGTACATATATGGTAAATAAGTTGTACTTACCGAAAAATGTGTGGTACTTACTTTTAGGTATCTACATGGTAATTAATTGGTATCATTACTGTACTTACGTATGTATGTGGTATATACTTGGTAGTTATTATGTAACTTTAGATAAGTACTGGGTAATAACAAATACATACTTACCAAAATGGCACATCAGTAATGTTTGTTCTTAGTTATCATATACGTATGGTATAAGTATAACTTACACTTATACAGGTACTGCAGGTACCACATACTTATTGTGTATATAGTATAGTGTTATACTAGTATAGTGTATAGTGTTTGATATTAGTTATCATATATGTACACTATAAATACCTGTCATTTACCCTAACTTGCCCAATTCAACTTGGGGATCATGAATTGTCATACAATTGATGTCTTGTAAATAGGCTTAATTTCCTTTAACCAAAAAATGAAGAAAAGTTGACTTTTATGACAGGTTTGGTGAAATTGACCTACTGTATGCACTGAGAATCGTGCAAATGAGAAAACTTGAGAAAACAGATGCTTATTGTCAAACACACAGAAAGTGAACTGTTGAAAAGTGACATGAAGTGTTAATTCGTACTCATCTTACGCTATGCACACTTACATGGACATAACCGTACACACAATAGCATCTTTCAACTCTCAGTCAAACACTGCACGCTTTGCCAAAAAATCTGCCAAACTCTCTGTATGAACATAGTGACTGGCACTGAGCGTATGCTTGAATTAAATAGCATCTCATTTGTCGGTTGGCGCGCAGTTTAGCCGTCCTATACACACCACACTTCACAAACAAACAAACAAACACAAGGGATCAGGGACTGAAATTTGTAAATAAAAAGTGCTTTGAATTTTATATTCCTTGCATTGGTGATAAATTGAGATGGGAAATTCTCATAAATCAAAGTCTGTGTTCTCCTGACTGCAGGGGAATTGTCTGGTGAGCAGACGTGCTTTAAGAGTGGGATCAGGATACAGCTACGTTCTTCCATCCCCTGGGAAACTGCAAAATCTCACACGTACGCTCTCACACGGTCTGTTGTGTTGAGAACAATGCACAGATGACAACAAGGAATATACATGTTATGTTGTGAACTTGTTTTTATTTATTTATATTTTATCACAGTTTTCCTCTCTTATAGATGAAGACACTTTTTGAGGTGCTACACAATACCATAGGAGAACCTTAAATAAACTTTAACATCTGAAGAGCCTTTGATTTATGAAAGGCTCTACAAATGGTTCTTTAGGAAGGGAAAGAACCTTTAAAGCATCTTTATTTTAAAATGTATAGACGGTTCCAGCACCGACAACATAAACAAATGGCTTTGTGGACTAAATGCAACTTCTGGTAGAATATTCCACATCATTTACAACAGTAGGTTATTTTCTGATAACGGGAAATAAATGACCGTAAATTACCTTCATTTATTTATCATATCTAACGTGTATCAGTTACTACACTATACTTCATTAGCCAGTCGTAGACGCATAGCTAGGGTTGCCAACTCTCTCACTCTGAAATACGGGACAAAATGTGGCCTGTCGCAGCAGTGCGTATATGGTTTTGTATACAGTGCCATTTGTCAAAATGATAGCTAATCTCCTAATTAAATATTAATTTATAACTCTTATGCCCTGGGAACATAGATGATAGGTTCATTAATAGTTTGTTAATTTACAGCAGGTAGCCTACTTTTAACACATAAGTCTACTTTTGAACCATTAAGTTAACTTTACCTGTCTAAAACAAAACACTTGTGACTCCCGCACTACATAAAACGTTATCCCCTTCATATTAATCTAGTGACAAACTAAACTAACATAGATTCTTTAAAATGTGGTCTTACAGGGTCAACATCAAAAACATAAATTAAAACACACTTACAGTATGTGAATCAGAAGCGCCAAAATGTCCTAGTAAAGTTGAAAATGATTAAATCCTTCAGATTGATGCGTTTTAGGCAGGTCTGGATTAGCGATCTCTTCAGAATTGAGACCAAACTTTGTAACTATGCCAATCTTATACAAACAGCTAAGTAATGGACTATATAAAAAAGCAAACATAAAATCGTATTATTTGACCCTCTTAAATGTGTACTGAATGTGTTGGGGATCTGTGATTTGATAAAAGGTGTCGTGATCAGCACTGCTGCTGCTTGTGGCACCGCAAGGACTGACAGTGGATGACATCAAAGTACATCAAAGAGAGCATTTCGATAGTGGCTTCTGTAGGATTTCTCGAATCCCTCTTTTTTTGTTATCTGCCTGTCGTTGTGGCACCACATGAAGTCGAAGCCTGTTGTATCAGTCACTGGTTAGATCAAGTGTAGCAGTCAAAAAACGGGACGCGGCACGTCCTGTACGGGACAAATAAATTAGGCTTAAAATGCTGGATGTCCCGGCTAATCCTGGACAGTTGGCAACCCTACGCATAGCCCTGTTGCGTATAAAATAAATAGAAAATAATGAACCTAAAGGAATTTTCTTTACATTTTTGTTTATTTCAGTTAGTTTTGTAAACACACAATACATTTTCAATTAGTTATCTTTTTTGTAAAGCCTCGTTTTTAAAACCTTGCAATAAATACCAAAAATATACTGAAGGGGCATTCCCCATTTTGCCCCTTTAGACCTGCTGAATAGTGTAGCTGTAATATACTAATTTTTTATCAAAATAAAGGCCCATTTCACACCATAAAAATGATAACTATAAAGATATCTATTTTAGCGTGCACACTAAAATTTATTTGAAGTTCATCCACTGCAGCTGCACATTGCATATGTGTGAGCCCTTTAAATTCAAATGGATTTTGATTGGCTGTCAATGTTTTATACTTCTAGCTTTACAAGTTTACTGTTTATAAGCTGGTATACTTAAACAAGCTCTCGCATATCTGAAATACTGAAGTCTAAACGTTTAGTGAAACTATTAATTTTAGTCTCTTTGCTGCAGTGTTAGGTCTGCTATTTGTAAGTGGTCATTAATGTATTATTTTATCATTTGTAAACATGTCTGTTTATGTTTAGCACTGTCACTGAGTGACCAAAAATTACTGCTTGTACAAATAAAATAATAGTAATAATATAAAGTACAAATATAAAGTAATAATATTATGTTTTAATGTCTTTACATTCAAAATGAGATATAAAATATAATTATAAAATAAGTTATAACTCTACACGGCTCGTTGGAATGCTTGATTCTGATTGGCCAGTCACGACATTTGCAGGTTTGTTATTCTCAGATAACAACTGCATCTATTAAATAATTAGCCAATAATCATTTCAAATTGATATTTAATCTTCCTTACCTACTAATGGGGTAAATGACCATGTAATAAGCGGGATAATGTACAGGCAGCAGGTTGTTATCATGAAATAAGCCCCTTTAGTTTGATAAAAGATCCTTCGCTTAGCGTCAGATCCTTATCACGCTGTCAGGGATTATTTCTGCAATAACAACCGGCTGCCTATACATTTCCTTTTTTCTCATAGGAATCAACATAATGCATCTCACTACAGTTCTCAGAAGCATTGAACTACACAACCATCAGTCAGAACAGAACAGAACAAAAACTTAATAAGCCAAAGATACAAACAGACGGGATATGTTTGGTCTTTATATTTAAAGGTTGTAGCATGCACCAAGCATCTGTCTAAACCTTGACCCTTAGTATAGGTACAAACACTCAATATGGGGTGAGATGTGGCCATGCAGTCTGGCCCTGACCTTGACCATTAAGACAGCTGTCTGTGTGTTACATTAAACCTGGCCATTCTCCGCATACATCCATCTAATCTGAGTTCCCTCGCCATAAATCAACACCTGTGTGAGCTTCTGTATTTACTCAGTGATTAAAAACACCAGGAAGCGTGCTAAACCAAGACTGACAAAACCTAGTGAGACAAGACACCATGAAGACCTGTTAATGATTTACTTGCTGCCCAGCGTGCGAGAATCCACATGGACGTATCACCCACACAATCACACGCACACACTCTCTGAAATGGTTAAAAACTATTACAGACTGTCAGAAACTCATTAAATACATGCCAATACTTATTATTCAAAAATGAAACATTGTGTGCACGTGGGCGGTGAATAGGTAGATATGTCAAGTTTTTAATTTAGTCCTATCATATACCAATTGAACTAGGTGAACTGGTGCTATTTTGATGCAGTGATAATAAAATAATTGTGCACTAATGAACATCTACGTTTGTGACAGCACGCGCATGAGGATAGATAAAGGATAACACAATGACACTTAGCATCTGACACAGTGTTAAGGCCTACTGCACGCTATATTAAAGTACATTTATCAAATCTATTTGCAGTGGCGGCCGGGGACTTTTTTTTCAAGGGCGCTCGATGCAAAGTTTATCACAACATGCATGTAGCTCGTCATGTGTGTGGTTTGTAATTTCAAAAAATGTGTTCGGCGCGTCGAGTGATCGTATGTGCATCACGTGTCTTGTTAAAATAAGTGTCTGCTGCAGACGCGTCTAAAGGGTTTATGATAAAAGAGACGCTCGCGTTTGCCACATACTCGCTTACTCTCATGCGTACTCAGAGTTTACTGTTAAGGGAGTGTCTTGCGTGTATTTTGTGAACTCTTTTAATCATAAATGGTTTTGACGCGTGTGCAGCAGACACTTATTTTGACAAAACACGTGATGCACATGGTTCACATGAGGCAACAAACACATAGAAAACACAAGCAATACACATGAACACTTATTTTGAATTTGTGAATATTTTGAAGAGCACCCTTGAGCCACCACTGCCTATTGCATGTACTTAAAGAGATAGACAGTTGCACGGCTTTCTTTTTCATGTCATTTTATGTATAGTTTTCACATTTTTTCTAAATCATTGTCGCTTGGGATTGGGGTTAGATTTGGGGTTTGGGTTAGGATGTACTTTTATGTATTGGTTTCTACGTGTTTTTCTTCCACTTAAAGTGATTTTCATCTGGAGTTGGGGCCCGGGTTAGGATGTCCAAAAATGTACCAGAAAGTGATTCTAACCCCCACCCAAAGCAACAATGGGAAGAAAATAGGAAAAAACTACGATAAAACAATACACAAAATGAAATGAAAAAGAAAGTTGTGCAACAGAGACGAAAAACTACTTATAGAAATTAATGTGAGTGACACGACAAAGACATTTGTGCTCAAGGCATGAAAAAAGCTGAATTTTGTGCCATGGACACAAATGAATAAAAAATGTTCATGACTATAACATGACTTTCCGTGAGATCAGTCTGTCTTAATAGTATTATTTTTTCCTACTATGGAAGTAAATGGGGCTCACACACGGTTTGGTTACAAACATTCCTTAAAGTATCTTTTTTCGTCTTATCTTTATTTTCATTCATCAGTTTTAATAAACTGGTGTACAATAGCAAGAAAACAAAAGGTTTCTAGAAAAAAACAAACACAATATGTAGTCTACTAATATTTAAATAATAATAACGTTATAATAAAATAATAATAATAATAATAACAATAATATGAAGATGATGATACAACTACTACTACTACTACTAATAATAATAACAATAATAATAATAATATGAAGATGATGATACTACTACTACTACTACTACTACTACTACTACTACTACTACTACTATTACTACTGCTACTACTACTACTACTACTACTACTACTAATAATAATAATAATAATAATAATAATAATAATAATAATGAAAAGATGATGATGATACTTCTACTACCTACTACTACTACTACTACTACTAATAATAATATAAAGATGATGATACTACTACTACTACTACTACAACTACTACTACTACTACTACTACTATTACTACTGCTACTACTACTACTACTACTACTACTAATAATAATAATAATAATAATAATAGTAATAATAATAATGAAAAGATGATGATGATACTTCTACTACCTACTACTACTACTACTACTACTAATAATAATATAAAGATGATGATACTACTACTACTACTACTACAACTACTACTACTACTACTACAACTACTACTACTACTACTACTACTACTACTACTACTACTACAACTACTACTAATAATAATAATAATAATAATAATGAAAAGATGATGATGATACTTCTACTACCTACTACTACTACTAATAATAATAATAATAATATAAAGATGATGATACTACTACTACTACTACTACAACTACTACTACTACTACTACAACTACTACTACTACTACTACTAATAATAATAATAATAATAATGAAAAGATGATGATGATACTTCTACTACTACTACTACTACTACTACTAATAATAATAATATAAAGATGATGATACTACTACTACTACTACTACTACTACTACTACTACTACTACTACTACTACTACTACTACTACTAATAATAATAATATAAAGATGATGATACTACTACTACTACTACTACTACTACTACTACTACTACTACTACTAATAATAATAATAATATAAAGATGATGATACTACTACTACTACTACTACTAATAATAATAATAATAATAACAATAATAATAATAATAATAATAAAAAGATGATGATGATACTTCTACTACTACTACTACTACTACTACTAATAATAATAATATAAAGATGATGATGATACTACTACTACTTAGCCTGACGTTGCCATACTCAATTCTAGTCAGAATTTGAGTCTGATACCGCTCCATTGAGCTATAATTATGAGGCGTGTCTCAACCGAAAAATGCCTCTCCACTCAATTGGATAGAGCTATGACCAATCAGAGCAACGGAGTGTGTGACGTATGTTGAAATTACGTCTTTTGCAGCCTGACTGAACTGCTAGTTATTTCGCTACAATGACACTAACATTGTGATTATACTAAGTCTGAGTAAGCGAACGTACATCAACACCTACTATGTTTACAACATTTCGTTTATATCACAACATTAAGTATTTACTAAGTCATACAGTAAGACTATCTCTTACCATTTGTACGTTAGGTGAACTTCATCCACAACGATACCCATTACGTTGGCTTGAAAATATTGGAGCCTAGCATGTCCCTCCACTTATTTAGCAGCCACCATTCCGGGATTCCGAAAAGAAGCTGGCAACGACCGCTAATTATATCCATCTCGTCGTGCACGCCGAGTTGCATCGCCGTGATACCCATTTCAGTTGCGACCAACTTTTGCCATCAACAAATGCCTTGCTCGCGTTTCTCTGTTCCTCTTTTAAAATCAATGCTCTGTCGATATCTTTTTCGAAAAAGGTTGTTTCCTTGACTCTTCGATAGGTAGAAAGCTTAGCTTAAAAAGACTCAATGTCAGAATCCACACATCTGAATTCTACAGCGGCAGCCATTTCGTTAAACAGATTAAACACACGCGCTCTTTGGTGACGTGGTTCATTACGTTACTGTTGATCATCTGTCCATCATCGTATAAAGCCCGCCCTGACAATTTGATTGGTTCGACCAGCTTTGGGTCTAGCATAGTAGCTCCTCAACGAAGAAACCCCAGACCGATCTTCCCGTTCTCAAAATGTTGTGGGCGGGGCTAAGATCGGCTGGCACCCAGGCTAACTACTACTACTACTACTACTACTACTACTACTACTACTAATAATAATAATAATCATAAGGATTTATTTTCATTTAAATGTCCTAGCAAAAAATATTTCATATTTCTTCAGGAACCACTTTTCGTGAATTTTAATGGAAATCAAAAAAGTGCATTCAAATCACTGTGGTATTCATGTTTATATAAGATGTAAAATATTTTCAGTATCGCCCAGCTTTGCAAGATTTTCTCATTTCAGAAAGATTTTTTTGCTTCAAACTGAAGCATCCAAATATTCACTAAGCTAAATATTTATATTGAGCCCTGATACAAGCCCAATTGTCTGTCTGCCTGGTCCAACTAGCTAGAAAGTGAAATATTTTGTTTGGGTTTCAATAATATCAGCTGGTTTTACGGCTCTAATGGCATTTTTATTGACCAGACCATTAATGGGAGCAGGGCATATTTGATGCTGCTCATTTAAAAGAGATGTGAGAAATAGATGGATCAAACCAGACCATAAAACCTCAGGCAGGGGTGTAGGGAGGGGGTGAAAGAGACCTTTTTGCTTTTGGTCTATGCAGGTGAAAAGAGAGGAGGTAAAGATACACAATCACATAGTAAAAACACCTTGTTTTTACTCACCCTGAAAATGCTAACAGTCAGAGCAGCCATTCTTACACGTCCAACGACACCCTACCTCACCTCGCTTTCACCTTTCTCCTGGTCTTCAGCAAGAAAACACAACAAAGGGCCGTTTCTGGAATGACCTTGGCTGTGACATCATGTGGCGGTAGAAAGAAATGAAGCCATTAGACTGAGGCAGCGCTGGGCTATAAATCAAGCTATTTCCAATAAGCTGCCTTAATGGTCATCCATCATGGAGGTGCGTGAGGCGAGGTCCAACTCGACAGCGCTGGGTAGCCGAGCGGCCGGGGCAGGCCAGAGACATAAACAATAATAATCCACATCTGATGGCCCTGCAGGAAATTTAAGAACACGCTCCTGCCTTTTGTTTGTCAACGGGGATATTTGGGGGATGGATTCTTATTATCAGCAAATATGAGCACACATACAGGCACATCCAGGAGGTTTTATCAAAATGGGGTCGGGATGATGTAGGACACAAAAGAAAAAGATGTAACGTGATTTACTGCAGATCTGCGAGGGACAGAATCAAGAATGATTGTTTGCGTGGTATCAAACAAAAAGAGGGGGCTTTGTGTGATTTTGTTGTTTATATTTTCACAAAACATACATTTTATTTACCCTTTCATTGCTAAACAGAATAAACAGAGCTCTCCATTTATTTCATTTAAAGATCAACTTTGCTCCTAAAATAAGAAACATAAAACAGAAACAATGAGGCAATTGAGTGAATTGCATACTTAATTTGTTGAATTTATTGAGAAAGACTTTCGATGACAAACTTTGGATCTCATTCGAAATTCGTCTTTCCCATTGATGTGCTGTGGTCATATACTGTATTTAAACATCATTCAGTAATTTCTTCGTCCACTTGTCAGATGACAAACCAGTTTGTGACAGGATCATTGTATGTTGAAGAAGTAGACCCGCTGTGCATGTTAATGTTTCTCTGTCCTGCTCAGCACTACCCTAGTCCTCTTTGGAGCTCAATGGAAAGGTTTTTCTCCAGGGTTGCCAAAACCCCAGGCCTCAAAGCCAAACAGTACAGTTGGGATGTAATCCACCACGTACCGGCACACATGTCAACAGGAGTGAAGAAGTCCCACCACACTGACCTTCTGCTGACAGCATCACTACAATTCATTACTCTTACAAGCTACAATTACAGTCTGAGCCTTTTACTCACCCTTTATGTCCTCTTCACTGTTTCCTGCTATATGTTTCCAAAAACTGGGTCAACTTCGACCATAGTGCCAAAGGAGTGTCAGCTTGAAACCAAACTCATTGATGTAAACTTGTAACCAGATTGACAAAATATGGTGAATCTATCTGAAATAAAAAAAAAATAGAAACATTCATATAATTTTTATGGTTTTAATGGGAACTGTATTGGATTTAATTATCTCTGTGGGTCACTGCACTGTAAAAATGGTATCAAATCATCATATATTTTTATGTTACTTTAACTTAACAAATTAAATTAAACAATTTCAACTTGTTTTTGTAAGTAAAATCTTAAATATAGCTTGTTGAATTGACTTGCATAACCAAGTTGTTTTAACTTTTTACTGCATGCTTTTACACTGTGTGGTATCTGTTGGCTTTTAGCTGGCCTTAGATCCTCAAATCCTAGCTTTGTTTACATGCAGCCAAATAATCTGTTTGTAATCGGGTTGATGGCTCTATCGGATTAAAAAGCCTTCATGTAAACACCTTTATCAATACATTTGGGGTTGATGAGATGCAAAATTCGATCGCATTGAAAGGGGTGGTGTAGTCCGATCTGTGATCTAATCATCAGAAGAAAAGTATGCATGTAAACGCGTGATCTTTGTATTTTCTCAATCAGATACAAAAATACCTTGTGCACGTGCGTAGAAGAATTGTGCTTAAGTTCACATATCATATTTACCTCATAATTACGTATCACATGATTCTAATCACAGAAACATGCAATAGCAAGGCGATGGCAACACACATTATTAAGGTAATGGGGTCACGTGCATCAGGCTACATAAAGCAATAAAATAGATTTTTTTCTACTGTTTAAACAGTTTCCACCAGTAATTTTTTTCTGTGGGTTAAAGATGAAAGCATTTCGTTCGTTAATTATTGGCAATTGGGCCGTGAATAGTCATTGGGAAAAATTGGGCTATAGTTTTGAATGTCCATTGGGTTGGTTTTGATACGCGAATCTGGCATCACTGGCTGTGCAGACGTTTGGTTCGGATTATATAGAAAGTACATGTAAACTAACATTTTAATCAGATTGCAATGTTTGGGTACATGTAAACGCTATGGTCGTAACAGGCAATCAGATTAAATTCAGTCTGACTGACAAAATGTTCTGCATGTAAATAAATAGTCATTGTCAGATAAAAGGTATACTGTGGGTACACACCAGACGCGAGTTAAACGATTTGCGCGAGTAAATTACATAAAAAGTCCATACAAAGACGTCATTAGATGGGTCCTTGCGTGGGACGGTGCGAATGATGCGATATGGGCGGCGCGTTTGCTGCGAAAACACGACCTACTTGTCTAAAATGCGTCTTTTCCCAAGTTGAAAATATTCAACCCGAGCAAAAAATGGCCCGCGTTTGGTGTATACGTAGCATTAGAGTCTCACTTGGGAGGTACCCTTTTCAAATGTCCTAATATGCACCATTTAGGTACAGATATGTCAACGCTATCTCTTGGCAATCCGTAGGTATTTTACGTGGTGTCTAATCCGTATTAATTCGTACACACTCAGAAATAAAGTTGTCACTGGGACAGTATCCTTTCGAAAAGGTACACTTTTGTACCCAAAGAGTGCATATTAGTACTTCAAACGTACATATTGACAGCTCAAAGATACATATTTGTACCTAAATGATACATATTAGGACCTTTTGCAAGGGTATGGCCCCAGTAACAGCTTTTGTACCTTTTTTGACAGTGTACGACCACATTTGTTAATTTTTGTACAATTCGCCTTGGTCCCTGTGAAGTTGAGGTTAGCAGTGGGGTTTTGTTATTGTTTTTTATGATAATCGTACATTTTTTGCATAATTAACTTCGGATGAATTAATTCAAATTAGCCAATGTTGCACCCTTTAGGTACAAAGATTTCTGTGATGTCCCAGTGACAGCTTTTGTACTTTTTTCTAAGAGCGTACAGGACTCTCAAAATTCGCTACATAAAGGATTTTGTAATGGTTTTAATGGCAAACAACCGATGGGTCAAAATGATATTTGTATTTGAAGCTATTGAGAGGGTTGGCGAATCTGAGCATAATTTTAGACATTGTTGAAAGGACCTGTCCATGTGAACAAGAGTAAAGAAGGCCGACAATTGTTTTCATATGGGATGTCATAAAAACTAAATTAACTGCAATGCACTTAATTTTGACTCCAAAAATAAGAATTTCTGACATTCCCAGTGGTTTAACTTTTTTATATGTGCATATCGCATAAATACGATCATTCCGACAAGCAGCGTACGTTTCGGACCTTACGTCTGTGGAGTCTCTTTATGGAGTCTTTGTGCTCATAATGGGGTTATGCCTCTCAAACGGCCACATGCCCCTGCTTAAACCAACAACATCTGCTGCGGGCTACTCCTCTGACTGGGCCGAACGCTCGTGAGATCTCGTTCTGTACGTTTGCGATGTGCGTCGCGGGGAGAACATTAGCACAGCGGCCTCTGTTGTATTCACAGCGGCTAATCCCCGTTCTAATCCCACTGCTATTGAACATTCTTTTCCAGTTTCCTCTGACCCGGCCTGCCAAGGCACCGGTCACTTGTCTCCTGTTATTCACTTGCCCTCTGGGGAGCTCCACTCCCTATCTGAGCTGTTATACGGCCCATATGTTGTTGTTGTTGTTGTTGTTGTTTAATCCTAGGGCAATTTGACGTGCGTATCCATGACAGTGTCTCGGCCGCCGTCCAGAACTTGTGGCAGAGGTGTGGGTGATTTCCTTTAGTCAAGGGGGAGCTGGGAGGAGAAGCAAACCCTGACAGCCCTTCACACAGCCTGAGCAGAGCGGGCAGCCACCCAGACACACACACACAAACAGACCATCTGAACGCAGGCAGCCAGGCATATTAGATCGGGTTACACTTGACATACGCAACTGGGAGCCGGGGAGTTTGCAAATATGGCATGCCGAAGGAAGTGTTGCAAGATGCCTGTGTCAGTGCTTACACAAACAAACAATGCCTGCAGAGAGAGAGAGAGAGAGAGAGAGAGAGAGAGAGAGGGAGAGGGAGAGAGATGCGATCCGTGAACAGCTTGCATGCTCTTTCCCTGTCCGTATTAATAAATAAAGCCACTCTTCGACAATGTTTAAAACAGTTAAAGGGGCTTATGGCGTAAGAGACTAAGAACTCTGTTTTAAAAGAATGAAACTGGTCAGTTTTCACAATAAGAGTATGTTTACATTCACATTTAGGCATTAAGCAAATTCCTTTTTTTTACTTATAGTGCATTACAAATTACACATTTTTTCATCTGCATGTTTGTTTCCTGGATTCAAACCCCTGACCTTTTGCGCCGTGTCTTCGAATGCAAAGTATAACCGTTTTACATACATTATCTGGGAACTAAACTTACACTCTCAGAAAAAAAGGTACTGTACAAAAGTTGTCATTGGGATGAAATGTAAAGCTGTATTTATCTAAGGCATAGATGAATAGTAAGAGTTCTGTGACGGCATATCGTGATCCTCAAACACAATTGTTTCCTCCTTCTTACGTAAACCTTTTCCCAGAAAAACACAACTGAAAAACAGACCGATCTCAACATAACACCAACTGTGATGTTACACATTAAAGTCGCCATTAAAGGGATAGTTCGGCCAAAAATGATATTAAACCCATGATTTACTCACCCCTAAGCTGTCCGAGTTGCATATGTCCATCGTTTTTCAGACAAACATATTTGATAAACAAAGGTCTTCTGAGGGTAATCCGCGCGGTGTTGTTGTAGAAATTTTCATATTTAAAACTTTATTAACGAAAATAAATACCTTCCGGTAGCGCCGCCATCTTAGTCGCGTCCGCATTCAGGATGAGAGCTTACGCAGCCTACGGAGGCTACTCTGCTGCTGCTCTGTGCCCCCGCGCTCCGAATTTGTCATACGTCACTAAGAAAAGTGCGTACACTACGCTAATACTCTCTCCTGAATACAAAGGAGTCTAAGATGGCAGCGCTACCGGAAAGTATTTATTTAGGTTAATAAAGTTTTAAATATGGATATTTCTACAACAACACAGCGCGGATACCCTCAGAAGACCTTTGTTTATCATCCTTGAGCCATCTGGATTTAATTTGTGAAGGATGGACGCACTTTTTTTGGACTTGTGAGTAAATCATGGGTTTAATATCATTTTTGGTCGAACTATCCCTTTAATGGAATTAAGCAATTCTCTTACTTTCCACATGTTGATGTGGTGATACTATTGACGTTACAGTTAAGTTTGGCAGGTCCATACTGAAAAAGCACAAATTTACCACTCAGAAACGTTCATTTCCAATCTACAAACAATTGATTTCTCCCAAAATTCTGTATCTTCGTCTGATACAAACTCAAACATAAGGTCTGTTTACACACACACAGAGCTACTGAACTAAACTGCAATGAGAAACAGCCAATCGGAGCAGAGCTCAACATTATCCTTCAAATAAGGTAATAATAGACCATTTCATTTCGTGGGACAAATCCTAGAGTTTTAAATGGACATGTAAACACATTTCTGGAAATTTTTTGCATATAATAAAGCCACATATCTTCTATGCATAGATATCAGAGAACAATTTAACAGATTATTTTAATGCATTCTTTGGCACCTTTAAAAAGAGCCTAATATTTCCCACTTGTGTATCTTTGAGGTACCAGTATGCACCTTTTAGGTACAAAAGTGTACTTTTTGGAAAGGCACTGCCACAGTGACAACTTTTGTACCTTCTTGTACCTTGTCTCTGAAAATGTATGATGTTACCATTGCTAACGCCATGCTATACTAGCTTAAAAGCTAACATTGGTGAACCAGCCTGTAAAAACCCAGCCAAAGTTTTTGTGTTTTTTTGTTGTTGCATAAAATCATCCTACATAAAGTGTAAAAATATAACCTTGATATCTTAAATATTGACTAAGATCATTGAAATCCATATAAAATCAAAAATGTGACTTTATACTTGATCTCACAGACAGACTTAAAGCAACACTATGTAGTTTCCATGTAAAAATGACTTACAGCTCCCCCATGTGGTTGAAAAGTGCAACAGTGCCTGGTATCAGACACTCTTTTGCAGGCAGGGGGAGGGGCGGGGCTGTGTGCTCTACCCTCCACCGCCACTTTCAGAGTGTGCTTGTAGCAGCTAGGAGGCTGCTCAGGTTGCAGCAACAGTACAATTTGTCCAGTTAAAAGTTGTTCTATCACTGAAATAATTTTAGAGACAGTATTTAAAGGTAAAAAACTACATAGTGTTGCTTTAAGTTTTACAGCGAATTCGAAACATAATGGGTTTAAGATGTTCAGAATGGAAGTACTTTACTTTCATCTGGGGTGCAAAAAGCTTTCGATGTTTGAGTCGTCCAAAGTGATGCTCATTTCCATCATCTAATGTGTTAGATTACATAATTACACATTCAACAAAGAAGTACAGCTGTGGTAATTTCAACATAATTACATTAGCTAACACATTTCTTAAATTTAAATAATTTTCCCAAATAACATATCTTATCTCTAGAGATACAGATGGCAACGATTCAATTACAGAGAGGAGAGAAAAAACAGAGAGGAATAATGTAGAGCGTTCCTTCCCCCTTCTGAGCTTTTTCAAACAAACCTCTTTGCCCCAGATTTCGCTTTTATTTTTCCCCCTTCCATTATCAAACATTAACGTTTTGTCTCACGGGATGGTTTAGAGACGGCTGTTTTATCGCTCGGATTTCCAACCTCCCGTCTCGAGAACAACCACGTGAGCGTATCACTGTACCAAAAAAAAAAATGCTCTTGCAAATGTTCCTCTTATAGTTTCAGTCAAGTCCACATAAAAAACCCTGTTTGCCAAGTTGAAAATGAGTCTATCGCCATGATGCCACCGCGCTGCTCTGTTTGTACGACCCAAGATGGCTGCCGTAAATCAATAAACCAGATGTAATCTGCTGTGTCCAGAAAGCAAGGGGAAAATCTGGAGTATAATACTGCTGGTCCTTTATTGTCATTCAGACACAGGCTGCATCAGAAAGAAGGGCTTGTGCGCACCTGATAAGACCGAGGCCCAGAGTGAGTCATAAATCAGACCGACCAGCCGCTATTCTGCTGATTTCACACAAGAGTCCCTGCTAGTCAACACCACACAGGAGCGGACAGACAGTCAGAGAGCGAGCACAAAAATGATGGATCTGCTATTTGGTGTCTTATCGCATCAGGCAAGAAGTTTTTTTCCACAAAAGCCTGACCTGCAGAGAATAAACAGCCCTGTACAGAAAACACACATGGGGCGGCGTGTAAATTTAAGGTGTCTTTTATGCGAATGACCTCCACTACTGTTTACTAGGTCAAGCAAGACAAAATCTCTGAGGATGGAGGCGTGAGAGCTTTATTGTATAATAAAATCAAGTATATGTTAAAGCAAAAGCATCATAATTAAAAAAGTATCTTTTTAAATACCATACATAAAATGTTTCTTACAAATATCATTGAATATTACACCAGCTCTTTCGAAGCTCAGGAGATTGAATATTCTCAGTTGTGTTTCATTAAAGAATCATCATAGTCTCAGGATAATGATAATCTGAATTTAATAATAATCTGATTTTAATAATATTCTGAATTTAATAATAATCTGAATTGAACAAGAATCTGAATTTAATAATACTCTGAATTTAATATTTAATAATAATCTGAAATTAATAATAATATGAATTTTACAATAATATGAAATTAACAATAATCTGAATTTAATAATAATCTGAATTTAATAATAATCTGAATTTAACAATAATATGAAATTAACAATAATCTGAATTTAATAATAATCTGAATTTAATAATAATCTGAATTTAACAATAATATGAAATTAACAATAATCTGAATTTAATAATAATCTGAATTTAATAATAATCTGAATTAATAATAATCTGAATTTAATAATAATCTGAATTAATAATAATCTGAATTTAATAATAATTTGAAAATAATAATAATCTGAATTTAATGATAATATGATTTTAACAAAAATCTGAAAATAAGGATAATATTAATTTAATGATAATCTGAAATGATAATAATCTGAATTTAATAACAATATGAATTTAACAATAATCTGAAATTAATAATAATCTTAATTTAATGATAATCTGAATTTAACGATAATCTGAATTTAATAATAATCTGAATTGAACAAGAATCTGAATTTAATAATACTCTGAATTTAATAATAATCTGAATTTAACAATAATATGAAATTAACAATAATCTAAATTTAATAATAATCTGAAAGTAATAATAATCTGAATTTAATAATAATCTGAATTTAAAAATAATTTGAAATTAATAATAATAATATGAATTTAATAATAATATGAATTTAACGATAATCTGAAACTAATGATAATCTGAATTTAATGAAAATCTGGATTTAATGACAATTTGAATTTAATGACAATCTGAATTTAATAATAATCTGAATCTTATAATAATCTGAATTTAATGATCATCTAAATTTTATGATTATCTGAATTTAATTATAATCTAATTTAATAATAATTTGACATTAATAATAATCTGAATTTAATGAGAATCTGAATTTAATAATAATATGAATTTAACAATAATCTGAAATTAATGATAATCTTATTTTAATGATAATCTGAATTTAACAATAATCTAAATTTCATAATAATCTGAATTTAATGATAATCTGAATTTCATAATAATCTTAATTTAACGATAATCTGAATTTAATGATAATCTGAATTTAATGATAATCTGAATTTCATAATAATCTTAATTTAACGATAATCTGAATTTAATGATAATCTGAATTTAATAATCATCTGAATTTGGGTAAATTTGATGAAAATATAGAATTTTAAGTGCAGACTTGGCAAATCTGAGCCTAGTTTGTGACATTTCTGAGATCTTTTCTGAAACTCTAATTTGTGAGATGTTTGGGTCTTTTTCTCAGGAGAAATGTAAGAAGACTTGAGCAAAATTTTCTATTTGCTCTCCATTTAATCTCATTGATGTCTACTTATTCATTTAGCTGACGCTTTTATCCAAAGCGTCTATGAGAAATGACTAAAATATTAAACATATCTCGTGTTATTTTTCTTATGGGTTGTCTCTTTTAATGCCCTCAGGTCCTTTTGGGTCAGGAAAATACAAATGTGAATAATATGATTTGACAGCAAATTCATATCTGTTTCTCTGTTTCACCAACACATGAAGCTGTTGGTGTCACATTGATGAAAATAATAAAGAATCAGTTTTTTCGAGTAGTTTTTGATAGTCTCTAGTCTTATAAACTGTGAATAGTATCTTGTAGGCTACTAAGTTATATTACAGTACTTTATCACAGTAAACAAATGCATACAAAATAAATTGTGCATTCATAGTTACAACTGTTTATTATCAATCCAACATCTACTTCCACATTGAATCACCACTTGGAAAGTCTGGGTTTTAAGAAAACTGTAATTATGGTTACTTACTGTATATTACTGGTAATTACAACGTTGTGGTGGCATTTATGTGTTATCATCTTGTAAATGTGATCATGACATGAAGGCAGCTGCAGGCTCTTTAAAGTGCAAAACGACTCAGAATGTGAATCTTTTAGTTCAGATTAATTTTTTGACAGTGGGGTGTTTAAAAGAAGGCATGTGGTTAAAGTTAAAATAAAAAAATGAAATCATTTACTTGAGAGGGGGAGGCAAACACTGAAGAAACTCCAATGAAATCAAATTAAGCTAAAGAATAAAACCTGTACTGCATGATTGAAATGACCTCAACGTCGGCTCTCTCATTTCCTTGTTCATATGCTAAAGCTGCAGTAGACCTCTTAGCCAAAAACCCCATGTAATGAGCGTTAACATGTGTAATCCTCTCTGCTGATGTGTGTGCGCTTTCTCTGTGTTATTTGACGCCCACCCTCCCAGAGGGATTAGCTCTATGGGTTATAGCTTAGAGATGCTAATTTCAACCATCCGAATGTTCCTCTCTCTAACTCATAAGAAGCTCGATTTAATTAACAAATAAAGTACGAAAAGCTGTCACGACAAAGAGTGTCGATGCACATTGGAGCCAAAATTGTATAGGTAAAAATATAACACGTGTTTCAAGTGAAACATTATTTTATTAAGCATATTTATTAAATATCATCAATTTATTAAAAGATTTAGCCCTTGACATTTAAATAGGCCAAACAAGGATAAAGTGCAAAAAGCAAAGAAGACACTAAACAAAAACTACGTTAATGTTACGTATGTAATGCTAATACATGATATTACCATGCTCATTATGGTACATCTAAGAATTGGCATTGCACATTCAAAGTACCAAAAAATTACAATCTGATACAAATAGCGTTACCACCTCAATATATCTTGCATTTTGTCTCAATGCAGTGTAAATTGTGCAAAAACCAAAGTAAATATCAAAGTATAGCAGAGCGCAGGGGAGAGTAGTTTAGTGTACTACAGGGAGAGTCTCACACATGCCCAACTCAAGCTTAATATCCATTCTCCCAAAGCCAAACCAAACGCTGTTTGTAATGATGCAATTGCCTGGGCGCAGAGCTTGAACCAATCAAAATGCCGTTAGCTTAAGGACAGTTGGAGAGCTCTTTAAAGGCACCGTTAGCCCAAATCTGAAGCTGGAGATGTGAGGTTCCACGCCAACCTCTTCCCATGAGGTTCTCTACAGATTGGAACCTTCTGGCACCCTGATGATCACACATATTACTTACAATGCAAAAGCAGTCCAAACATCTGACATAGATTACAATCTAACAGTCAGTGGCAATAAATGCTTTTCAACGCGCCCCTCCAAAGAACGCATTTGGATGAATGAGCGAGAATGCGGTGCCCAAGCGAGGGAATGCAAACTTTAAGTTATTAATCTGCCATTATGTGCCCAAAATGGCATTTGCATAGTTTATGTGCCAGTAATGAAATTTTAATAAGAGTCAATTACACACATTAAAGTAGACGGCATGGAAATCTATCGGGGTCACGGGCAACACAATATTCCGAAGCTGTGTGCGGTTACATTGCATCAGCATGGGAAGTTCAACAAATGTGTTAATTGCCCAGGTCCTTTCATGCAATGTCAACTGTATGTCATCTTTTATATAAAAACTGTCCTTCTAATACGCTTATTACATCATGTCTGCTGCAATTGTCATCAGAGGTTTGGCTTTGTATGTGACAGACCTGCTGCTGTGGCTCATTGGGTTTCATGTCCGTTTGTTGCCTAACTAGAGATGGAAACCCGAATGATAGTCAATCTTTAAAGTTTTGTGACATTTGAGTGCTGTTCTGCATGACTTAATTTAAAAGCATTCTTTGCTTTGAACGTTTTGAACTATTTTTATTACCTCGGTTGACACCATTAGGTGTGGAGATAATTTGTTGAATTTTTGATGCATTTTTTAACCAGTGCTTGTGTCTTATTTTGCAGTGGGATAATCCAATCATCTTTAAATTTTCACTTTATTTTTACTTGTTGTTACATTCCATAGATGCAACATCAGTTTAGAAACACAATAAAAAAAGGGAATATCACCACAGTATTCTCTTACCCATTGAACAAAATATTTTCCAATCTCCTCCCTGGAAATAGAGAATTAGTTGAAACACGAGGACAATTACAAGTGGGCCCGGTGTAAAGAGCATGGGGACTAGAAAAATAAACCAATCGCAGCCCTCCAGAATCAATCTGGTTTACTTTAAAAAGCCCTCTGAACTCATGCCAGCTCCTTCCATCCAAATAATTCATCCCAACTCAGCCTAGCATTTTCACCTCCGAAACATCGCACAATCAAGGGAGCATCGCTGTCCACATGCTTCGCCTTTTGTTCGGCGCAGCAAGGTCGACTGAGCATCGCACCTTAAAAGTAACATTAGAAATATCTAATTGCGCAAAGGTATGCAGGTCTCCCTTTTGAAGTCCCTTGTTTTTCCAGCACTTAAGTCTATGGGAAAGATTGCGTGGGCCAGCTTTTCTTTCAACCTCTTGATCCGCCTTTTTCACCATCAACCCCTTTTACAGCTTTTCTCATTACGGCATTTGAAAAACAGTGTCTGAGGAGCGGCGATGCATGAATGAATTATTTAGACCGAGTGGCGAACGAGACCGACAGTGTGTGCCGAGTTTTAGTGCGGCGCAAGCGAGTCCTCGGAGGCACATCAGAGGGGCCGAAAGCCATAATGTAAACTCACTTTTATACTGCAGAGGAAGGAGGGGGACTCCAGCTGTAAGCTTTATTTAGTAAAACAGACAGTATGTAAAGATGAGCCAAGTACGCGGCCTTTGGAGGGTGGATGCGTTTCAAGTGTTTGTTGTGGACTAAGTCGCTAAGATCAGATGTATGTGGGATATTGTGGAACGAAAGGGGTGCTCTTCCTTGTTTAAATGTTTAAAATCGGTAGCCATGGAGAACATGTGAACGATTAGCAGTCTGTTGTCTAAGACAATATCATTGAATCATTCATCACAGCATACTTAGTTTGACGTTAGCTGCGCTTGCACGGTAGTCAGCCCACACGTTCTCTAGAGGCGAACATCCTGTAGTGGTGGATGACAAGATTCTCACTAATCACATTTTTTGCTGCTTTCTGATGCGGTAATGTTATTCTTGCTGGAAAAGTTTTCTCATTTTTTAATGACTGTAATGTCATTCCAAATCTGTATGCTATTATTTGTTTCATGGAGAAAAAGTAACACTTTGTAGTTTTTCAACCTTCATAATATATTTTCAAGACCCTTGTGATGGTACATTGACTTAAAATAGGTTGAATGACATGTCCACCATAGCCGGACGGGGTCTGTATTGCTTTTACTCGTACTTTTAAACTTGGGGTTTCGGGTAGTAACCCGAGCACAAAACAAAAAACTACATATATCTGCTTTACGGCATACAGTACGTCGCATCCTCCATTTCCTCAAATTCAGACGTGAGAGCGCAACTATTTATTTTCCTGATGTTTTTGTCATGGCCGAAGCAGCAACTAAGAAAAAGAAACCCAAGGTTTTGTCAGAGGAGACCAGAAAGAGAAAACGGGAAAGTGACAGAATAAAAAGAAGGACGGGGATCAATATTGGGCCAGTGTTCGTTCGCTGGCGTGAACAAAAGGAGGAGAAGGGGTTCCTGACCGATGCTGACTTAGCCGTCATGCTTTTGGACTAGTAAGTAATGTTATATTGCTCGCATATATATATAAGTTCTTTCTGGTGCCCGAACACTTTTTCTTTTTTTACGTGAAATTTACAGGAGGCTACGTGAGACTATGGCGCCGTGGTAGCCTCATAGACCTATGACACAGATGATCCGGGTTCGATTACCCTATAAGGTATGAGCTACCCTATGAGCTACACAATCTTTTGGCGTTTGAAAAAAATTAAACCCATGAAATTATATTCATATGACATGCTGGAAGGCACGTTTGTGACCTAAAGAGTTGTCTTTTTTTCCATTGCGACAGTGATGGAGCGCTTGTGGCCTCTAGGGGTGCTAGACTTGAAAAATACATGTCTAGCACCCCCTAGTGGCCAAAAAGTTCTGCGGCGTGCCTTTAAAGAACAGTCTTTACAACAAACAACTGGCTTACACAATAAATTACAACAAGAGCTGTCCATGTTTGCATACACCTTCTGTGGGAATGCCAGTCTCAGAACTCGCCCTGTGTGAACAAAAGGCAGGACCAATGCCAAAAGGGGTGTGTCATAGTGATGACGTGTGCGTTGTTGAAGTGACATAGTTATTGTGCAACTCTTTAACCACTGGTTAATTTTCACAACAAAAAAAATGTCTGCAAACTGGAATAAGGCTCAGGGCAAGGAGCTCCTCGCTATCCGTGCTGAAGCTGAGATCGTAATGGAACGATGCACAGAAATGAATCAGAAAAAATGCATGAGTGTGGTTTCTCTCGAGAGAAATTGCAGATTATAAGCAAACTTGAGATGCGTCTAAAAACATTTCAGCAAGTGCACGAGTGCAATTACACACCCAGATGTCACGTCTTTAAAGGATCTTTACGGGATTTGTGTGAACACATGCACAGATTCCTGAAAAAGTGTTTGTGTGAACAAACCAAAATCAATTATTCCTGGAACAATTCCCAGGACACCTTACCCATGTTTTATTCAAAATCTCTGAGCAAAAACGGCGATGTTTGTAGGCCGATTAGACTTACAAGCTGCAATAAAAACAAAAACCTAATTTTGGGACACACTATACCTTTAATTTCACTTTTTGAAATTGATCACCGCAAATACTTGCACACAATAAAACCCACCTTCAAGACTTTGGCTGTTTAATGATCTGTGGTTATATGCAAGCCTTTAAAATGTACACTGTGAAAATTGCATTAGCCTGTAAAGGTAGAATTATGCTAATGTAATTAAATCTCGCCTGCAAAGCATATGGTGGTTTGTTTTATAATCTATTATGTGCTTTTCTTGCCTTCACCCCTGCAATGCTGGAATATACTTTCAGAAACCACCTGATTCAATTTATTTCGCTGTGGCATAAAGTCATTTGTGATAAACAATAAACATTCTCTGTCGTCTTCGTTCATGTGTCTTGATTTCACAGATCAGGTTGGCCCAGCATGGCTCTTGGTCTATTTATAACTGAGCAGGTAACAGTCTGTGTGGTGGCATCTGTGTGCCAGGGTCCAAACACTCCCAACCCTCTGACAGTCTCTCTGGCTCAGGTGGTGGGCTCAACCCTACCGTATGACAAACACAGCTTGGTGGGGGGCAGCTGAACCCGTGCCAGACATCCAGAAGACAGGGACCGATGAACACAACAGCTCTTATACAGAAATGCTCAGATGAGATGCTTTATTACTTGACCATCTCTGCAGACAAACACAGACTGTAACTTCTTATAATTATTTGCTGGTAGTAAAAGGATAAAAATAATATTTTATTAACTTTCTTTGACAAGTGTAAACTTTGGTGTGTTCAACCAATGGCATAAGTCTTAACAACAACCATATTGTGAATGCTTGATTTCGTTTAGTCTCTCTCTGGCAAATGTACACGGGAGCATGTTGTGCTGTAAAATATCAAGACTGTCCGGACAACTGTGCGATGCTTATGGCTTTCTCGTTTCATTAATTTCTCTTTTGTTTTAATTGATCTTTATTTCCCCTGATTATGAGCGTAATTAAACACCAGAAACTAATTCCTGCTCCGTACCATCTGCCTGGACAGTCAGGCTTCCAGAAGGGCATATGGATGCTGAGATACTGGGCAGGAACCATCACCATCACCTGCTTCCTAATGCATCCTCATGACATGCAACTTTACCCGCAAGGTCATTTTAAGGACAATAATATAAATGGTAATGCAGTTACGTTTTAAAGGTATTGTTAACAAAGACCCTCTTTTTATTAAAAAGTCATTATTCTTTTAACTTTTTGTATGTGGCCATTGAAGAATAAAGGCTTTTTTGATTAAAAGAGTGCCATGGTCATTCAATGTCTTTGTAAATGGACTTACGAACCCTACACCATAGATCACCTTTATTAACGTTTCACCTGTGATGTAGAGGTTTTCACGAAGGACTGTGCTAAAACTAGCTAACATGCTAAAAAGCACATGTAGGCATCCTGTTTCTATAGCAATTTACGATTGGCTTTTTTAAGTCGTGACATACTGCACTTTCTCTCTCCAATTCTTAACAATAAAATTATGAATAAACCATCTGGTTATAGCCTATTTAAAATCGTTGGTCAGACTTGACTCAAAGAGCACAGAGATGGTAGCAAAAACCAATGCAAATGTCAGGCCCATGGCACAGAATGAGCAATCATTGGTGTTCAAACAGTCCATATGTAAGTTGATTTAAGATACAAAGCTATGCAAAGCTCTAATGTAAAGTCATCTGTCATTGTGACAGCAAGTAGACTTTTGAATCTGTAATAATGAGTGGATTAAGTATGCTTTTTTAATCGGCAAGAGGGAAATAATATTGATGTGAATTGTACAGTATGCATCAAAGGAGAATGCTTCTTAAAAAGACAAAACGTTTAAGTTAAGGTAAAACAATAAACATGTTTATGTGCTGATCAGGTTGGGGTTGAGTCTTTTGCGGATGTACAGGTTTAGCTTTCAAATAATAGATCCCAGCAAGCTATAACCGAGACAGTGAAATGATGGCTAACTATAGACCCAAAATAGTCCAGCTATGAGTAACCAACTTCTACACTAAATAACCTTAAATATGGTTACTTGACAAAATAACTTGCGATATAATATTCCATCATGTAAGCAAAGTCAACAGCTTGCTTTTTTATTTCTTTTACATGACCTAAGCATATCACCTATCATCTACAGTATTCGGTAACACTTTATTTTACGACCCGCAAAGTACCGCGTAATTAAACCGAATTTACAGCGTACCTATTTGTAACAACAGGGTAGGTAACCTGTAGGTATAAGGGAATAATATTTTAAGTTTGGGGTAATAAGGGGGTAAGAATATGAAGAATTATAAATTATTTATACTCTAAGTATTTTATAACAACAGGGTACCTATTGTAATATTACGTGGTATGTATGACTTAGTCAAGTCTATGGGGAAATTATGTTTTATTTTTTTTTTATTGTGAATTTTTCTTATTGACTACTGAATGTTGTATACAGTCAATGTCTACGAGCCACATCGGCAAATAAATATAACAGCATATCACTTTTATTTTAGTAGCTTATATTACTTGCTTTTAATAACAAAAGTCCAGCTGATTTAATGTGGTTATCTTTTTTTTAAGGTAAGTACAATACAAATAGCAACTTATTCCCTATTTACCAGGAAACTCCTACATTTGCGGACATATTTGAAGTGGTGCTTTGCAATTTATTTACTGTAAACACAAGTATTTTAGCCAAATATAATTTATGAAATGGCAAACCAGAATGAAACAACAGCAGATATCAGCTCCCGCTAAAGCAAAAGACGACTACATGCGTAGGTTAGTGCGCAGGTGTAGAGCGCGCGGCCGTCTGCAGGAGGTTTGCTGGAACGCGATCCTGAGGTGAAATTTCTTTAAGAGGTTTTAAAAACGTTCTACACTGTGGATTACGGCTGCGAGTGATGTTAGCAGGTTCCGCATGCTGGATAAGGTGACTGGTTTTGTTAATACATGACTCGCGCATTTCAAACAATGTTTTTCAAGAAAGTTGCTAGCTAACGGTAGCCGGTTAGCTAGCACATAAGTAAGCCTAAAATTTATAAACGTAACTGGCTTAGAAAACTCTGTTTCTGTCAAGGCACAGTGAAGAAACATTTACTGAAGGCTTTCATTTATGTTTTTTATATGTAATGCAGAACAGCATTTGTGAGACGACATCAACTCATCATCCGAGTGGACAGAACACCAACAGAGGAAGCCAAGCCGCAAAAACAATGAAAAATTGTCATGACTTTTTATTTTAAATAAAAGTTATGTGATAATAAACATAAAGTGTTGGCTTAATTATAGTGTTTTAAAGATGTTTTGAAATAAGTTGTTTTAAAATAAAAATAACAATATTCTGTATGTTTATGGTATTTACCCTATAACAAGAGGTGAACAAAGCACCACTTTAGTTTACAGCCCGCAAATATGAGAGTTACCTGGTACATACACAGAACAATCGGGGAATAAGCCCCACTTTAGTTTACAGCCCGCAAATATGTGAGTTACCTGGTACATACACCGAACAATCGGGGAATAAGCCCCACTTCAATTTACAGCCCGCAAATATAAGAGTTACCTGGTAACTCCTGTATACATATACAGATCAAAGAGGTACAAGTTGCTATTATTTTTATTGTGTGTTATATTTTATTTGCCGACGTGGCTTGTAGACATCAACTGTAGGCTATACAAAACACTTCATCAGGTAAGTAGCAAATATGAAAAAAAAAAACATATTACACATAGACCATATTACCCATAGACGTAAGTCATACATACCACGTAATATTACAATATGTACCCTGTAGTTATGAAATACTTAGAGAATAATTTTCCATATATTCTTACCCCCTTATTACCCCAAACTTAAAATATTATTCCCTTATAACTACAAGTACGTACTGTAGAGGTACTCTGTTGTTACAAATAGGTACGCTGTAAATTCGGTTTAATTACGCGGTACTTTGCGGGTCGTAAAATAAAGTGTTACCCAGTATTCTTGGGCTATGGTTAGATGTCTTTTAGACTTTCACTTACAGCCCAGATTTTGCCTTGTTTTAGCCAAAAGTTCTTGCTGGGATGGGTCCATGTCGGTTCTGAGTAGTACATTTATGGCATTTCTTGGTTCTGCATAGTTCCGGGTCCAACTTTGAGGGGTCCATGTCATAACCTGATCTCCCTCAAACTCGGATAAAACAAGAAATAGAGAGATCAGGTCATGACAGTCCAGGTTTTTTTAAGGATTTATAAAAACTTCTATTGTAATGCACTCTCTTCTATTGGACATTTTTTGCATGCATTTATTGTTAGTAGATTATACATATAAAAATATTATATTAAAGAAATAGTATAAATACCCCAAATTACTGAGTTACAGCCGTTTAAACAAAGGGTTTTTAAAAAACACTGCCCAGTTAACTCTATTGGAAAATCCGCCAGAAGCCTTGAACAGGCACCAAAGGGATGAAGATTACAGCCCTTGATTATTGCAGTGGCAAAGCATGTTCTACTATTTGTTGTGATGACTTTTAGACCTGGGAGGGTAATTAGGAAATGTGAGTAGGTCTAATTATAGACATCCCTTGGCACTCAGGATTCCTGTTCATAAAATTTTTTCATTAAAGTGTCAAATTGTGCTCTCTAATGCCAAGCTATGCCGTCGCCAAATTCTCCACTTTTGTGTTTCTGCTAAGTGGCGGCTTATTTGATTAGCTCTGCTCTGCTTAATGACCCAGCAATATGAAGTTAAGCCTATTCAAAGCTGAAAAGAGACACAGTGCTATCAACTTTTGACCTCCACAAATTGATTAAGTTGAGTTAGACATTCAAGTAGCTGAGATTTGCACTAGGTGAGTTTCATTGGAGTCCCCACTTACTCAAGCTTACATTACAACCATATGGCCACTGCCGAGACCGAGTGCTTATCACAATTTTACAGATATTACAAATGTTTTTTGCTTAAAGCATGTAAAAAGCATAAAAAGTTTTTTTTTTCTGAGGTCATATATAAACACTGTGGCATTATGGCTGTTATATGAAAATTGAAATCTATTTTGCATTTTGATTTATATCCCAACGTTTTCTAATACATACTGTTTCTTGATTTTTATTGTTCTCGCTCAAACCAAGTTATGAACCGTTTTGCTGCTGTGACTGTTTTATGATTCTGCAAGTTCAAGGATTTTATTGACCCTTTGATGGAGAACTGAAGTTGGAAGATGGAGTAGGAGTCAAAGAGCTCCACTGTCTGTTACTTCTACGGTTCATAAATGAGAACTGACGTGGACTAATATCATCCGGAGGTATCTCAAACACGTCCTTCACCAGCCGTGCCTAGAGACAAGCAGAAAGCCTGGCTAAAACAGTAAGAAAGCTGGAGGAGAAGCAGAAGAAAAACAAGAAGAGGGTGATGGATGGCGTGAGAGACTGGCGCAAAGCTCTCCAAGCTCTCGCCTGCCCCCACTCATACCATTTGTAATGGGTAGACACATTCCTGCTCTTCTGAAAGATTTAAGAAGTAATTTCCTGGGATGCACACTGCGGAGATAGAAGACAAACTTCAGGTGGCAAGATTTGCACCACCCTTTAGACATTACCTTTTTCTTCTACATTAACAGCTTACAATCCAGTTTAACACGTTGTTGTCATTCATTTCTGTGCAAATACCTAATTTGTATCTCTAGGTCTAGCAGATTATAAAATTTGCAAGATAGGGAACCGGATGCTAAAACAAATGCAAACCCACAACACTATCAGCAGAAGCAATTATTCATATCAAACCCCTTGTCGTCATAATTAGAGTCTTCATGCCAATCTATTCAACTGATATTAAAATAGTTAGCCTTGGTACGTGTTGAACCAAACAGTCACACATTACTTTTATTAAGGTCCCTGGGAAAGGAAGACCACAAGCCAGCTCAGTTAGAGGTTCCCAGTAAACACTTTTAAATGGTTTTCTGACTGCTAGCAGTTTGACATTCTCCAGACCTTTGACTTCCCTCATCACATAATTAGGAAAATTGCTTTTTGCAGCCCTAGATTAGTAATGGCTCTCTTTTTCCCATCCTTTGACAAGAGTAAACTACAATAAGATGTTACCTCTTACTGCTCTTACCATCACTAACTCCAAACCATCAACCAATCCCGGCCAATGCGGTACTTTCATATAATGGTCCCAATGATCTCAGCCATTGTCTGCTTCATCACAGCAAGTCTTTGATCAGGGAACGATCGCGGTTGTGAGATCCAAGATTCGGGCAACTGCAGACACACTTGTGAAGATGGTGAGGCGGCCCATTTGAAAATAACCCATCCAACTTTCATCTAACAGGCCTGACACCCACTAAAGCTTCCCGCTCATCTAACATCTCCCCCCACGCAAAATTAAATTGGAGGCAGATGGAACAGACCTGCATTGCTTGTCCTGTCAGATTGTCATGGCACATTTGGAGCGATTTCAGTGTGGTTCTGAATGAGAGGGGCTTATGGGGGAATGTTTAGGGGGTGGCGAGGAGAGAAATGTGGAAGCTACTTCTGCCAAGACATCAGTCGGTGTGATCACACAGCTGGCGCTGGTCTACAGAGAGTCTGCATACCAACTTATAAAGCAAGCAGCCGGCATTTCACCATCAGCATGGAAGAGTTTTTGTCATCCTCAAAACTTTCAGTCAGTTTGAAACTGTTTAGCTTCAGCAATGCACTCGTAAAAACCCGTGAGGTTTACGTCATTGCATTGGGAACGGGTGGTGACACATCACAGTGGGATCTCTGGGGATATTGTGATTTCCATATTGTCCTTCTCACTGCCTGAACCATCACTGTCAAATCTGCTTTTTTAAAGCCCGATGAATCAAACCAGTCCCAGAGTGCAGAGTCTCTTCTGCCATTACGCTTACCAATCCCTGCATGCTCTCCATACATCCATAAGCTCTGCTCTCTGATGCGTCACGGCTGTATGCTTGCAGAAGCTCTTTCTCAAACAGGGTCAACGGGGTCACACGGAGACGAGGTCTGGAATGTACAGGCTGATGTGATGTGTGCTTTACCGTGGCTGTGTATTTGACAGGTAAAGTTCTGATGAAGGGTTAAGAGAGAGAGCAGTACACCTACAGTGACCTCCTGTGGGCCTGACCCATGACCCAACCTTCCAGAAAGGCTCCATAAGGGTCAAGATGAACTGAACCGAGGAGATATTCCCATGCATCGGTGAGAATATGGCTGAGTGGATCTAAATGACTGATGTCTAACATATGGTAAATGGACTGCATTTATATAGCACTTTCATAGACCCATGGCCATCCAAACCTCTTTACAATTTTGCTTCACATTCATACACTGACGGCAGTGTCAGCCATGCAAGGTGCCATCCAGCTCGTCGGGAGCAGCTTGCTCAAGGACACCTCGACACTTGGTCAGGTGGAGCCAGGGATTGACCACCAACCTTCCAGTTTGTAGACAACCTACATGAACCACTGAGCCAATGCCACCCCACATATGAACATATGGGTTTAGGTATCTTTTTTGTCAATCAAGCGGTACTTACCTTCATGTCATTCTGACTAATTTCGTAGGGTGAGTAAAACAAAAACAGCTTCTTTAACAAAAAATAAGGTTGATGATTAAAAAGGATAGAATACATCACAAAAGTAGAATTAAATTAACCTTCTAAGTTCGGTATGTAGTATTTAAAGCTGTCCAAACACTGCTAAGATGTCTAGGTTAAAACAAGGTTGTCGTTGAAAAATTTATAGACATCTAACTATATTCCCAAAATAAATGTAATTAAAATACGTAAATAAAAACAAACACCTTGTAATCACTCTTCACTTCGCTTACATGGTGGAATATGAGACATTCCAATCAGCAGTAAACAAGACTGGATTGGATTAGAAATGAAAGAAGAAACTGATTTTGTTAATAAGGTTTTCCATAACAATAGAAGAAGCAAGCAACATTCCCTATAGAAAATAATGCTAGCAATTTCCTGTGAACATGCAGTAGGTGTGATAACATCTCCTCCTTCAATGTTAACAGGTAATGAGTCCCCTGATGTTCCAGTCTTTGGCCTTAAGTGCTTTTACCAAATGATGACGTCTCATGCTGTGCCAGAGAACCATACTAGAAGTTTGAATCCAGTTGGTAATGTTATTTCCGCAGGTGCCATTAAGCCTCTAATAACTGACAGAATCATTAACATATCATTAACACGTAAGCTTGAACTTAAATTTAAACCATTTAATGAGCCTATCATTCAACATTAATAGATTTGTTATCATTAGTAATGACTTTGGCGTCATGTGCTGTTCCCTTAGGTCAAAGTGGTGCGAAAGTCACTTTGCATAATGTAGGTATCAGACTGCACCAGTGTGAAAGGAAGGTCCTCGGGCTGTCTCTGGTCGAATAATGGATGGTTTCCTTTAAGGGAGCGAGTTTGGAAGACGGGGCCAAGAGCCAGCAATGGCACGCACATCAGCACAGATCCAGAGATTCAACTGCCAGGCAGTGTCCTCACAAAACACCTGTCTTTTCCCCAGTGGGGCGGCACACCCCCACTCATCCCCTAGTCCTTCAACCTCATCCATCAGGCCTCTGTCGGAGATTCGGCCGAGGGCCAGTGCTGCTGGCAGGCCCGTGCTCCTCTCTCTCGGCCCTCTGTATTGCCGGTCTCCACGCCAGAGCTTTTAATGGCACTCAAGGGCGACTCTGAACGATATGGGGGCGAAAAGCCGATGGTCCATACGATGGCGGACCTCACTGTGTGATGAGTGACAGAACTGATGTCATTTCTGGGTATTTTTTCTCGGAAGGTTTGGAGAACGATTTGGAGAACGCAGGAAAGCAATGAAATGAAGGATCTAAGTTACATTCCGACACCCACTTCTCACACCCATGTTCAGGTTGGCTGCATCCAAGCCTCTTTAAACCAAAGAGGCATGAAGCGAATTCTTTCGAAGGTAATTTCCCAACAATAGTACAAAAACAAACCTGTTTAGCCTAACCCCTGGATTAGGACGCGCAATTAACCTCGCAAAACTTCACCCATTACTTTGATTGATTGTAAGAAAGGATTTGTTGTGCCACGGCTGAAATTGGTTTGCGTTTGGGTGCCAAAGGCAGCGTCAACCTTTGATTAGGATCTGAGAAGACCTCGTGGGTCACGCATGAATGCGCAGAGACATTTCTGGAAGTGAGGCCCTGTCATTTTTCTTCTTCTTCTGATGTAAAAAACAGGTAGGTAGGGTTTTTCCCCTCACCTCCTCCTCCAGTGACGGCACAGTGATGGATTATATCTCAGTGCTTAGAAACACATTGTTTTCTTTAGCACAGCAGGGTATTCTATTTGCTGGGTCTCCCCGTGAAATATTATGCATATCTATCATTGGCTTGATGCCACTGCTATGCAGTTCCAAAAGGGAGTATTTGTAAGAGATTGCAGCTTTCCTTTGCTCTCAGCAGTGCACAAATGAATACAAGGCGAAACCTGGGTAGCTGATGTTAAATGGCGCTAGCAGAGGGATGAGCGATTCGAAAGTGAAGGAAGAGGGAAGCTCAGATCATTTGCCATATTTGCAGCAAAGGCCACACACACTTTAGCGCTGGAGATTCATGTTCACTGACAAAACAGTTATAGGTCACAACATCTTCGCCAGCGATGAGAACACAAAGCCTACGTACTAGTTACTAACGGAAATGCATTGCGTTATTGGCGACACAATCAATTATTTACATTTAAATACGGAGCAAAGGATGGCAAACTGTTGCTCCGCTCATCTATAGATGGTAGAGTATGTTTAAATAAAATGTTAGATTCCATAGAAATCCACAGACTTTTCAGCGCAAATTGTATTTCATAAATCACTACATTATAAATAGATTATGTATATTTGTAGAATTGCAGAAATAATTGATGTTTTCAAACTTGTTTCCCAAACTCACCCCCATTTGCCATTGGTCATACTAACAGATTGTCTGTGCCAATGTAAATGCCAAAAGTAACTCTTTAATATAGTCCCTTACAAATATTAACCATAAACCATAAAAACATGTTTACTGTAGTAAAACTATGGTTTTGCTAATAGTAAGAAATACACCAATATCCATGGCTACTACACATTTGCCACAAAAAACATGGTTAATTTTCGTAAGGGATGCCACAGAGTCAGAGTGTACGCTTTCCAGGAAAACTACCCAATGATGTTTTTATTTATGGTTGTCTCTGCATTTACGTTCAGATAGAAATTGCAAAAATAATCATAAAATAATACCAATTCTCATGCACGCATGTGTGCGCGCGCACACACACACATAAACACAAAACTGTGTGAAATGTATTTATGTAGGAAGTGAACAGTGTCCAAACACATGCATTGCAATGTTAAGGTTTTATACATCTCTGTTGCAGCTGTTTATTTACACACACACACACACACACACACACACACACACACACACACACACACACACAAAAAAAAAAAAACGGTGTAATGCGCAAATAAAATGTTGCACTTGTTTTATGAACTTTACTTCCGGTTTCAGTTTTTTTAATGGTCTGACTAGTTGCTAAACTGAACTCTTGAACAAATACCTTGTCGAAAATAACAAATGTTTTGGTTCCTATGTAATCTATGTGTTGTTTATTTTGAATGTTATATAAATAAACTACTTTAAAAGGACTTTGTTGTTATTATTGATAGCGGAATTTACCAGAAGTTACGTGTTTTCCATGAAAGCCGCTTGTTTATGTTGTTACTGCTGAGACCGTCTATATTCTTTGGGAAATACTACAAAAGTGCCCCTAAAGTGCACACACACACAGTGTAACTGTACAAACTAAATATCCTGTTATCTTCCACACTAACCCATAACACTGACAGGACACATCAGATATTTTATTTTAAAATAAAACGCCATTTAGTATGTTTACTACGCGATTGGTCATTGTACAGAACCACATTTACAAGTAGCCTGTTTTCAACAATGTTTTACATATCTTGTTAATTCAACACCCTTGCTCCTTTCTTCTTCATCCTCTTTCCTCTTCTCTGCGCCAGACTGATAGTGCCGTCCTTTCATTGCAATCAGTTTACACTAATGCACATGATTGACTACTGAGCCCCTAATGTGACATTGGAGTAAATAAAATCTAAAGTTTAGTTTCATGTGCTCACGTGAAACTTTCATGTGCTCACGGGAAACCTTTATATGCAGAATTTTTTTAAGTTTAGTTTCACGTGCTCACTTAAAACTTTCGCGCACGCACGTGAATGCGAAAGTTTCATGTGCACACACAATATTTTCACGTGAGTATGCGATAGTTTCACGTGCGCACGCGAAACTAAACTTAATTTAATTTTTGCTACATGTCCCCTTAGGGGCTCCGTAATTGACAGACCAAATGAGCAAGAAAATTTTATTTTTCACCTAGCTTATATTGCTTATTAGGTAAAAATGAAAAAAAAAAAATTTATGATAATTGGCTCTTGTGCCATTCCACGTGACAGAAAGTTGACAAAGAGGTTGTTTCAAAGAGGGGATGAATTAAATTTTTTTATTAAAGATTATTGGGGAACATGATTAGAAAAAAACGATGCACAATCATTTATTTAAAAAAAAAATGCCTACAGTATTCTATTAAATTTTTTTTATTTCAATTTCATAGTGACTTCAAACTTCTCAGACTTTTAGATCTGTAGAATAGAGGAACTTCAAAGACTATAATAGGAGTTTTATATTTACTCATCAATATTCTGATGATCATGATAGCTATATGATGAAATACAAAAAGCTTTCAAAACAGTACTGACTAAAAAGCTGACTAAAATTTGCGTACTGCCTGATGGCTCGAAAAATACATTTATGCCTGACACGTGCTTCTCCGTGCGCCTGGCTGGAGCCAGCTTTCCGTCACAGGGGATGTACTCCTCTCTAGCCGATCCGCCTTATGAAAGAGAGCCTTGTAGGACTGAGATCAATCCAGCCCTTGGGAAAGCTCCGCCCTAACCTGCCACAAGATGGCTGCTAGGGACGGCTGGTAGTCCAAAGACTGTCAACAAAATCTAAGAGATGTCCTGAAACTTCTTTGTTGCTGGAAGATTAAATGAACTTTGTGAATCCAGGCAGCCCTCTGGTCAATTAGCATTAGTGCTAATGTTGTGTGTGAATGTTTATTTGTTTTGTTACATAGGAAACCACGACCGTTGAGGGCCAACAAGGGCGCTTTCTGGCACAATCATCAAATGGAAGATTAGCACGGAGGGATTATTGATCTAAATCCCTCTTTTATGGTGCAAGACAGTGAGTAAATAAGACTGGGATGTTTGTTTGCTGCCGTTGAAAGCACTTATGCCGTAAGCAATTTGTGGGCAACTCGTGTAAGTCAAATGAAACTGTTTAAAAGAGCAGTTTTTTCATGGCTTCAAGTATCTCTAGAGAATATGAACCCATACATGCTCGTTTCAATATGTTTTACATGAATTTCTCTTGAGGGTGATGGTATTTTAAAAAAGTACCGTGACAGGCCTGCGATGATGAACATGTTGAAATAAATTGGAAATGATCTGCAATGCAAACAAGACGAGCGACCCGGTGAGTGCAGAGGTTTTTGTTGACTGTGCATTCAGATTTTGACCTCACGCTGCCCTCCAGAACCAGTGCGACTATTTGCAAACAGATACATTTGCAAAAAACACGAGAGACAAGTAATTTCAATGTTCAAATGTTGCTCTTTCATAGCCCAAGAGATGTAATACAGTCTCAGTTAAATTTTATTAAACTTCACCTATAATTCCTCTAGAGAAATACAAAAAAGTACTATATATATATACATTTAGGTATTTTAAAAAAGAACATAGTATAGCATAGAATAGATAATTAGCTTCTTCAATAACATAACTTCTTCAGCATTTATTAATCTTTCTTTATGTTACATATTGCAAATTTAATTATGTTAGTTTATGGTGCATTAACTAGTGTTAACTTTTATTTAAAAAGAAAATGCTAGAATTAACATGAATTATGAATCATAAATTGTATAAGTATTGTTCATTGTCATTTCATGTTAGCTATGCATGTTAACAAATATAAACTTATTGTAAAGTGTTATCAATAAATTGATAAATTACAATGTTTGAGTTTATATTAAAATCTCTGGCTGACAGTTTGTGATATTGTTAAGTTCTTATCTGAAACCTGTAAAATTCTCAGTGCTGTTTAGTTTGAGATATTTAACAGTTGAGATATTACAGAGAAAGTCTAATTCACTAATGACCATTTAAAAATAAAATTGTAATTTTTTGTAAATTATAAAGATCAGAATGAGAATCAATATAATTTATTGCGATAGAATAAAATACATTTAATATTAATTTAATAATTTACTTTGTGTCTGTGAAGGCATATTGAAAAGCAAGCTCCATTCATGTTATTATTGTGTGTTGGCTCTGCTGTATGTGTGTGTGGTTATGGACCGGCTGTTCTGTGTGAACAGCAGACAAGGGATGTGAACTTCTGACCCGTCCCTGAGGCCAGAGCCCAGAGTCTTCTGCAGAATCACAGAGACATATACACACAGTATCTTATCTACATTGCTTATTATAGATCAATGTATTTTTATTATTCATTTGAGGTACAGTATTCAGTAATGATAATTAATTGTAAAAAAAATTAATTATATATATTATATATAATTTGTTATCTTATTTCAATCAACAAATCAAGAATCCTCAATTTTACAATAAATAAATAAAAGTGAAAGGACAATAAAATGTTTTAGTCTCTTTTAGATTATGATTTTAGCTAAAAATAAAAATATTTTTTTTTTAGTTCTGGTTTTTGTTAGATATTGGACACCATTTACTAAGAAGAATAAAAAACAGTAACCTCCTCACAATATATATATTTAAAATAAAATGTAAAAATGATAAACAATTTGTGCATGTCTCCACATTTAAACTGCTACACATTTATGCACATATTTATTCTATGTATAACATATAATTTATATAAAATTGGTATAAAAAATAGTTAATTTAACAGATATTGAATTGTGTGTTTTGTGTCTTTTTTATTGATTTACAGCACTTTGGTAAGCCTCGGCTGTTTTTAAATGGGCTTTATAAATAAAGATTGATTGATTGTTTTATATGAACTAATCATAAAATTTGGTGTTTTGTTATGAATATTAAATTCCCAATCAGTGTTTCATTATTAGTCCCTGTGAGCTGAATTCATATTCTCATTGCACAAAAACAAGCTCATCATCGACACAGAGAGCAAGAGGAAAGATTTAAAGCGGAGTGTGTAAAAGACTAAAGAATGAGCGAGAGAAGGTGGAGTTAACATCAGATCATGGTTCCCAGAGTGTCAGCACCCCCTGCTGGTTTGATAGCACCCAGGGCTGAAACTTCTGACCCTCTGACCCTCTAATCTGCCCTGGGCAACCCTAAAGCACAAGTCCTGCTAGTCCACTCCTTTTAAGAAGGAGAGAGAGAAAAAGAGAGAGAGAGTGTCTACCGTCTGTTTACAGCAGCTTGGCAATATAGTCACAGTCATTGTGGCCAGCAGCGCTCACCGATAACCCCTCATCATTTTAGCACTGAATCTATGGAGGGGAAGGATGAGAACGGAAATGTGTTACAGTGTTGGTCTGTGAATGTTAATGTGTGCAATACTTATTAAGCCACCTAAGCAGAATTATCAAGCACATGATGCAAAGACTTTTCTGCATGGTTGCCGTCTTTATTATGCTACTTCCCATGCTTAATTTTGGCCAAATTTAAGGCAAAGTTGCACATATCCATAATGCAAACTCAATCCCACAATGCATTTGTAACAAACTCAGTGAGCAAAAATTTAATACGGAGAAAGAAAATAGGACAACTGTTTAAAATATCCATTATATTTTAATTATAAATAGTTAATATTATATGTATTGTAAAAATATTTGTCCGTGTCTACTCAGTTTTAATATTCATGCATTTTTACTGTAGCAACATGCTAATTTCAAGCTATTTAATTCAACTGCCCATTTAAAACCCTTCAAATCGGTCACCTATTAGATTCTGCTTAGGCACTAAGCAGCTCACTAAGAATTGAAAGAGAGCTCATGTGCTTGTGTGTGCGCTTTTGTGAAGGGCTCACATGAGATAGGAGAGAGCGGGAACATGCCTCTCGACTGCCGATGATCTGACGACCCCAGATGGAGCTCTGTTGTTTCATTATCAGCTAGGTTCACGTTCAGCAGAGGTTCGGCTATCATTATCCATCAGCCTTAATGAGACAATGGCACTGCTGTAAAGGTCAGGCAATTATTGTGTGCGAGACTTTCCATGAGAGGCAGCTAAAATGGGGAGATAAAACCAAACACACATGCTGAAGCGCATGCACACACGCACACACACACACACACACACACACACACAGAGAGAGAGAGAGAAAGAAAGAGAGAGAGTCATATAGTTGCAGTGCAGCCATGACAGTCTTCAGGCAATCAACACAGCACCTCTCAGACACACAGACCTTTAGCTTTTCAACATGGTAATGCCACTTTTCTTGGCTCTCCAATTCAATTACATTTAATGAATGTTACATTAACATAAAAGGTGGACCTGTACAAACATGAGGAAAAAATAAGTCCAGTTCGGTATTAAACATGTCTTTTCCTGAAATTTTCAAATGAGGAGAGTAACAAATAACATGAAGATTTTTATATCAGTTGTAGCAATATATATTTTTTTAATATATGTAAGTATAATGCATAATACACAAATATCTGACCCTGTCTGTGAAATCCTGCCTTAAGTCTTATGCACACACACACAGGAAGTATAACAAGCACATATTTTTTTACATTCATTCATGTAAAATTGACTAAATCTATTTAATAAAAAAGTAGAGATTTTCCCATCTCTTTACATCTTCTTTAAGATAATTAAATTGTAGTCTAGTTTATTTAGCCATGCTTTATACTACAGCTATATTTGGCTTATTGAAACTATTAATTAAAAAAAAAAATTAATTCCCTTCAAAATGAGTTTAAATGATTGATGCATAATGTATAAAAACAGCCTGATCTCATTAGAATTCGTACATATTTTACTAGTTGGCTAATTCGTATAAATTTGTACGAAGTTTAGCGTGCATAAACGTATGATTATCATAAATAAACAATAACGAAACCCCTCCCCTAACCCAGGCTGTAAAAATATTTTTGCACTTACATTTTTAACTTTAATCAACTTGGATTTGAAAGTCATTTCAACTATCTTGAGAAGTGATGAGTTGGTGTTATTTATTTAATCGAGTTGAATATGCTTTAGTTATGTCAACTTTATTTTAAAGTTACAGCAACTCATCACTAGTCAATACAGTTAAAATGACTTGTAAATCCAAGTTGATTAAACTTACAAATTTAAGTGCAAAAAGTTTTTTTTACAGTGCGAATGTCACAGGGGCAAAGGGAAATCATCCAAAAAATTTACAAGTGTGGTCAAACGAATTAATACGAATTAGCCACTCCTTAAAATACGTACGAATTGCCATGAGATAGCGTTGGTAAGAAAATGCTTTGAGTTGCCAGAATCTTCGTTCACCTTTTAACAGTTTTTATAAATAGTCTTGTGTTGTAAATGGATTTTGATCTCACAAGATTCTGTGAAATAGTTGCGCATTATTTTGCTCAGTTTTGCGTGTCATTGTCACGTATTTCCACCATTTTACGTGCCCGTGCCACGACTTTCTTTTCCGTTTCAGTTTCACGTATTGGTTACTCAACAATCTTGTTTTTCCTATTTGTCACTTCGGTTTGGCGTTAGATTTGCTGTTTGCATTAGGATGTCACATTAAGTATTGGTTTATACTATTTTTTTGTATGCTTTTTAAACCATTGTCGCCTGACGTTAGGTTTAGAGTTGGATTTGGGTAATTTTTTTGTATCAGAAAGTTGTTCTAACGCCAAACCGAAGCAACAATTGTTTAAAAATAAGAAAAACAGTTGAGTAACCAATACGTGAAACTGACACGGAAAAGAAAGTTGTGCCACGGGCATGTAAAGTGGTGGAAATACGTGACAATGCCACGCAAAACTGAGCAAAATAATGCGTGACTATTTCACGTATTTTGTGAGATCAGACTGAGATTTTTATAGGTATCAGTATTAGTCTCTAAATTAATGCATGCATAACAATACTATAAAATTGCTGTTTTATATGAAGTTTAGCTGTATAGTTGCATCAGCAGACAGTGTTGTCAATGCTTGACAACTCATATCAACTACCCATGTGCGAATAACAGTATTTCTCGAAGCACATCTGTCCATGCATCTCTCCGGAGGATAGACTGCATCAATCAAGAGCTGAAATGATACCGCACTAGCATCTGAACTGCCGAAAATGACGAATTATTCTCATAAACATAACAATGTCAGCAAATATGATATCATGCCTGTTATTTAGTAATATTTATTGGTGGGAGCAGGTGACAGGGATCAGGCATTTAACAAGTGCTCTCTTAGTCACAAGTATCGTATGCGGTACGTAAAGGCTCGGTGCCAGATTCTGTAACAGGATCAGTGTTAAACCTTTAACCTCTGACAGATGACATCACCCCCCATGCCGTTAGCCTGTTAGCATTACATAGAGCTCAAGACAGCTCCACCACAGAGCTGGCACTGACCACGCTAGCGCTAATTTCTTCACGTGACATAAGCATTTCCTTTGAAACGGATAGGCATTAACCGAGCCACACACCGGGCGAGAGAGAACATATCCTTTTTTATTTCACCCGGCGCTGTCAGCTTACTTCTCATAGCGAGTGCTGTCATTTGCGATGTTTTTGCATTTCAATGTATGTAAAATAGGTTAATTTAATTACCAGACAAACAAACTCAGCCATAGTTCTGGACAAAACGAAAGTTTTACAGAGCATGGAGATCAAGAGCCAAAGTTTTAGCGCATCGACTTTGACAATATACCTGAAATTTACTTTTTGCATTTATTCTCATTGCTCTCTTTTTTTAATCGTTCTGCAAAAAAATAAAATCCCTCTCAGGCAAACGTCGGCCAATGTAAGTTCAAAACCTTTAAGATGCTTTGATATAAACCCTGGAGCAATGGCTACAGTTGTGATAAAGAAGAGCGGAGACCAGAAAGATGAAAAATAACTCTCTGGCAGAGTCAATGGCATTTACACAGCCACTGGCAACACGGGGACAGCTTTATGCAGACCCATTGGTTACAGAATTTTAACGGCTGGATTAATGGGGTGGCAAGAGGAGCAATAAATTGATAATATAACCGCCGAACATACTTGCCAGGACAATTAAGATAATACAACTGGGCCTATGAATCTCAGCGTAAAGAGCAATGTGGCTATTACGACACACGCCCTTGAGGCTCAGCTGAAAAAGAGAGAGAGAGCACGCTGTCGATAAGGATCCGAATGGGACTCGTCCATTCACACTGACGTGACTAAGGTATATAAGCTATGCCAAACAACCACAAGCACATGACAATGCTTACTGACAATTTAAAGGTGATGTGTAATTTGATGTTGAAATATTTTATTTAATGTGCAGAAACTATAGGACATTTGTGGTTGATCGCCCAGAAAAGTATAAACACTGTGGCTCAGTGGCTCTGTCAAATCATTGCTCTGTCCGCAACCTGAAGATCAAAACGACTGAGTCACGTGAGTTTGGGGAGGGGCTACCTGTTGTATCGACCAGCTGCATTGCAGATAGGTACAACATTTGCTGTGTCCGAAAACGTTCACTCCTTCACTATTCCTGATATAGAGAATGACATTTGAGTCCACTATGTGAAAAAATTAGAGAGATTTCAGACACTGACGTGAATACCAAGTGTCAGAGAGAACTGTTGTGGAGATTCTAATAATTATTAATGCTGCAATCCATTACTTTTGCCTCTCTATCGCCACCTCTGTTTGAAACATAAAATTGCAGGCTACTTTATGACACTGTAAAAAAATGATGAGTTGAGTTTACTTAACCCTTGTGGGTTGTTCAAATTTACTACCCTGTCAGGTTGTTTGTGGCCAAAAAAGCCACTAAATTAGACGGCTGTAAAAATGTATCATTTATTTTTTTGCATAAATTTGTTTAATCACTCTTAGTACTGATCAAAACTATGTTTACAAAAAATCTAGATTTTAACTCTTAAATTGGCAAGTTATATAAAAATATATTAATATATAAAAAGTGATTGTGGACTGGATTTTTTTTTACCTTTTTGTGTAGGGCATTCAAGATTAGTAAAAAAAATTGGCTTTGATAAAAAATTTTGTTTTTGTGCAGCATCAGATTTTTTTCTCCCTTGTTAGTTGTTTGTGGCTTTTTTGTCCAATTGACTTCCATTATAATGAATTTTTTTTATTGCAAAGCATATAATCATGCATTCTTGATTGTTGGTGTTTTTTTCTGTTGCAAAGAGGTCAAATCTGCCATTTTTACTGCTGATCACCATGTGGCACCATTAACCCTTTAGTAGGCCTGTTAAAAAAACAAACCTTAATTTAGGCCTATAATATTATTGTTAAAAAAAATCTTTTTATATTTAAAATCAGTCATTTTGTGGGTTTTTCCCCAAATCAGTGACATCACTTATAAACTTGGCAATTAAAAAATTTTAATCATGGAATTTTGTAAACATTTGGTAGTTTTGATCAGTACTGAGGTTGATTAACTAATTTATGCAAATGTGTATGACATATTTAACAGCCTTTAAATTTAGTGGCTTTTTTGCCACGATAACCCGGAACAGTAGTAAATTTGCCCACGGTATATTGTTGAGTTTTTGACAAATTTCAAAGCATTTTCTCAAAATATATGTCATTATAAGATTTGTCACCAAAAATCATTCAATTTGCTGAAACACAGAGAAAGTTGTGGCGAAATGAGACAAAAAAAAAAAAATGGCCCCAACAACCCATAAGGGTTAAACAAATTGTGGAAACCCATTGCCTTAAAAAGTAAGTAAGCAAACTCCATACCAACTTAAAAATATCTGGGGCCGTATTCACAAAGCATTTTATCTTACCCCTAAGAGTACTCCTAGATTGCACTAAAAGATTTTAGCTAGGAGTTTTCTCTTAAAAGTTATTCACAACGCCTTTCAGACCTACTTTTAGTAAGGAAAAATGATAACTCCTAAACTAAGAGTGAGTCTTCGTTGCTACGGATGACGTAAATTCTCATGCACCAGCTGCCTCGCAATGACCACGGTGATTGGTTGTTAGATGACAGGGCTGTCATGCGTAACATAACACAGACGCACCAAATCATGGAATTACAACATCGAAATATGTCTGTGCCCTACACAAAATAATAATAGTAATGCCATCGAAATGCATAATAGAAAAGTTGTGAATGAAATTAAATTAAATCAAGGTAGCCTAATACCAGGGCCGGCGCCACGAGGGGGCGTGAGGGGGCGTCGCCCCCTCACTGGCACTATCCCGCCCCCTCAGATCACCATTAATGTTGAATGGGATTTTAATGATAAAATGCGCTATTTAAAAATCACGTTTGCCTTGTGTATTGTCTTCCTAAAGGGAATTTTAAAGTCTAATTATTTAACAAAACAAAAAAACAAGTGTGCATGTATTCTACCGTGACACACGCCCACTCATGTATATCCTATAGCAGGGGTAGGCAAAGTCGGTCCTGGAGTGCCGACGTCCTGCAGAGTTTACCTCCAAGCTCCAACTCTAATCAAGCACACCTGAACAACTAATCAAGGTCTAAAGAGTCACCTGAAAACTACAGGCAGGTGAGATTTTATCAGGGTTGGAGGTAAAATCTGCAGGACATCGGCACTCCAGGACCGACGTTGCCTACCCCTGTCCTATAGGCTTGTTCGAATTCATCAGGCGAAGACGTCAAAATGCCGCGAGAGCGAGACGAAACGACACTTAGTATGATTTCTCGAATCGTTCTCGCGGTACTTTGACGTCATGTGGTTGTTGGTTCTTGCAGCCGCGTCTGAAGTTGAACAAGTTTGTGTTGACGGCTTGAGGCACGCCGACAATGAGCCCGCGTTCTGAGTCTCAGAGGGAAATCAAGATGTCGAAGTGGGAAATTATATAAAAATTTACAGACAGGAGTGTGAGAGTGACCTGGGCCTGCCCTGTAGCAATGGATATATGGAAAATAGCATTGGAAGTTCTACAAACCGGACTCCGGATTGTCACACATCAATTAATGCCGTGGCGTGGATGAATTATCGGAGCATTTCAGGTGCAAAGATCCAAATATTCGGCTGTCATTAAGTCAATTCGGGCACCATGAACTTCAGCCAGACTGTACATAGTTTTGAAAAGTTCAGATGTTCATGTTCTTCAGCATCCTTGCAAGTCAACGTACAACCAACAGCCTATTATTGTTCTGCATTTAACGTTAAAGGTAAGCCTGTACTATCTCTCTCTCTCACACACACCTGTTTATCAGGAGTAAATAGATAAAAAACAGACATTGTTAAATTTATAATTAACGAATTTGAATTAGCCTATCCTACAGCATAGCTGTATATGTAAACGAGTTATTGCCATTTTGCTATTGTGGTTCTCTAGCTGCTTAATCGCTAGCTTGGTGCATTACTTGTGGCAGTTAAAATAACTACGTTATATGATCAAATTGAACCAAAATGTTGATAAAATGTTGCGTTTGGACCGTTTTTGGGCTGAAAACCATCAACTCTATTTGCCAACACTGCCCCCCACCATTACGTAAAATGTATTTCTACCTCTGGGTCTGAACTTCTAATGAGTAGTGTTGTGCTAATATGTGACGTTAGGTATGCGTTTTTTTTGTTGTTGTTGTATTGTTCAGAGCTCTGTACGTTGCTCACTATAGCTGTAGTTTTTGTGGTTGTATTACAGAGATGTTTGTTTATAACACTTTAAAACTTAATGTACCAAAACTATGTATTTTCTAGCTGGGGGAATTATATGCATTCATGTGATCGCCCCCTCTGGTATTTTAGACGCCCCCTCATCAGCGCTCGGCTGGCGCCGGCACTGCCTAATACCCAAATGAAAACCACCAATTGCCTAATAATAAAAAACGACATTACATTAACACTTGCTTGATTAATTGACATCCTATTAGCCTAAATAGACTACTTAAACCAAGGAAATTGCCCATATTGAAGAATCCTAATGTAATAAATAAATGACGGTGGATTATGAACTCGCCAAAATGGAAAAGAAAGCCCAACTGGATGCAGGATCAGTTACTGCTGCTGTCCCAGTTGGTGCTGGAAAAAAGAAACGTAATAAAAGGGAAATTCGGCACTGAGATATCAAGCAAAACTAAGCGTGAGACATGCGAGACAATGATGCGCGGGTCAATGTACAAAACAACCGGCACCCGACCAACGTTTTCAACTAACCCGCCCGCAAGTCGGACCGCAAAAAATCCGCGGGTGACCTCAGGCATTCGCTCATTTCGGATCAACCAGCGCATTACTGATGGGAGAGGATTTGTCGCAGATCAATGCAGCATTCCCGCTTGTGTCGCGGACCCCGGACGACTGCGAGAGGCGGTGGTATGCATTACAATCGCTGTAGAGGGGCGAGATTGCAGCCTTTAAACAGACTAGCATGGCAACAGGTATGCCTATAATATTAAATATTTAATTTCATTATTGTTTCATGTAATTCTGCTTGCCATGAATGTAATGAATTATGAAACAAATGTTATAAACAATATGCTTACATTAAAGTGTGCTTTTAAGTATGTGCAATGCTTTTGAGTTGGTGAAACTGTCCATGTTAAGGAGGATCAGCACCTAAGACATTTTAAGATCCTTTGTGTATAGGTCTTAGTGAGTTAGGAGTCCTCTCGACTTCTTTTAAGCTGTCCCAGACTTAGGTGCTACTTTTAGGGCTAAAATGCTTTGTGAATTACTCTTAGTGAAAAAAATTAGGAGTCCTAAATTTAGGAGTGACACGCCCAGTATTTTTAGGAGTTGCTCCTAAATTCGCCAGTTAGGAGCTACTTTAAGCCTTAAAGGAATAGTCTACTCATTTTCAATATTAAAATATGTTATTACCTTAACTAAGAACTGTTGAATCATCCCTCTATCATCTGTGTGTGTGCACGTAAGCGCTGGAGCGCGCTGCGACGCTACGATAGCATTTAGCTTAGCCCCATTCATTCAATGCTGCCATTTAGAGATAAAGTTAGAAGTGACCAAACACATCAAAGTTTTTCCTATTTAAGACGAGTAGTTATACGAGCAAGTTTGGTGGTACAAAATAAAACGTAGCGCTTTTCTAAGCGGATTTAAAAGAGGAACTATATTTTATGGCGTTATAGCACTTTTGGGAGTACTTCGACTCGCCTGAAAAGTCCGCTCCCCTTCTCACTCTCATAATGGGAGAGGAAGGGTGTTACTGCGCCAAGTCGAAGTACTCCCAAAAGTGCTATTACGCCATAAAATATAGTTCCTCATTTAAATCTGCTTAGAAAAGCGCTATGTTTTATTTTGTACCACCAAACTTGCTCGTATAACTACTCGTCTTAAATAGGAAAAACGTTGATGTGTTTGGTCACTTCTAACTTTATCTCTAAATGGTACCATTGAATGAATGGGGCTAAGCTAAATGCTATCGCAGCGTCGCAGCGCGCTCCAGCGCTTACGTGCACACACACAGATGATAGAGGGATGATTCAACAGTTCTTAGTTAAGGTAATAACATATTTTAATATTGAAAATGAGTAGACTATTCCTTTAAAATTCTTTGTGAATACGGCCCCTGGTTTCTACTGTTAAGAAACACTTATTTCAATTAGTCCACTTATTGCTTATTGAATAAAAAACAACATACCATCCACAACCTAACTATAAGCAATCTTTTGCACAGTGTGACCACAAAACTTAAAAATATTAAAAGCTCCTCTGAATATCCAACATAAATGAACATTAGTCTTTCTCTTTACTGAAATAAAATTACTCTTCTAGTGCAGTCCCTTTCAAAGTATGCTGGGAACTGGAAATGCTCCGCCCAGTTTCATCAGTACTGCTTTAACACAACAAGAATCAATCATGTATTAAGTTAGTTGATTCAATTCAATTTTTTAAAAAGGGGTTGAGTTGACTTATGTTACTTTTGTAAATTGGACAAGGAGCGCAATACATTTTTTGAGTGCTCAAAAAAAAAAAAAAAAAAAAAAAATGCTAACGAGATACAAAAGTCATGCCTGCTTAAATAACAAAAAGTTCAAGTTAACGCTTTCCCTGCCAGCATTTTTTTTTAAGTTGCCAGCCAGCTGCAGCATTTTTCATGATTTTCACAAAAGTTTAATGCCTTCCAGAAATGTTTCTTCTTAAAATATATAAACATACAATATACCAAATGAAAGAACAGACTCTCTGCTTTCAAACAAAACCAAAAAATCAGTTTCATCCTACCTTCATTAGTCCTCTTTTAATCACCTCTCAAAAATGAGTAGGTTTCTTCAAAAACCCAAAATTTTAAGCTAAAAGCTGAGATAATTGCCTTTTTTGTAAAGGACTTTTGATAGAGATCAGATTCAGAGCAATCATCAAAACATACATGGACATACAGCTGTTTGACCTAGGGTAATACTTCCGGGTTTTATAAGTTGCGGAAGACCTGGTGGATAATAGCGGTATTGCAGAAAGACGGAAATACTTGTCTTTGGCAGGGAAGCGTTTTCTTTTAATTGACGATTTAACTCGTCAATGGTGGGGAAAGAGTTAATAAAAAATAAGTTAATGTAAAATGCGGAAAATGTTACAGGAACTCCAAATATTTAAGTTAGTAGAATATTCTTCAATAAATTAAGTTTAAAGTAGTTAATATATTTAATTACATTTAAGCTCCGGACATTTTCTGTGAAATCCAACCCAACAGCTCAAACTTTATCAATATTTTAAGCATTAAGGTACATAAGTACATAATTGTTTATGTATGCTCAACAACTAATTTATGTTTATTTTAAACCAAAAATAAAACGTTCAGAGATAAGTTGACATTACATTTTTAATAAAGTGCTTTATAATGAAAATAAGTAATAGAATAATTTCCAAAGTGATTTATTATACTGTACTGTATATATCAAAGTATCTACGGTACTTTAATCTAAACCATCACTGTCCCATGGCCATAGCATTTTTTAACGGATGACTACTGGTACTCAAGTGGATTTGAGTATTTGACTTAATCAGCAAAACTGAACATTAGCCAACACAATCCCAACTTTAACCCCCGTTTCACTTAAAAACCTGCCGGGAATGCAGGATCACATTTCTGAATGACGACCACAGACTCTTTAATGTAGTCTAGAGGTTTACACAAAATACCTCAGCAGGATCCTTCAATCAATGGAGCTTTCGCTGATAATTAATCCCGTGCCCCTGCTGAAATAATGGAGGCACTTTTACGGCTTCATTATACGATTTATTTATATTAGACCAAAAATAAGAATTGCGGCTTGATTCTTAATCATCTTAAGTGCTTCTGCGAGCAAGCGAGGAGAAGCCCATTTCTGAACGTACTCCAGAGTCGTTCCTTACACCCTTCGAAAGCATTTCAGTGTGCATCCCGAGCCATTTGTAATGAGCATATTGCTCAGCGCGAGCCATTTGTGCAACACCAGCTATCTACAAAACAAAAAAGAAATAAATAAGGCATAAAACAAAATTGAAAATTGACAGCGTGGAAGCCGTAATTAAGATAAAAAGACTATCTGTGATTCTTAATGAAGATACATATCAGTATTTCTCAAACACAATGCTAATTACCATTGGGTAAGATTTCATTAATCTTGCATGAATTATTAAGCTCCATTAACTAATAAACCTTGTGTAAAAATAAATCAGGATTGCCGAAGCATTGTGGGACAGGTAAAGACTCTTTCTCCCTCTCTCTCTCTCTCTCTCTCTCTCTCTCTCTCTCTCTCTCTCTCTCTCTCTCTTTCTCTCTCTCTCTCTCTCTCTCTCTGCTTTATTGGATGGAGTTAAATGATGGAATGCAGCAATGACATCATTAATCCAGCTCAGTGCTAATGTGGCAGAGATTGATTAACTAGAGACTGAATATTGAAGATAAAGCTACAGAAGAAGACTCCTAGAGAAACAGCCTCGCAAATCTCCAAATAATATCATCTCTAAATAAAACAGGGCTGTTGCTTCACTTGCGCAACACATTTATTCATTTAGCAGATACTTTTATGCATGTTTTTCAAACGAGGGAGCATGCATTTTGTCTTAAAGAAATAATTCACCAGAATATGAAAACTCTTTCATGATTTAATCACTGTATTTTTTTCAGTTAACCATAGTCAGAGTTCTAGTAAACCATATCCTGGCACTTTTTCACTGCAGTCCAGTACTGCTTCAAAGTGGGTGTGATTATAGACTTATCAATATAGTTGTGCACTTTCTACTGACGTGGCATCATTGCAAGCGCACTAAAAACCAAACACACAGCATAGGACCAATGGATCACATTGATGGAATGGTGCTCCTGATTTTCAGCTTGTAGGTGTTTTTCAAGAAAGCTTTGGAATTTGTACAACAAGGCACAGACAACATTTTTGTTTGCTCGATGGCGCACAAGGGTAAGCATTTAGAAATGACGCTGGTAGTGAAGATTCTTTGACCAATCAGTGATCTGCACTACGACAAGCCATCACCCCCAATTTCCACCGACTGCGGAAAGGCTGTTGAACGGCGGCGGAGCCAATCGGTTTCCATTCAAGTCTATGTGTGTATTTCCACTGACTGTGTCCGAATCCGTTACAGCTCCGGCCATCCGCAGCCCTCCGGCACAAATACGCAGAGCTTCTATTTTGGTCGGATGCCGGACAGCTCCGCAGAGCGGAGCCATGACTTTATCGCGTGATCATACCTGAATTTGCAAGATCTCGTGTTGTGATCTGGCCTGGTCCAGCAAAACGTCATAATGGGCGGAGACAGAACTAGATATCGCGCGATCATCATGTGAATTTGCGAGACCTCATGGGTCCTCGTCACTTCAGCACGCAGCCGCTCTGCAACAAATACGGAACTGTTGGGTATTGGCGGACAGCGGAGTGCGGAGCCATAACGCAGCGGAGCCGCAGTTGGTGGAAATCCACCGTTAGAGCATTGTTTCGGGTTCTTGTTCACACAAAGGGTTTCCGTGTATCTTAATAGGTCCTCTATCCGGCAACAATCCCAGAAGATTTACGGGACCTGTTTGCGTTCACACAGAAGCTTGTCTGGCAATTTTACGGGTATTTTCTGGGGCCAAATGTGTGAATGGGGTTTATGATTGTAGTTCTTTACAGAAGAGTTGTAGTCCTTTAACAGTACGAATTCAATCCATATTTAATGTATAATTGGCACAAGGATAAGTAAATTATGAGATAATTTTTAAATTCTGGTAAAATAGTCTTTGAAGGGCCAAATGATTACATAAAATCTAAAGGGGCGGTTTCCCGGACAGGGCTTAACCTCGTCCTGGAATAAAATGCACATTTGAGCTGCTTTAATTTAAAAACACCTTGTACTGGCATATCTTAACATATATCAGTACCATTGCCTTGACTTAAGATGCATATCATTTGTTTATTGTAAGATTTGTTTGTAAAAACTAAGGCCTAGTTGTGGATCAGTATTAACCGGGAAACCACGCTTATGTGCATTTTATTCCTGCTTTAAATTCAGGGCCAAGTTTCAAGATTTAAGGTCTTTACTGTAATCTGTACTTTAGTACAATGAAGTTATTATCTTATCAAGAAAGATGGGGCAGAGGGGCATTAGAAATTATTAATTACATAGAATATAAATAAATATACAAGACAAACCAGAAAAAATATAAATAAACAAAAACAATTAATAATATCAATATACAGTAATTCAATAAAGAAAACTGTATGGAATAAAAACAGTAACAACAAAGTCTTGCAAAACTGCATAATGGCGGGACCATCTGTTTAGTCAACCAGTGGCAGATGATTGGTAGTGTTCAGGAACCTTTCTTTCTGCAGTATTGTTTAATAATGCTAAACCAAGCACAAATTTAAGGTACAAATATGTTTACTAGTAAACAAAGGTGCCTCGAACATGGATGAGATGCATTTCCAAGAAGCATTCCTCACATGCTAAGAATGGAGCTCAGGGGAAATGACTCTGCAGATGAAAGAATTAATCATTAATGCTCGGGCAGTAATGATCCCCAAAGTTGGCGTTATTGGTAAATTATAATGGATGATGCTTAGTAAATGTCTTCCTGTGCCGGCCCTTAGCCTCCAGATCCAAATTAAAGCTGAGTGCCTCGGAGTCGGCGAGCGGCAGCCCCGCACACGTGCACGATTGATTTTCTTATTTTCGTGTCAGGCTCTATCCGAAGAACGAGTTTTAAATCTGGATGAGTTATTAAAGCCTGCGAGAGAGAGCGGAGGGGGAGGGAATAAAAGGAGAGCAGAAACAAAACAGAAAAGAAAAGGCATGTGGTCGGTAGCCGGGCCGGCTGCGGGGCTGAATGGCAACTGTCACCGGATGATAAACGACCGCCTTTGCCCTTCAATTCCCGCCGCTGTCAGTCAGGGTGGGGTCATTAATCTTCATCGCTGGCTTGTCAGGTCAGGCAGGAGAGCAGGAGGAGAGGAGCAGAACAGAACGGGGGCCGCATCAGGCAGGCCTGGGTCACGATGAGATGAGCAGGGCCCGAACAATCCGACCGCTTTCGTATTGTCAGCCGAATGCCTCGTTTGCATAATTTATTATGATTCGCCCATCAGCCGCCAGCCTTTCGATGGGCCTGTGAGGTGAGAAGAAGGTTTAAGGATGTGCAGACAGATGAAGAGTGGGCTCAACCCCAGCCAATCAGAGACGAGTCACAGCCCCCACAACCAATCGCAGGTCTGCCGCTTCAATTACGGCGTTATAAAGGAACATTCATCATTCAATTAGGCATCTGTCATGAATCCACAAAAGGGGGAAACTTCCAAGGCAAGACATGATGGTGAAGAAAAGCAGGGACTGGACAAAATCTACTTATAGCTGAAGACCAGAGGCAAGAGGAGACAATATTGTGGGAGTTAACTGCAATGCCATGCCAATGACGGTGTCATGATTGATGGGCAGCTGTTATATAATGAGGATGACGTCTGGAATCACATATAGGATATGACGGGGAGAGGTCCACAATAAGATTGTCTAAAAAAAGCAATCCATGAAGGGCCGATGATGACCTTCTATATTTAGATAGTGTTTAACTGGAGATACATTTTTTATAATGTTAAAAACTTAGTTTTTAGTTTAATATAAAGAGACAACTTAAGTGCAAACATCTCAAAAGCATAACACTGTTGTTTGTTTGAGCCAAAACACAACTTAATCTCTGGTGTGAATTTAGAGGCGGAGCTATTTGTTTTTCCACCGATGCTGGGGAAATCAGTTTATTTTTGCAGTTCTGTTTGGTTAAGATAGTTAAGCTGCAAATACATGGTTGCGATGAAATTGCAATCTGTTTCAAATACCTGACTAGTTCAGACATAACAACACTTGTGAGTTTTGGGACTACCTGTTTTTTATTTACTTGTTCCCTTTATCCAGAGCTTACAAATTGCGGCTGTGTTTAATAAAAGGGTGCTTTTGGATGCAGCGTGCCAGGTTTTAAACCATGACTGTGAAATGTTACAGTAAATGAAATTTGTCATTCAATTATTTGTACAGAAGCGTGTGCACTTTTCGCCAAAAATTGTATTTCTTGTGTGTTTAGGGGTAAAAAGGGTTTGGAATGACATGCGCACACATAATGGCATCATCCAAACATTTTTGGATGAAGTATTTCTTCAGATGAATTATATCTCAGCAGAGAACGTCCGCCGTAGCAGCAGACTGTGCTTCCACAACATAAATCACACTGCATTCCCAACACGGCTCTTCCAATGAACATCTAATAAAAATGTGAATCTGTCACACTGCGTTTCCAGATTTTGTTTTTCTCCGTCCCGCTGACAATAGGCTAGGTAACATTCAAAGGCCCCAGATGAAAGAACAACCAAAGCTAGACGGAAATTCAAACGGGCATCCATCTGTTGAAGAGACGATGCAGGGAGGAGATGAATGGAGAGGCCAAGTGGAAGAAACAGACGAATAAAACAAACTGATGAGAGTAAAGAAACGGTAAATAATTGATGAGTTCTGGGTTTAAAAGAGACTGCTCATTAATATCATCCTGTTGTTTCATTAAGGAGTAAAACAGCCAGCTCCCAAACAATAGTCCTCCGTTCATCGGTTAGAAGTCAAACGCTGCTTGTTTTTCCTCTGACGCCAGGTGCTTCGAAATCCCACAGGCCTGTTCCCGAACCTCCTGTAGCCTCCCAGAATTCCCATGTCCCACATTTACCTCCCCAGCCAGGAGGAGGGACCTTGTAAATAATATATCAAGATAAATGATAATTGCTGCATTTTTCAATCCCATAATCTAATGAGCCCCATTAATTAAAAATGAATGTGTTTGTCGGAAAACATTTGACGTAAACACATTGTGGCAGAGACACAACAACTGTGCTATAACATTTCTCTGTATTCGTCTTATGATGCTTATATTAGTTTTTTGAAAACAACATCAAGGCAACTTCAATGTCATCCATATTATATCTTAGGATAAACTGATGCAATGTAGAGTGGATCCACTATCCCGTCACTATACTGGATCAGCCTGCAATTCCTTGAAAGCAATGTCAAAACAACCCAAAATGGCACTGCGACAGTGACTAAGTCATATCACCACATCCCCATCAGATTTCAAACAGCCCTTTGGACGTGTGTCGCATACAGGACCCCCACGAGACCGCTGATTGAATTCTGGCAAACAGGACTAAACATCTGCTTCAAACAAAAGACATCTGCATATTTCAGATTTGTTTTTCATAAATTAAAGGCACAACCTGCCAAAACCTGAGCACAGTTGTGTGTTCTTGTGTATAATTAGATAAAGTTTACAAGCTTTGAAAGTTGGAAATTAGCATGAAGCATCAGGACTCACCTGGGAATCTGAGTCCCAAAATGGGAACCGTTTTCCGCCTCTTTCCTCTCTTTGCCAAGGAGGGAAAATGGGACAGAATCCACTTTAACAACGCATATTTAGTGTGCATTGCCAACCCAATCTCACGGAAATTTGTGTTATAGTCACAATTTTTTTTTATTAATGTATTGTGCTATTGACATGATTTCCCGCTGTTTTTCGTGCCACAGGAGCACACATTATTTTTTCGTGTCAAACCAGCACAAATTTCTATAAATTTTTTTATAGTATTGTGTATTGACTTTCTGTATCGTGTAATTTTATATTTGTAATTTTATGAGTTTTCTCATTGTTTTTTTTCTTCTATTTTTTTTTAAACATGTAGAAACCAATACATAAAATTACATCCTAACGCAAACCCCAAATCTAACCCCAACCCCAAGCGACAATGATTAAAAAAAGGAAAAAAAAAACAAAGAGAAAAACTATAAAATGACACGATAAAGAAAGTCGTGCCACAGGCAAGAAAAACTGTTTATAGAAAAACGGCGGATAATTGTGTCAAAAGCACAAATAAAGTTTTCAAATCTTTCGTAATTTAACACATTATGCTATAAGATAGGGTAGACATTGCCTATTTTGGCAAAAGTATTTTTTGTCTCACTAAATCAAATATTGCTTGGCTAACTTGACGATTTTTGCTACACATAATATTCCCTGTCTACTAAAAATTATTTCTTATATATTTTAATATTTACTTTTTTAAACATTTGCACACACCACATCCCTTAAACCAAGCCGTGGCAAAATTGCTGGATGTGTTTATTAATATTTCGCTCTTTGGTTAGTTTATCATAGTTTGTATTATCACACTAAATAATAATAATAATAATAATGATTCTGAATTGTTAACAATTGTTTATAGCAAATGGTAAAATAATGGTTTCAATTTGACTTCATAGAAACAAAGAGCTCTATCATACACACGGCACAATGCAGCGCAATGCAAAACGCAAGTGTCTTTTGGTAGTTTCCACCCTGCGCAATGATCATTTTCACGTTTAGCGCCACGTTGTTTAAATAGCAAATGCATTTGCGCCCCCTTTTGCGCCCATTGGCGTTCTGGTCTGAAAACGAGGTGTGTTCAAGCGCATAGTTGGCGCGTTGCTATTTTGAGGCAACTAAAATAGACTACGCCATTGACCAACAAAAACCTGCTCTAAAGTCTAAAGTCAATGACGTAATATGTTTTTTGTTATTTAAAGAGCACGTTAGAAATATGCGCCTATAAACAAGACGACAAAGCAGGTTTGCTTATCACATACATGAATGCGCAGCAGCACAAAAACGCTTTTTAATATGAAAGATTGAAGGATTGAATTTAAAAGATTATTATTGAGTCTCTTGGACATAAATGAGGACCGATTATGAGACCTTAGAAGACACAAAGAGCTGCTTCACCTGCAGCCTGGTAAGTAAATAAATGCTTTGCCTTAAACAAATGCATCTATTTTAAATGTTTTTAAATGCTATCTTACGGATTTATTGACTGTGATGACTCTGTACCTGTGGATATGGTAAGATGGGAAACATTTTTAAATGTGCCCTTCCTCTGTCGTTTTTATTGTTTTATACTGTTGTCTTATACACACTGTATACTGTTGTTTTTACATCCAAAAACATCAAAAGCAATAAGTAAAAGGCCATTTTGTACCCTGATTTTGAGGCTTAGAGAAATGATCCGTTTTAATGGGCGGGCTGCATTGACGACTTGGAAGTAAACGCCCACTGCTATGATTGGATAACAGTTTTTCGTTCAAACTAACTTTCAATTTAATCTCATGTGTAATCAGTTTAATGTTAAGTGAGTGTCTTAAGACACAGTTTACACACGCATATTTTATCATAAACCCTTTTGACACACACACGTGTCTTTTATCGTAAACCCACGCACAAAAACACACACACAAACACACACACACGTGTCTTTTATCGTAAACCCTTTCGATGCGCGTGTAGCGCACGCACGCACAAACACACACACACACACACACGTCTTTTACATAAACCCTTCGATGCGCGTGTTACGAATGCACAAACACACACACACACGTGTCTTTTATCACATTTGATGCGTGTGCATCATGAATTCGCGTGAATCGCGTCCCTCTGAAGAGAAATCCCGACCGCAACTGATAGTGACACATAGTACTAAAGTGTTTTACTCGCACAAACACGCGTGTCTTTTATCATAAACCCTTTCAACATGTGTGCAGCATGAATTTGCGTCCCTCGGAAGAGAAAACACTGGCCACCACAGTGACACATAGTACTAAAGTGTTTTACTCACGTAAGCTGCGCAATTCTGTCAGGATCCAATATTGATAGAGGAGTATTGCTTTTTAATAGCAGTCTCTCTTAAATCCAGCGTTCTTCTGAACATCCAAACATGTAGAAACTGTTATGATTCCCTCGTTTAATAGGAATGATGTCTCGACAAAAAACAATGGCCAGAATATGGTACGGTTGACGTTTAGCCATCCTTGCTGTAACTTGTTATGAAAAATAAAGAGCTCATGAATATTAATGACCTTGATCAGTTCCACGTCACACTGATAAGCTTTTCTAACTGACCTGATTTCTCCGCTTATTTCTTTTCAGTGGCTAGAGCTGACAGAGGAGGTGGAAGTTAATTTTCACATTCACGACACAACACAAACACATATGGACCTAACACATATCAAAAAATACAAGTAAAAATGGTTTTATGTGGAAGGGCCTCTTTAAGTAATGCTTTGTTAAAAATCCCATGGCGCTGTTCTTGCGCTGAAACGCTTCGGCTCTCCGCACGTTTGTAATTTTTTTATCTCTTGTTTGTATTTTTAGAGCAGAAACCTTTTCTTACATATTTTCAAATTATTTTATGAGATTACATTGATTATGTAGGATATCAGTACATTAACAGCAATTAAAGCCTGCTATTTGTACTTCTATGACTGAAAGAAAAAGGCTTTTAAAGGTTTTAATCCAAACAATGAAAATTTCAATAAAAATGAACACAACACATTTTTTAACATTATTCTTAAACTGGTTGTTTTCTTCCTCCGCTTAGTTTTTCAGTTTACAAAGTCCGTCAACTAAATAGGGATTAGACATAGCGCCAGCAACTGGTTTTTAAAAGGGGATGAGAGATAAGACTCTCATTGGTTTATTGCATGTTACGCCCAAAACGCACCCATTACTCATTAGGAAAATATGTAAAACCCTTTTCGACCGTGCGCTCGGCGCATAAACCATTTTTCCCATCATCAAGTCCCCCATTTGGACCGTGTGCCGTGCTCTTTAGACAATGCGCTTAGATCGTTAAAATAGGGCCCAAAATAGGTTACCCAAAAATGAAATTTCTCTATTGGTGTAAACTTGTATTCATTTTATTGTTCTGATGAGCACAAAGGAAGATATTTTGAGTATTTTTTTCATTCATGAGCCCCATTCACTTCCACAGTATTATTTTTTCCAACTATTGAAGTGAAGGGGGCTCATGATCCGTTTGATTACAAACATTACTCAAAATATCTTCCTTTGTGTTTATCAGAACAAAGAAATTCATATAGGTTTAAAACAACATTAGAGTGAGTAAATGATGACACAATTTTTATTTTGGGGTGAACTATCCCTTTAAGGTAACCCCTATAATCTAATCTGACCTAAAATAATGTTAAATCCTGAGTGCACTTTTCCTTAAATCTAGAAAGATCCAATCATATCCAAGCATTAGCTTTCTGTTTCTTGTCTATTGAATGCAGATGTTGTGTTGTATGTGCTGAGTCGGATCTCTTTAGTTCCCGCACAGCTCTGATAGTCTCCTGTACTCGCTTTATGAGGTCAGATAGCGGGCTGTTGCTCTTGTAAAAAGGCCTTCAATTATTCAGTGAAGTCAAGTTCTGCTTTATCTCTCCACTTGTTCCCGGTCCTGAGAGAGAGGCTGTGAAGGGGGAGAGAGAGAGAGGCATTGTGGGCCATGTTTCTCTCGAAGCCTGTCCGCTGTTGGAGTGTCTTTTTAACCAGACTCATGCCTCTAATTACCAGCCTATTTACATGAGCAGCTTCAGATATAAATAACCTAACAGCTGCTCAGAGTGGGTGGAGGAGATAACAGCGAATGTGGAATCACATAAAAACACACGGCAACTGCATAATCTTATGAAATTATATGATGTGTTTTCTTCCTTCGGGCCGTCGTGTCCTAACCAGGTGAGACATGAGATATTTCCAACGGCAAGTCATTTGTCTTTCCACTTTGAAGCCACTACTGACACACTAAGTGGATGCACGAAATTAAATTCTAGATTTAGATATAATTATAGATATTTAGCATTTAGTTGAACTTACCCAATTGTTTTTAGTTACCTTGGCACAATTAAATTGAGCTGATCTGAAAAAAAGAGTTAAATTCAGCAATGCTATTATTATGTAATCATGTTAGTTCTACTCAAATTAGGAAATATAAAGTTAACCAAGCATAAACATGGCATAAACATTCAAATCAAAGCATTTACACTTACAATGTAATGCTTTCTGATCAAAACAACACTAAATAACTGATAGATGTCAATGAGGTTTTACTCATCTGCACAATGGTAACCATTTTAAAACCCAACAACAAAATTCTTTCAAAACAAATATAAGTCCCCCTCTTTTCTTATCTTAATTAAAAATGCAGAAAATAACCATTTATTTTGATATTTACTCTCATTATTCAGTCTCAAAGCATGATGGGAACTGGAAATCCTCACCCAGTTATAGCAATATTGATTTAATAGAACACAAATTATTCATGTTGTCACATAGTTCACATAGGTTGATTTGAAACGCATGTGATATGCCTAGAATATTTTTCATTTAAATCAAAAACGATATTTTAATGGATTTAATGTGCAAATTTTAATTATGTCAAATTTAATTAAAATCAGATTTTTTTTGTGCATGTTGTGCTTTTATCACTGGTGGTCTAAGAGTAGCTGTATTGTTGGTCATGGTGGGTGTTCCCACTGCCATGCCCAAACATTACTGGCAGGCTGCACAAATGATCAAAGCTTTGGATGCATTGTCAATACTGTAAATATAAACATTTCCTCCATTAGCAACACAAAGGTCATGGGTCTGATCCAAGGGAAGACACATACTGATCTAAATGTATAGCTTGAATTCACTGTAAGTCACTCAAAATCCTCCACTGGATACATTTCAGGGTTTTCATTTTGGACTCAAAAAGGGATAAAGCCAACCCACTGGGTCATAATTAAACATATGCTGAGTTATTTGTTTGGGTCAAATATAAACATTTAAACCAGTGGCTGGGGGTGTCTCTTTTCGACCAAACGCTGGGTTGAAAAAACTCTTTAATTTTTCAGCCCATCAAGATGGCACAAAAAAACAGAAAATGTTCTGTCTCTCGTCTATACATTCCTTTACTAGATATTTCGAATTCTTTATCATACTTTCATTAAAATTACAGCATTGTACCTCATCATCTCTCGAGTCCTCTAAAACTAATTCCAGCTAATTGCCAATAATACATTAACAAGAGCTGGCATCACCTTGCCCTCCGCTGTGCTTGAAAGCCAACGCTGACATACTAAAAGAATATGGCATGTAGTGTACTGATTTGTAATAAAAGTGTTCCCCCTCGCTCTGTGATATGCCTCCAAGGGAGAGCTACAGGCAGCGTTTAATGCGTGTTTGCACAAAACTATTCTAAACAGACTCAAATTGGGAGGTGATTATATGGACGATGTGGGACTTGTTATAATTACTTCAAACCGCTGTGTTGGTGATAATCTATGGTAATTGCACGTTTTCGGGCTTGTGCGCTATACACATATTATCTTTATGATGAAAGAACGAGATGCGCATTCTCAGAAATATCTTATCCTTGCACTTCGAATGTAATTGCTTAATCTTGAAGAAAACATTCGTAAAGCTGTCAATAAATATATGTATTTATAATCCATGTGGACATCATGGCAATCTTCTGTCTAAATTAAATCAGAATTAATGAGTTATGTTTATTTTAAACTATTTGTGTCAATGTAAATGGCATTAAGCACCTACGTAAAGCATAAACCGTACATGTACTTTAGAAGATAAAGTGTCACAAAAAAGTAAAGATTCAAGTATTCAGTGTTGTCACTTTGTGAATTAAGGCTTGATTCTCTTACTTTTAGTAATACCAATTACTGTGATTGCCTTCGATTTAAGAGACATTCTTGACATTAATTACAAGAGAATAAAAGAGGATCCTTCAATTAAGATAATAAATTACATTGACCGCCACCCAACAAATGTTGAGTTTGTCAAATCCGCTATTTTACGAGGCTTTTATACTTGTTCTTTGTCCTTTGCAGGTGACAATGGCATCAAGTGGCTCTCAGATCAAGTGTTCTCATTCACTAGTTGAAGGACATGTTGATTAATACTGTGGCTTTAATCCCTTACATTAACTAACACAGCTGTTAGGATAATGGGTCAGAAGCGGTCATAGGCGTCGGAACCATTAAAAACCCACCAACTTTTTAACACCAATGATATTGGACCCACTCACTTTTTCTCTAATTTGGCACATTTGTATGTTTACTTGTCAAAGCGCCGTCAGTCAAATCCATTCCACTAGAGGAATGCCCTAATAAAATAAACTCAGATTTTGCTACATTGACTTCCATGCTGCTGCTTCCTCAAATCCTTCCCACTTGCCTCATTTGGAGTCCATCATGTGTTTTCAAAAATTTCACTACTCTCGTCTGCTGCATTTCAAGCCATGGCAGTACAAGGTAAACACAGTTTTTAGGCTATTAAAGTAATCGTTTAATTTAAAGGCACCAGAACACAAGAAAATGGCATCTATTCCAGTAAATGGTTTGGATCCACCCAAGTTTTTTGGTTTTCAACACCCATGGAAAAGGGGATTTAATTGATTGAACCCATTTCCCCCCAAATTTTGAAACAGATATGCTGCTTTTAGTCGTTCAGAGTTATTAAATCATAATTCCAGAATTAATCCATGTCTTCCACGAAAATACTTCATCATACTATCATAATTGACCTCTTTAAATGTTTAAGAACAAATAAAACATTGGTTGTAAATGTGTAAAATGTCATTGTGTTGAAGTTTAAATTGTCATAACCATACACAGTAAGATATATAGTGAAATACTTATGAAATAAAATAATTCACAATATAAATAAAAAGACACCTGAAAAGCTTAAGATTCAGAAATATGTAACCCAGTCTGTGAAAACCCAGCTAAAGTTGTTTTTTGTGATTTACTGTTTTCAATATAAAATCCTCCTACATAATGTAAAGAACATTGAGTGAAAATTTGACCTTGTTGATATATTTAATATTGAAAGGTCATGTCAAAGATTGAAATCAAATAGTGAAATTAAGCTTTGATGAAATTATATGAGACTATATATTATATGAGATTTACAGTCAGGGTCACATATTAGAAAAACGAAAACAAATTAAGATTTAAAAAATTGTGGTTTTTAGAAAATTTGTGACAAACATATTTTTATTGCGCTGTAAAAAATGCAGCATTAAGCATTTTAACTTAAATGTCAATTTAACCTACTTTTGTAAACTTTTTTTGGCCATTACGGCATCAGCAAAGGAATTTGAGCCGGGGTTCGAAAGTGTGTCTGCACTATATGTTGGAGCAACTGTACACCATCAGCTCTGACAACCTACTTTTTAAGTTTACTTGTTATAAGTTGACATAATTTAGCGACAACTTGAAGTGAAAGTTTAATTTGTTTAACTTATTTTAGCCCTTTTCACACACACATTCCGGAAAATACACGTAAAATGCATCCTGGATTTTTCCGGAATGGTTAGAGTTTTTGTTTGTTCATACTGCCAAGATTACACGGCATCTGATGGTCCCGGAAAGACACGTGACCTGTTGAAAGTCCCGCCCTCTCTTCTACGCAGCGTCTGAAGTTTGCATATTATATATTATTTCTCTCTCCAGAAACAACTCGCGTGCATTTTTGTTTATAATAAGACTACAAAGGAGCGCGTGAACGCACAGTTCTATTCTGGTGAATGATCTCAGCCTCAGAGTGGATATTTGACATGCGGGTATTTTCGTTTATTATAGCTCAAATGAGCACGTGACGCGATATTCTTTTATGCTGCTGAATGATCTCCGTTTCAACGCAGTAAGTAACGAGCTAACTTACCTGATATCTGCTTCAGTCCATTTTGCTGACATTTCTCGTAGTGAATGTTGTAAATCCCTCATTTTAAAGAGTTGAACCAACTTCATGTTGCCATGACACGCGCGTCCTCACTACGGCACATGCGTCATTGTTTATGCGTCTCATTTATAATATCCTGATAACTGCTTCAATCTAGTTTGCAACATTTCTCGTGGTGAATGTTTATATGCATGTTATCTCTCGTTGTAAGGAGCTGAACCATAACTTGTGTTGTGATGATGACGCGCGCGTCCTCACTTCGACACGCCCTTTAGGGCATTCTTGCGGCTTCTTGTTCACACATAGGGTTACCCGCGTATCTTACTAGGTCCTCTTTCCGGCAACGATCCCAGAAGATTAACGGAACGAGTTTTTGTTCACACAGACGCTTGTCTGGCAATTTTACGGGTATTTTCTGGGACCAGAGGTCTGTGTGAATGGGGTTTATGTTAAGTTAAAGTAACATAAAAAAATATGTTGTTATGATATCATTTTTTTACAGTGTGGTTGCAAACAGTGGCTGAACTACAATTTTATAAATGGGGTGGTCAAGGCTAAATTAGGGGGTCCTTATTCCACTAAATAATAAAACGATGTGCAAAACTGAATTAATAAAGCATGAATATATATCTCATGAATGATCTCTGATTACTTCACATTACCCCACATTAGATATTCCTGCATGGATTACTGGCACAGATGTAAACATAATGTAAGACTGAATTTAAAATTATGTTATTGAAACAAAAGATCTCATGTTAACTGTAGGATAGTAAAAGTTGTTCAGGCAATCTAAACTCCATGATAATCCTTAAAATTCATTAGCACAGCAGGACTTTTGGCAAAAAAAGTTATTTATTTAAAAGTAAATGATTTTTTTCCTTTTTTTACAAAGTTACAGAAATTAGTCAGTAAAGAACAGTGAGTGATTTTCTTTTTAATGACAGAGACTGTAGCCTATTCGGCTTGTAATACTGAGTGCAATAAAATGTTTACATTCAGTTCAGACCAATTGTTTACTATGATACTCACTAAGACAGCTGTTTTGACATATGGTTATGTGTATTTCTTCGTTTAAGCCAAAAAGATGCCAACATTAATTAATTTAAGCTCTGTTCACGTGTGCAATTGGTGGGTAAGAAGCGCTATAGTGTGTCATGTTGAGTTGAGTATTGTTGTAAAAGCAGTGCAAAAAAATAAAGGAAAGTCCAATCTATATTATATTCAGTCCACGGAAAGTACAAATACTTTGCACCATGTTCTAGCCTACAGTACAATGAAATCTTTATTTAAAATTTGCAACATACGTTAATATTCTATTAATATTTGTTTTTAACAATGTGCTGCAGGTCAAAATAAAAAGTTGATTAAAAGAAAGTGAATTATTGGAGGGAGTGAAAGTAGCTAATAAAATTTGGAGTGGCACTCGGGGTGGCCAGTCATATGTCGGGGGGTCCCAGACACCCCTCTGGCTCCTCCACTGGTTGCAAACACTATTATACTTCAGTTCAGAACACAGAAACATTTACAAAAAAGTAATTTTAGGGAAATTAAGGATGAAGTGTAAAGTAAAATGAAGGATTGTGTTCAAGATGTCTGATAAATGTAGGCTGCAAATTAAAGTCTGGAGTATAGACAGTGTTTTTGTGCCTGCATGAGGGAGGGAGGGATCATACAGCACCCTGGGATTCGCAGATGACAGGATGCAGGAATTGGGATACGGTCCCTCCTGTTGTCTGAGAATCCAGTGAGGGTGTTTGCCATATGCTCATCGTTTCCCAGGGAAAAGGAATCGGAGGATAAAAGCGACGGCAGATATGAGCCCTTTCAATATGTTCAAAGCCCATATGAAAATTACTGTACACAAGTCTTCTGCATGCAGAGGCCAATTTTAGATCAAAGCCTGAACAGACAGAAAGTTACAGATGACAAGAAGAGAGAGAGAAAGAAAAGTACATTTCAAGATAAGTTTGATTGAACTAATGGAATTAGTCTTACAAAATAAAGACAAGGGAAGGAAATTATTTCCTTAAAAAGGAAAATAAACAGGATCCTAATCTAATCTTTCTAATTAAATTCACATGACTAAATCAAAACTTTACTTTTGCCAAGCTTTACACATCTGTTGCTGTTGGTGGCTAGGATGTTCTGTGGTTGCTACACTATAAAAAAAATGGTCAAAAATAGCTGGCACCCGGTGGTGACACCCTTTCAAAATGTACACCTTTGCACCTAACGAGTTCATATTAGTTTTTCACAGCTATCTTTGCCCATTTCTGTACTGTAGGTGGTCTCCAGGCTGTTTTGATTGGTTGCTTGGGCACTGATAGTGTTTAGCTATGTGATTAGACAGACAGTCCAACATGGTTGCTAGGGAGTTCTTAGTGGTTGCTAGGGCATTGTTTGGTGGTTGTTTGCATTTCTAGGGTATCCATTTGCATCAGATAGACAAACAGATTTATCTGAGATTTTAAGAGATCTCCGTTGTGATTTGTGTATCCAGTGGGAACTAAATATACTCACCTGAATGCATTGCAGTTGGTTATGTTGATCTCTCTCTCTCTCTCTCTCTCTCTCTCTCTCTCTCTCTCTCTCTCTCTCTCTCTCTCTCTCTCTCTCTCTCTCTCTCTCTCTCTCTCGCTCGCTCTCTCTCTCTCCTGCACCATCTGGCCTAGTTTCTGTCATTTCTGCCCCAGGAGAGGCTGACCTGAGCAGGAAAACATTGCAGGAAACAGCTGCCATCCCGTGCTCACCTGCATGGAATTCAAACACAGTGGCAAAAGTTTTGTTGGCAAAACAGGAACAATGTTGTACTGCACACTTGAAGGCTGCGAATGCTAAACGTAACTTTAAAATGAACTGTTTCATCGCCATCTGTTCTCTGGGCAGAGAAAAATGGCTGGATTTATTCAAAAATAATGACTTTTTATAATGCTAAAGGATGTGCATACGGTTCTTTTTGCATTCAAAGAATAAAAGGATATTGAAGGGATATAAAACAGCTGTGCACATTTACTTTAATCAGACGGGCTTGATTTCAGATTCGCCATTATGATTTCTGGTGGTCGACATTCCTCCGTCTAATAGGCTCGTCCATTAACAATAACAATTCTCAAATTTGGATCGGTTTCCACGGGGAACCACATCAAAGCGTCAAACACATTGTTTTCTCCTTGCGCATCACCCGCTACGCTAATTTCGTAAAGAGGAAATTACGATTGGTTAACAGCAAGCGCACAGCGAATTTATCTCGATGTCTCACCCACAGCCTGCATATTCATATAAATATAACATGACTTGTCACCACTCCTGAAATTTATTGGTTTTCCACCTTCGCAAATTAAGAGTTCCAATTTATGAATATTTTAGCACATGTGCGCTCTGCGGGACATTTATCACCGGTGTCACCATTCTAAACAGAATAAATGAGCAGTCAAGCTGCCGCGCAGCCGGACGTTCCTGTGGACAGATTAATGAGAGAGCTGGAGCTGCAGGGCAGCCGGGCAGGTTTGGACTCCCTCTGAGGGGAGAGGGTGGGAGGGCTCGGAGGGGAGGACGGTGGAGATGCAGGAAGACCTCAACTTCCTTCACTTTAGGCATCCTCAAAAGCTGAGAGGATGGTCGCTAAAATGTTGCATGTAACACCTTTGTAACACACTCATGTTTGTCTGATTAACCAGAATTCTCTCAGTATAATTGCTTCACCTCCTAATATCTTCTGATTTTGCACATTACTAATACAATAATGTAGTACAGCTGTAATGTTAGCAGTAATGATTAATGTAATGCCTAAAAATATTATAATGATTATAATTCCCTAAAGATAACGTAATGCCAAGAAATATGGTACACAGTGGCGGCTGGTGACTGCTTTATCAAGGCTGCAAGATGCGAAGCTTATCAAAACATGTATTTAGCCCATCATGTGTGGCTCATCATGTCAAAATATGTGTTTGGAGTGTCATATGAACCTATGTGCATCACGCGTCATGTTAAAATAAGTGCTTGCGGCATATGCTTCTAACCGTGGGTTCACACCAGCCGCGTTTGAGGCGTCAAAATCGCGTCTACTGCGTCTAGTTTGCCGCTTGAACATTTTGAGTTTACTTGCTTCATTCCCGCATGAAAGCCGCACGTGAAATTCTAGTCATCAAGACATTCACGCGGAAATTCGCGTCATGGGAGGGGCTTCTGCGGCTACGCTTGCTTTCTGTAATCACGTCACTACTAGAGCAAGCTCCTGATTGGTTAATGCGGCACGTTTTTCCGCCAAAGTTCCAATTTTTTAACTCACGCGTTTGCCGTGGCAACGCTCAATTCGCGCCATTCGCGCAACCTAGATGCGCAGATGAGGCGGTATCGCGGGTCCCGCGCCGCACTAAACGCCTCATTCGCTCCGCGAGACTTCCAGACACGTGTCAACGCCTCTTAACATTGACTTAACATTGAAATCACCTGCGCTTGACGCCCCTACCGCGACTGGTTTGAACGCAGCATAAGGGGTTTTTGAAAAAAAAGACACTCGGGTTTGCCAGATACTCCTTTTATATTTTCATGTGTGAACAGAGGTTAGTGTGCAGCAGGCATATATTTTGACTTGACGCATGATGCACATGCATTCACGTGACATACTGAACACACATTTGACATAATGAGCCACACATGACATGCCAAACACATATTTTGATTTTGCGACTCTCGGAAGAGAAGTCACCAGCGGCCACTGGTGGTAAAGTATGTTGTAACTTAAAAAAAAATGTTAATAAAAAAAATGCAGTACTATGCGAAGAATGTTGTAATGCCAAGAAATGTCATAAAGAATGTTATAATGACAAAAAGATAATTAAAAAAAATTCCATAAAATAACGTTATGCCAAGAAATGTTGTAAATTATGTTGTAACGTCAAAAGATTTAATAATTCAGAAAAATTCTGTGGTAAAAAATGTGTAATTTAAAAAAATGTAGTACTGTTCATATAATAAAGTTATGTTAAGGATGTTATAACGTCAAAAAATAATAATAATTTAAAGGACACCTATTTTATTGCTAAAAACCACGTTATTTTGTGTATTTGGTATAATACAATGTGTTTGCGTGGTTTATGATTAAAAACATCATTGTTAATAAAAATAATTTTCCACATACCGTACATTTTTGTAGATCCAGATTTCACTATCTTCCTGAAACGCACGGATTTTGTACAAAACTCGTCGATTTGAAAAGTTCTGTGTCCCTGATTGGCCAGCTAATCTGTACGTTGCGATTGGCCTGAATACCTCTGACGTCAGCCGGAAATGTGAAGCTCCATACCATGTTTGAAAGATTCGCTCATAATGCAATGCTACAGGAGTTAATTGATTACAGGAATTATGATAATATCGCTCTTCTCTACATCAACAGGTCCAGGAAGTAAACTGTTGCCTATAATCCGTGTGTTTGCTGTAATCCAAAATAAGAGATTTAAGTTGTAGACGATAACTCTCGTCATTGTTTACTTTGGGTTTGTACCTTTTGCATATCATTAACATGTATACTTACACACTAAAGGAAATGAAAAATCGTGAATCGGACAATAGGTTCCCTTTAAAAAATTTAAAACTGTTTAAAGAGTAAAGTAATGTCAAGAAATGTGGTAAAGAATGTTGTAACATGAAATATATATAATTCAAAAAATTGCAGTACTCTCTAAAGAATAACGCAATGCTAAGAAATGTTTTAAAGCATGTCAAAAGAATCCATGATGGCATAATAATGTAATTTCCAATATTTCAATGACAAACAAAAATGTGTGAAGAATATCATAAGAATGTAATAAGAATGTAATACTGTCAAAATTATATTCAAATAACATAATAATCCTCCAAAAACGGCATGGAGAAAGTCGTAACCTCAAAACAATGCCATCAGGCCAACAGAATGCAACAATGCTAAAAGAATGACAATGTCAAACGATCGTACTTGCTTTAGTGTCATGTTATTGTATGATGTTCTGCTTTGAGCAGAGGCATGAAGGCATTCAACTACCATCCAAAACAACCTGCAACCATGCAGAACAATGTTACTAAAGTTTACTTTGAAAAAACTCCCATTTGCTGTGGGAGCCAGTAGCATCGCTCGACAACGACCTCAGCAGTGACTCAAAAATGCGTGCCTTATTTCACATACTCCCACCCAAAACACCTGGCACGGAGAAGTGTGAGATCATTTAGATAAAAGCTGGCAGAGAATCTGTATCCTGGACTCTTTCCATATCGCCGAGTCCCACCACATGCTTGATGTCATCCTCAAGGTTTTGCCGCCTGGGGGAGTGAGAGCCAGAGATAAGAGAAAAAGAAGCCCTCGATGGTGGTAATTATTTCTGCAGCTTCCATTCTGTTCCACCCCGGCGACCGCTCGCTGCTCACCTGGCTCTCCCCACCACATCAGAAAGAGAACGAGAGCTCGCTTTCCTCCGAGAGAACCGCAGAACCGCCGGCTTTTCATAAACACTGGCAGCTGCTGCAGCAATTAGCCGTGCGCTCTGTACTTTTACAACAATGCAATCCTCCCTGATCCCCACAATTAGCCTCTTAATTGGGTCTAAACAACCAAGGCGGAACAGATAAATAAAAAAGGCTAGAAGAGCGGAGGGGTTGGGAGAATACAGCTCAAGAAGCCAAACGCTTTCCCTCGGCGGCCTTTGGCATTTTGCCGCTTGCGATAAAAGGAAAACTAAAAAAGAAAGTGGCTTTGATGCCTCATATTCAGATTGAAAATGACACGTCTCTGCCCTTTACTAGCGCTTCTAACTATCCAGTTCTGCGAAATGCTAACATTTCGTGTGATAGAGGGTCTTACGGTGACTTTTAAACATGCCATTGAGCGCCTCAAGGCTCAAATTATGACACACAAAGCACACTTGACAGAACAATAGTGACGTCCATATATATCTTCATATGGTTAATGAATGATTAATGACCCTTGCATGTCATTATACAGTACATACCTGTACCTCATCAACCCTGTTTAAATGAAATTAATGTCTAGGACTACGTTACAAATTATTTCACGTTTAGACCAACAGTGCATTACATCTATACATGTATACATTGTGTTCCCTATAGATCGAACCCATGACCTTTGTGTTGCTATCAAAATGCACTACACTCTCAGAATAAAAGGTACAAAAGTTGTCAGTGGGACACTTTAAAAAAGGTCCTAATGTGTACCATTTTGGTACAGATATGTAACTTTGAGGTACCAGAATGTACCTCCAAGGTACCCATGTGTACTTTTGAGGTACCAATATGTACCTTTTAGGTAGAAACGTGTACTTTTTGAACTTTTCTACCTTTTTTCAGAGAGTGTACAGTACTAAACTGAGCTACAGGAACACATTAACGTGTTTTATATTTGTAAACAGACAAATAGGCTACAGAGCAAATCTGGGTCAAATTTTACCCCAAAAAGCAAAAAATAAGAATTAATGATTTTTCGCGCTTGTTTAAGGGGCGGGGCCATGCTTGCTGGCTCCAGTGCGTCATCGAGCCACCGCTGTAGTCCCGCCCAAATAATCCTGAAATGATGAAAACTGTTTAAGAACAATTCACGTATCGCATCTTTTGCTCGCACAAAAACGTTAGTTTGTATGTAGCCGCGCGGCAAGCACGCTTAAATAAAAAGTGATGCGCATACGGTTCACAAGCACTCTTTTTGCGCTGCGCCACAGCCAGTTGAAAATACTTACATTTTTCAGAATGTCACGTTTAAAAGAACGAGGGAAATTGGCGCGGTTTTAGACGCAAAATGTGAACCACCCCAATGGTAACGGTAACTTCACAATTCAGTGCTACATAGTTTAGTGGTTCTCAAACTGGGGGGCCGCGAGATGGTGCCAGGGGGCCCCAGTTTTATGACATTTTATAAAATACATTCATTTATCATGAATTCTGTGTAATTAAACCTAAAAAAATAAGGCTACTAACCAACAGCACTATTTTGTATAATTTAATGGTTTGTTTAATTCAAATGTTAATTTTTAGAACAGTTTTTTGTCATACATTTTCTTTGGGGGGGCCGTGAAGGAATGCACCGTACACAAGGGGGGCCGCATGCGGAAAAAGTATGAGAACCACTGACATAGTTCACAGTCTTTGTAACGTGTAAACATTTCTAACATTTATAATGTGTTTAAAACTATTTCTGAAATAGCTTTACAAAGATTTTAAGCTACTCAGAAACAATAAAATGTTTGACGTTGCGACATCATTTATATTACTTTTCACACAGTTTTGAAATAACACTTTTAAATACTTTTTAAATATATTTATGCAGTTGAGGTTGTCCTATACAGTGGTCCTACAATAACATCAGATATTTATGTTATGACATAATGGAAGAGGTACAGTCACACTACATTATATCACCATCAGTCACCAACACTACACACACAGATTAGATGGCAGAACATTTGTGCTGTGTAATCTGACAAATCATTTTGTTACAGTCAATTAACAACACAGAAACTGCAGCAGAACTTGCCCAAAACACCTTGCAAATATGAGGTTTCTTCCTTTCAGAGAGGTCTTTTCTTGTCCATTTCTTACAGAGAAACATGTCTGAAGTAAAGCTTAATATTTTGACTAGTGGTCTCTCGCAGCAGGTAGAGTTTGAGGCGTGTGTGTGTCAGCTGTGAGCGCTGACAGCAGCGTCTGGCCCTCACACACATCACTTCAGCAGGGGAGACCAGCAGCAGGACTGAACATTTCTGTATATCAGCACCACACTCAGTATGCAGCCTCCACAACATTACACACGCACACACACGCACACACACATAACCCACTTATAAAGAATTCAGGCACCATCTAGTGATTTCCATGGGCAAAGATTTCAAATATATTTAATGTAAACATGTGAAGCTGTGCATAGCGGTGAGACATTTCATCATTTCTTTTATGCTTTCTGTCTGTCTGTCATCTGCCTGTATGTCTGTCTGTCTGTCTGTCTGTCATCTGCCTGTATGTCTGTCTGTCTGTCTGTCTGTCTGTCTGTCTGTCTATCTATCTATCTGTCTGTCTGTCTGTCTGTCAGTCATCTGCCTGTCTGTCTGTGTGTCTTTCTTTCTTTCTTTCTTTCTTTCTTTCTTTCTTTCTTTCTTTCTTTCTGTCTGTTTGTCTGTCTGTCTGTCTGTCTGTCTGTCTGTCTATCTATCTGTCTTTCTGTCTGTCTGACTGTCTGTCTGCCTGTCTTTCTTTCTGTCTGTCTGTTGTCTCCCTGTCTGTCTGTCTCCCTGTCTGTCTGTCTGTCTGTCTGTTTGTCTGTCTGTCTGTCTGTCAGCATGTCTGTGGTCTGTCTGTTTGTCTGTCGGTTTGTCGTCTGTCTGTCTGTATATCTGTCTGCCTGTCTGTTTTTCTGTCTTTCTGTCTGCCTGTCTGTGTTTCTCTCTGTCTGTCTGCCTGCCTGCCTGCCTGTCTTTCTTTCTGTCTGTCGCCTGTCTGTCTGCCTGTCTGTTTGTCTGTCTGTCTGTCTGTTTGTCTGTCTGTCTGTCTGTTTGTCGTTATGTCTGTGGTCTGTCTGTATGTCTGTCTGTTTGTCAGTTGGTCTGTCGTCTGTCTGTCTGTTTGTCTGTATGTCTGTATATCTGTCTGCCTGTCTGTCTTTCTGTCTGCCTGTCTGTGTTTCTCCCTGTCTGTCTTTCTTTTTGTCTGTCTGTCATCTGTCTGTCTGTTTGTTTGTCTGTATGTCTGTCTGCCTTTCTGTCTGCCTGTCTGTCTTTCTCTCTGTCTGTCTGTCTGCCTGCCTGCCTGACTGTCTGATCTATCTATCTATCTATCTATCTATCTATCTATCTATCTATCTATCTATCTATCTATCTATCTATCTATCTATCTATCTATCTATCTATATATCCGTCTATCTGTCTGTCTGTCTGTCTGTCTGCATGTCTGTCTGTCTGTCTATTTTACAGAAAACAGACATATTTTATTGGTGACATCAAATGTTTAGCATGCATGAAATACGGGAAGAAAATATCTTAGCTAAATATAATATATTTAGAAAATGAAAAGGATATATATATATATATATATATATATATATATATATATATATATGTCTTTCTGTCTGTCAGTCTGCATGTCTGGCTGGCTGGCTGCCTGCTTGTCCGTCTGTCTGTCTGCCTGCCTGTCTGTCTCTAAATGCTTTATAATATAGATCTCAACTATAGATCGTAAGGAGCATTGTGTAAGAAATAAGGATGGAGGGGGAGAGGGGCACTGATTATCTTTGTAGCTGTGTTCACTGTTCACTGTAGGGTGAAGTTCCCATAACAGATGTTTTGAACATATTTTTATATGCATTTTTTTTTTTACTTCTCTACTGTCTTTACTTATATGTACATTTATTGTAAAGCTCCTTGCAACAATGCAAAATTAAAATAAAATCATTTTAATACGTTCATACGTCAACATACGGATAAAACATCAAAAAAGTTCTTTTTTTTTCTAGTTTTGATAGCATTTCAATTACAGAATAAAAACAGATGTTTTCCATTTTTGGACAGCAATATGTAAAATGCACTGCTGCATCCTTGACAGTAATCCAACTTGAAACAGTCACTTTAGGTTGTAAGGTACCAAGCAAGAATGAACTAAAACAAATAATGAACCAAGCAAGAATGAACTAAAAATTTGTAGTGAATTGTATTGATCAGGCATAAGTAATGCTTTACAGTGAAGTCATAAAAATGGACAGAAATAAATGGGCATCAGAGGTGTGTTTTTGAAAGCATGTTTCCACAGTGGAATATTTGAGAATACTGAGGTTTCCTCAGGGATTACAGAAAGCAGACATATTTTATTGGTGACATCAAATGTTAGCATGCATGAAATACGGGAAGAAAATATCTTAGCTAAATATAATATATTTAGAAAATGAAAAGGATACACCATCAGCCTCTTATTTTGTATTATAGGTCTTGTCAGGTTGAGAGAAGATGAAATTTTATTTGTCTTAAGTAACTATAAATCTCCATGTCTTGGAATTTTACCTTTTGGAAATGAGTTATGAAAGGCACACATTCAGAGACATTAAACATGATGACTCGTCTGGATCATAGTTTTTTATTGTCTGAACCCAAAGGACTTTTTTACTAACTGTTGTTTTAATTTACATGTTAATATTAAGAGTTGTATGAATATATTACATATTGTTTTTTTTTTCTCAAAATCTACACAAACATTTAGTATATGAATAAATTTAACAACAATATGTACATAATTAACATGGCGTTTTCATCAATTAAAATAAAAAAGTGTTTTCAGTTTTAAAGTCTGAGGTCCAGTTGTAGCATTTACGCATTCTTGAAAGTTTTTCTGTAATTCTTGCGAAACACAGAATGCAAAAGCTTTGTGCGGTGATATCTCGCGAGATGTCACGAGATGCAGCGAGATGCCAAGAACCAATCAGAAACGCGCCTTCGTGTAAACGTACAAAAAACATGGCGGCGGCGTGAGAGAGCTTTTCAACTCGAGGAGCTTATCATTTATTGATTTTAAAAACAATCATCGTAAAAGTGCTGTGACTAGATCAATCAAGTTATGAGTACTTGGACGTTATTGTTTGTATCAGTTACAATAAATCATGACCGACCGGAGAAACATCGGTTTGCATCGCATAGCAGATGGAGATAGTCGAAGAAACTCCAAAGTTTCGAAAATGAAAACAAAGAGACGAGTAATCGGACTTAAAGATTCACAGTCTCCGTCCTGCAACAATTCCTACAACTGTCCTAAAGGTAACAAATCAGATTTTTTTATAAAGAACCAGAACTTAGCTGGATGGAAACAGAATGTATCCCTTCTGTAATAATGCAGAAATGTGGCTGTACTATGGTAAAATGATCAGTAATATCAGGGTACTTTGCTGCATGCTACTTAATGATTGCCATATTTATAAACAATGTTACTGTAAAGAAAAGAGCATGATCAGAAACAACAGCAGAACAGTGACACGTTTTGTGCAAGCATAATAATGTTGTCATCTTTATTCTCAGATTATACCACCCCAAAACGTCGACCAAGAATCAGATTTAATGGTTGTTATAGTGGAGATTCACCGAATGAGAGTGAATCTCTGCAAGACATCATCTGGGATCCAAATTCACCCACGCAAAACTTTAATGGCAAGTATCATAAAATCACTTAGTAATATGTATTCATCTCTCTTCAAACAATACCATAATATCAATATAATCTTTATATCTATATAAATAAAGTTATACATTAACATATAGGGCAGGTATTTTTACTGAAAGTTAAGCAAAATAGTTTGCAAACCGAAGTTTGTCAGCTTCACAGTTATGTAACATTAACAAAGGCAAATGCTAGTAAATAATAACAACAAAGACATGTGACCCTGTCTGTGAAATCCAGGTTAAAGTCTCATAATCTAATTTGGAGATTTGAAGCATATATAAAATACTATGCAAAAGGCCACCATTAGATTTGTTGTTTTTGCAATTGTATAGTGATCATATATAATTATTTCTCAGTCTCTTTATTAGAATACAACCAGAAAATACAGGAAACTTGTATGTAATATTAAAAACAGTATAAGCTGAAGTGTCAAGTTTTAAGGGTAAACTCCCTTTCCACTTACAGTAAGTAATAGCAGGCAACTGCAGGATCTCTTAAACATAAATTAAATCCTAATTTCTAATTCTAATCAAATGACTTCAGTCCCCACAGAAAAGATCAAGATGTGTTTCGTGCCTAGAGAGGTCACACTAAATACTGACTGATGCCTGAAGAAGACATTTATTACTGAATATTGTTTTGTTTTTCATTTTGTGTACACATTTCTTCTTAATTAAAAGAGTGAAAAATAAATATGGATGGACATAAAACTTTGCTAAAACAAAAAAGATGTTGGTGGTGCGATTTGTAGGTGGAGTGGCAGGGATTACCCCCTCCTGGTCTTTATAGTCCTGCCTCTGTTGAATGAATTTTTATCCCCCAAATTTGTCCCCCACATGATTAATGATCATCAAACGGCCTTAAATAAAAATAATTTAAGTAAAAACGTGCCACACAAATAGCGCAAATAACAGTAAAATCATGAAGTCTGATTTTTGAAGTCTTATGGCGCTTTTCCATTGCATAGTACCCCACGGTTTGGTTTGGGTCAGTTTACTTTTGGGAGCTCTACCACTGGTTGAAGTACGTAGTACCCGATACTTTTTTTAGTACCACCTCGGTCAGGGTTCCTTGCGACCCGAGCTGATACCAAAACACTGTAGATCACTGATTTGTCTGAGAGAATTGTCACTACCAGCATCATCGCTATAATGTAAAAGGTTAGTGCTAGTTTGCGCTCTTTGAGCAAACATGTTGTCATCTGTGCTCTGCTATAAGTTCCCAAACTCCCTTTTAGAGATGAAAAACATCCACAGGTTGAGAATCAGGAACACCATACCAATTTTTTTCCAGACTTGCAGTGTGTGGCCCACATTTGCGACGCGCATGACCACATATATGCTTAAATGAGCAACTTAAATGAGGCTTGGTGGAGCGCGCCGACTGACGCCACGGGTGTTTGTACAGAAACTGTCATGTGAGACAGAGGTAGTGATAAACACGATGTGCAAACATCTATTTGTGGTGGCCAGTTTTAAATTTGTGGCAGACTGAAAATAAATGAATTTATGGGAATGTACAACAACGCTCTCACTTGTATGATGTCACAGCAGTAGGCAGCGGAAATATAACGACACGACTATAATCCCTCCCACTCCGAAGTGTTACTAAACTCAATGGAAAAGCTAACCAAGCCAAAGTGAGGTGACCTGGCCCGACCTGACCCAAACCAAACCGTGGGGTACTATGCAATGGAAAAGCGCCTTTAAAATTGAATGGAAGTCTTCCTGTCAGCACTACTGCTCCTGTGACAATAGGTTACAGCACGTCCAGGTTATGTCCTGATCCTTTTTTAATCCAAAAAGCCAAATAATAAATAAAAAGGATTCCAAGCCGCATATCTTCATATTTTACAGGACCATCACAAAACAAATCCAAGAATTATTACCATTGAGAAATGAGAAAGCAGAAACTGTCGTCATTAATCAAGGGGAATTCGCAGGATGACACAGGAAAGCAAAAAAGAGGTCAAAAGTATTTTCTTAGTCTGACGTCTTGTCTAAGTAGGCTTATAGCCTATTTACTGGTACATTGAGAGAATGTTGTGCATAGCATTTATTTCTATCAAATATTATGATTATACACAATTGTTTTTGCATGTCTGGCACAAAGCATACAGGAATGCAGTCTGGCATGTACAGTTCTGTAATTGTTTTATTAAGTTTCTGTAACGGATGCCAGCTAGTCAGTAAAATTGTGCAGTAAAAGTAAACCTCAGCTTATGGCCTTTAGCTTCCTCGTACGAGTACCAGACCCTCATGTCGGAACGGTTCGAAATTTCGCTAAGGGCAGTTACATTTAGGCATTTAGCAGTGGTAAAAAAAGCATATACAAGAAATGGCTCAATACCTTGAATAATCAATATAAGCCTGTGGTTCATATTTATTTTCATAAATAAAAAAGATATATGTGTATATATGTATGGCAGCATCTTTACCAGGATACAAATTTCTATCATTGCACATTATATACAGTCATACAATCCATGTACTACTAACTTTCATATTTAATAATGTGTCTTTGTAACCATTCACAGGAAAGGAAGTCAATGGGAAAGTCATTGAGATTTCAGAGATTGTCAATAGGATTGCACCAAAGGTTTGTAGTCAAGCCAGAATAAAGCATGATGTGGATGATGTTAAATTTGATCTATAAGTAACTGTAATATAATGTTTAAGGTTGAGAGGCCTAATGAAAGAGACTGTGTGCTTCAATGGATTGGAGACAATGCCATACCCTGTACTCCAGAGATTAGACAACCCAGAATCAGGAGGATCTCATCACGGTACATGTCCTCTAATCTCTAACATACTCATATGTGTATGTCCTTATGTGTAATAAAGCATGTAACATGTCTATACTACTTGATAGATATAACAGAAATGGGTACTGACATCTGACTCTAGTTTTCTGGTTTATATTTTTTCTGTATATGGTTCTGGTTTGTTCTTGTAGTATAAAACCATGTTTATACCACCTCGTATCTTGTTTATTTTGTGAACTGCTTGTAAATGTCTAATTGATGTAATTTTATCATCTTTCTCCTCTAGGCAAAGCAATGTTGAGGACCTCATGAAACTTGCCAAGCAGTTTGACATCAACATGACTCGCATGACTACAGAAGTATACAAGCCGCAACATGATGAAACACGAAGGGTTAAACCGGCATCCGTGCCTGTCACATCAGAAGGAATAGCCGGTTGCTTTTCCCAAGCCCGACAGGAAGAGGAAGAGCTTCAGGCTCTGTTTGATGGTCCCACTCAGCACTTAAGTGGTAGACTAAGCCCACCATCAGCACACTGCACACCAGAAAGCATCACCGCTCCGGTGGCTCCTGCTGGACCAGGGCCAACCATCAAGAAGGAACCTAAAGCAACTAATGTGGACTTTGATGATGACTGGGAAAATGATGACCTTCTCAATGACTCTTTTGTGTTGGAGATGACACAGAATCAAATGCCTTTGAACGTAGCCCAGAATAAGAGTATCGCTCAGCCTGTGGCCAAGACTCATTTCTCTGTATCTCACGTCAGAGACGTCTGTCTACAGAATCAAAAGAGCACAGTGAAAAGTTGCACCTTTACTAAAGGCCAAACGTCTGGCCAAGGCACTTCTAGGGTTAAGTCACATGCTCAAACTACTGAAAAGCTGCCAAAGACATTGGTACAAAAACAACCAGTGCTGTCATCTCAGCAAACAGAGCTTTACAGAGCTACCAAAGGCGATGAAGGCTCCGGCCAATCCTCTACTTCTAATTTTGACGGGGTTTCGAAGGAGGACCTGAAATCTCTGTTTGATTCTGACGCTCTGTGGAACGACGAGGATGATGATGATCTTCTGTGGCAGGCTTGCGATGACGTAGAGAAAACCTCTGCAAGTCAGGAACAGCATAAACACAGCATGGACTTCACAGCGCTAGCGCACAATACGTCTAAAGCAACTTCCTCTGCTGGCTTCACTCATACTCAAGCTGTGAATATTACTAATAAGAGCCTTTCAGGAGAAACCACAAAGTCCACACGAGCTTTCACCCGTTCCAATTCAGTACCGATTTCCAGAACTGTGTTTAAACAGGACTACAATGCGATAAACGCAGAGACATCTAAAGATCCCACTGGATCGAGAACTTACCAGTGCAGGCCAGCACAAAACAAACTGAGTGAAGTGAAAAGTGCCTTACAACCCAGACCTGGTTCTGTCAGAACCAATGACACCTCGCTGACGACCATCCCACAAAACACAATAAAGCCAAATGCCTCTAACGCCATCCGTGGTACATTTAAAAGACATCTGTCTGACTCTGTGACACTAACTAACAAAGGTAAGCTGTGTGTGTGTTGTTGCACCTGCAATGCATTAACTCTGAAATAGTGTCATAGGATGCTGACTGTAATAAGCAAGTTTTGTTGACCTATTAAAGGAGTACTTCATAATTTTCCCACCTTCATGTCATTCCGAATAAATAATTACACCGTTTTCCATGCAGTGAGAGACCATACATTGGCCAAGGGGCTGGCAAGCTCTGAAAATGCCAAAAATTCAATGAAAGCAGAAAGAAACTTATTTCATAATGTTTTAGCGGCTTTGCCTAAGGAACAGATTGAAACTTAAAGGGACACTGCACTTTTTTTGAAAATATGCTAATTTTTCATCTTTCCTAGAGTTAAACATTTGATTTTTACTGTTTTGGATTCCATTCAGCTGATCTCCGGGTCTGGCGCTACCACTTTTAGCATAGCTTAGCATAATCTATTGAATCTGATTAGACCATTAGCATCATGCTCAAAAAATAACCAAAGAGTTTCAATATTTTTCCTATTTAAAACTTGACTCTTCTGTAGTTACATCGTGTAATAAGACAGACGGAAAATTAAAAGTTGTGATTTTCTAGGCAGATAAGGCTAGGAACTATATTCTCATTCTGGCGTAATAATCAAGGACTTTGCTGCTGTAACATGGCTGCAGGAGGCGTAGCGATATTACACACTGAAAATAGTCCCCTTAGTTTCTTTCAATAGCAGGGGACTATTTTCAGGGGCTGCGTAATATCACTATGCTTATTTTTAGCGCGATGCTAATGGTGTAATCAGATTCAATGGATTATGCTAAGCTATGTTAAAGTGCTAGCGCCAGACCTGGAGATCAATTGAATGGATTACAAAACGGTAAAAATTTAATGTTTAACTCTAGGGGAGCTGGAAAATTAGCATATGTTCAAAAAAGTGGAGTGTCCCTTTAAGTTGTTATTCAACTAAAACCTTTCTTTTTGTGGTAGTCCTTAAATCTTTTTTGCACTTCAATTCAAACTTTAAAGTCACAAACTAATCACATCTGGTGTCATTAGTCATCATAGTTCACATCTTAAACACGGCAACTATTTTTATATAAGTGGAGTAATCCTTTAATGCATTCACTAAAGCTAAAAGTACAGTTCAGTTTTTATGCATACGCAAGGGTCTGCATCATCAGAATAGTACGTGCTCATTGTACGGAAATGCTAAAATGTACATGAACTAAGGGGCTTGTTTACACTTGGTATTAAGATGTGTTTTCGTCGGTCGGATCACAATTGGACGAGACAGACACATCACGTTTAAACATGGTATTTAAATCCGTCTCTTTAGTCCACTTTTGACCGCTTCTGTCCTGAATACTATGAGGGGGTGGTATGTGGAGACTGTGGGCGAGTCTCTCAGCTGTCATTTAAATGCGAGCAGGAGTAATGATGAGTTTATATGGATGCGAACTAATATTATGTCGGAGTCCGCTGCTTGTTTAGCAAGTAAACATGCTGCACAGTGTTTTGTACGTTTTTATGTTAGAGCTTTTCTGATATTTCAGCGCAATTAATAAAATAAGACCGCGCAACTTTCACACACTTGCAAAATGAAACGGCGGAGATCAGCCGCTTTAGTTTTATCAATGAAAGGCTTAAAATAGCGCTGTACACCGTGTGTTCATGCTATAAAACATTTGTGTTTAGTACCTCAGATTAGATAAATGGGCGGAGAGAAGGCGGTCGCGTGTGGCTATTCGAACACATTCAACCACATTTACGTTTACACTACAAAAGCAATATGATCGAAAGGGTTTCGACTACCTCTGAATGTGGTTGAAAGTGGACGAACCTTAAAACGTTATGAACACCTTTACACCTGGCATTAACGTCGTCCACTTGTGATCCGAAAGACGAAAACGCATGTTAATGCCAAGTGTAAACAATGTAAAGCTCTTAAGATTAATAAGTGCTATAGGAGTATTGTTCATTGTTAGTTCATGTTTGCTAATGCATTAACTAATTGTTAACAAAAACAACCTTATTATAAAGTGTTACTAGAATGTTTATATTTAGGTGAACTATCCCTTGTCTTACTGAAGCACTAACTTTTTTTGACAAATAGATTTACAAAATTCTTGATTGTTAAATATTTTTATGAGCAGCATCTTTAACAATGTAAACTCCACAGTAATCAGTTTTTCTTTGTTGTTTTCCAGTCTTTGTTTCATCCAATACGACAGTGAAATGTTCAGCTGCTGAGATTGAGAGGAAGAAGCAAGAAGCAATAGCGAGGAGGAAATTACGCATGCAGGCTGGCCAACAACAAGAAGCTCCTAAATAGGACGGCACAGTGAATAATATGAATGTTCTGTACTGTATTGGACTAATTATGTTATTGTCATTATAAAGCTGCTACACCATAAACATCACAGTAAAGCTATGAATCATATAACCTGAAGATTTGATTCCAGTCCTCCAAATCTGTTACCGATATATAGTTAAACGCTAATAAGTTTCTTCAAAGATTTTGCATGCATTTCATAACCGTGTACTGCGGTGCTGTATCTGTTAAGGAAGAAAGTATTAAAAAAAAGAAAGTAAGAAAGCCACCCAGTATTATCTGTAGTATCTGAGTTCTGCAAAGTGTTTGCAAATGATAAAGTATTTTCAAGAATCTGTATTATATATGTCATCTGTATTATAATGTAAAAAAAAAAATGTAAGTATATGCAGAATTACAAATGGCAGGTCCGTTTCAGTTGTTCAAAAGATTGGATCTAGTTTTCCAGTCATCGCTGACAATTACAAGACCATTTACACGTTGTAAACGGTTGACAAATACTTGAATTTTTGTTGATCAAGCTGGAGGTCCTTTTTTATGTACCTTGTTGTGTCTATGTTCCACATTTTTTTGTTAAAACATAATTATGGCCTTAATAGAAAAGGCAAATAAACGAAACAAAAAAGAAACGTGATGTCGAAATCTTTATTAAAACACATTGAATGTTGACTGACTGCAATTATTGGGTTCCTGTCATTGCCTAACAGTGTAATAACATCAGATCAGGTGTCTAAACCTCAACCATATAACAAATTAAGTTCTTAACATCCAATGTTCTTATATTTTTATGCTAATGAAATATCTCTCCCCATCCATAACCCCTCCACACCTGGTTTATTATACGTCACAATGTTAGTCATTGTGCGCCCCGGGGAATGTCAGCATATCATCAGGATCCGGGCCCCGGCCCCTCTCAGGTGAAAGTCGCACAGGTGTGTGCTTGTTTGTACTCCACCAGTCAAGACAAAGCATATTGTAGCGTAAAGTCCGCCACCCCCTCCCTCCATTACTCTAAATCAAATGCCACGGTAATTTGGCAAGAGGATGAGGACTTTTTTATTACTGTGATTATGGTTATGATGATGACTACAATTTATTCCGAGCAGATGATGAAAACGCCGGGCCCTACAGGTGTTGAGTTCATACAATATAGAAGTTGGTGAAGGATCTTTCTGTAATGTGGCATTATCAAGCTGCTGGAGAACAGAGTAATGGGTGTTTCGGTATTTTTTGCGTCAAAAATGGAGAGCAATTACCGATTATTGCGATGGATCCGTGCCATGAGGGGGGAGCGTACTCCGTTATCAAGCTGTAGTAATTACACCAAATTATCGGGCCTTGGTGCCAGATGCAATTTGCATTTCAGCATACTTGTTGGTTTGGGCAGAAACAAGATAACGGTTTGCAGACTAACCAAGAAGGAAACTCGAACTGTAAATTGTAGAGTAGTCCAGAGACTAAACCGTTTTATTTGTTATGCTGAACAGATGTTAATGTGGTGTCTTAAAACTCACAGAGATGACGTTGTGCTTTTCTAAAAAGCCAACATGCCTAATCCATTTCACTTACCTTGCTGTTCAACTGTGTCATGGCCCCACTTACCAAAGTCAAATCATCCGGTAAGAGCTGGCTGCTAATTTATCCTTTGACTTATGTGTACATTTACAGTGACACTGTATGGGTGGCATGTTTATCCCAAAAGCCTGGCGAGCTATAGACACCAGAGGGGTACGTTCGACTATGGCATGTTTGATGGATTGCATTTGGCATCAATGATGTCAAACGTGGTGATCTTTTGGGGGATCAAATGTGACCCTGTCTGTCAAATCCAGAAAATTTTATTTTGACATTTGGAGCATAAAAGTTTGATTTTAATCACTGATTTCACATCCATTTTAATCTTTGACATGATCTCTATACGGCAAAAATATATATTTTAAATACCTTTCAAAAATGGCCAAAAAATATATTTTGAAATATGTTTGTAAAATATATTTTAAAATATGTTTATAATAAAATATATTTTGAAATATGTTTATGAAAATATATTTTGAAATATGTTTATAAAATATATTTTGAAATATGTTTATGAAAATATATTTTGAAATATGTTTATAAAATATATTTTGAAATATGTTTATGAAAATATATTATGAAATATGTTTATGAAAATATATTTTGAAATATGTTCATGAAAATATATTTTGAAATATGTTCATAAAAATATATTTTGAAATATGTTTATAAAAATATATTTTGAAATATGTTTATAAAAATATATTTTGAAATATGTTTATAAAAATATATTTTGAAATATTTTTATAAAAATATATTTTGAAATATGTTTATAAAATGATATTTTGAAATATGTTTATAAAAATATATATTTTCACGAATATATATTTTTTTGTATAGTTTGAAATATATTTAAAATGTATATATATTTTAAAGCATTTGAAATATATATATTTAGCCCTCCATATATTTCAAACCATCGCATTGAAAGAAAAACTTTATGTTACACAACTTTTAAAAATAACAGGTTTGAATACACTGTAAAAAAATACTTTCTGCCTTAAAAAGTTTTGTTAAATCAACTCAAATTTACAAGTCATTCAACTTACTTTTATCTTGACTAGAGATGAGTTGTTATAACTACAGGTGAGTTGTTATAACTTATAAAATTAAGCTGACTTTTCTCAACTATATTTTATAAGTTGTGACAACTCATCTCTGTTGACATGATGAGTTGATTCAACAAAAAATGTTAAGGCAGCAAAGTATGTTTTACAGTGTAGGTTAAAATTTTATATATTTCAAAGATATACTTTATAAAATTAGCTTGTATTTAGCATATATTTAAAATATATTTCAATATATTTTGGCCAATAAAACATTTCTTGCCATATGGATTGTAAAATTAGAAATGTATTTGCTTGCCCTTGAAATATTTGTTGATATATGAAGGTTAAAGCGAAATATATTTTCAAATTCAAAAATTTATTTAATTAGGCTTAACTATCTACGAAATGTATTTAGCATATATTTTATGAGTTCGCATTAACGTGTAATCAATAGGGAATGATATATATAGGGATTTTCACAGACTGGGTAACAAATTATTTAAATATCAGCCAGTCTGAAACTTGACTTGCGTGAAGATTCTTTACATTTTCATCTTTTGTTTCACAGAACAACAATAAGTTTAGGAGAAGGGTAAATACTGACAGACGTTTTATTTTTTATGCAAGGGACTTCTTCAAATGCTTATCACTCAGTAACCATCATGTCACGTAACTTGTTTTGGCCATTCAGCGTGCCGCAAAGTACAAGAATCTCATGAGAGACAATTTGATGGTTTCCCATATGCATTATGTCCTGCAAGAAAGTGTTATCACAGCATCGCCCATTTCAGATTACGCCACAAACCTATGACTAATAAACAAAAAAGCTGACCGAGGGGGGGCATGGTGGGCCGAGGTTGTCATCAAGCTAAATGAACTGTGAATATTTTCACGGTGTGTGTCATTAGCAGCTTAGATTTGTTTCAACAAGGCTTACCTGAGAGCTCTGTTCATTGGCCCCCAGGTATGAATGGACTTATGCAAACTCTCAGGCAGAGTCTTCTCTAACCCTTCACAAACATCTTTAAGCTGAAAGGAGCCTGGTGTTTTCTTCATCATGAGAGCATTCCAACACAGACAGGTCGCTGGGTAGATTATGGAAATGGAAGATATGTTGATCTCCTTATTTTAAACACATATTTCCCAAAACATTCGTTGGACTTGACAAACTTTTGGCAACTGAGAGTGTTTTTTTGTTGTTTCACAACCTATCACGTGGCAGGCATTGCTTTACTTAAGAGGTTTCTTTTTGGAGCATATTTGCTTGTTTTTGCAGATGCTGGGCTGCAAGCTTTGTTTTTGGCTTCATGTTTTGCATGAATCATTGTTTCTTCAGCTTTAAATTTAAAAAAGTACTCCATATGACTCGCTTTGCAGACCGAATTTAAAAATGAAGTGTGCCACTATTGACATTAAGCATAATTAAAAATGTATTACAACTCCTCATCCATTGGTTATAAAATGAAAGTAGTCTCTTCCCAGACTCATGCTATTGGCCAGTGTCACTGTGTCAGAGGTAAGATGCTCAAACAAACAGCTCAATGATATAATAGTGCTACGAATTTATTTATTTACATTGAAATGTAAAAAGTGAAAAAAGTGAAATTTATTCAAAAATAATGCACACCCAAGGTGATAATTTGGTTATCAACGGGTGTGCATTATTTTCAAAATAAATCAAAGTCAAATTATTTCGCATATACCACGGTTACCACAAACATTGCTCTGATGATTATGTAAGGAATAACTGATGACAGGCCGTTGAATTATAAGAAAATAATACACAACCAAGTCAATTATTCTGCTTATACCACGGTTACCAAAAATATTGCTCTGCTGTCTATTTTTAAGACATTTTAAAGGTTAGGTGTGCGGTTAATGAAAAATAATCAACACCCATGAAACACTTCTCAACCAATCAGAATAAAGCATTTAACAGCCACGTGGTATAATTTAAGATATTTGACAGGTCGGTGTGCGTTTATCGAAAAATAATGCATATTAATAGAACATTTCTCGACCAATCAATATGCAACAGCCCTGTGGTCAATTAAAAAAATAAAAACTTAATAAAACGCTTACTAACAAAAGTATATATACTTTATTTGTTTAATCTGCATGTCATGTGACTAGTACACAACACTACAATATATCAGAAAACTGAGAACTCATGCAAAATAGACAGATACATTTTATATGAAGTTTATTTAACTCTTTTTAAGTCGGAAGAGCATGCCATCCAATAAGCACAAAGACGTTGTATGCCATTTGCAAATTCATTACATTTTTTTTTATCTTTTTTTAAACTCAAATCTAATAACACACATATTTTACTTTTCAAAATGAGTATAAGTCAATCTCAGGCAACTAGTTTATTTTTAAATGGTTTCTAAATGGAGGATGGAGGCATTTTGGTAACATGACTGAAAGTAACAAAACATAATTTAGCAAATACATGAAATATAGCTGCATTAAATATCTGCTAATAGCATGAAGATACGGAGCAAATTTTAGTGAATTACCTTTTTTTAATAAACCAATAACATCCAAGAATTGGGTAACAGGACTGAACATTAAAAGGTAGCAGGATGGAGTGAAATCCTGGGCACATTAATAAAATGTGCATTTTTTCTTAAATATTTTGATTTTTTTCAATGGTAAATAGATGGGATATGGTCCCACACAAAAATGCAAAAAAAAAAAATCAAATAAAGATTTATAAAGAATTTTATGCTTTAAATTTAAAGGTAAAGTATAGAGATAGACAGCAGGGATGGATAAAAAGCAGTTTTTTGTGTTCTGTGTAGTTATTTTATATATATAGTTTAAATTTGACACTTTGCTTAATAATAAAATGTATTTTAGAGTAAGTTTTCTTGCATTTTTATACATATATTGTCCTGGGGACAGAAATGGCACTGATTTGGTGAAATGGCCCATATATTGCCGCCCCTCACCTCCGCCCCGTGATCCCCCATCGCATTACTCTTTGTTGTTTCATCTATCCCAGTTAAAGAGGGCAGAGTACTTGGGTTTCGGGCTAATATTGTGAGTTTGGGGCCCTCCACTTGGACAGCATGCCAAACATGCTATCTCTTTACTCTATTGATTACATGTTAAGGGCATTTATGGTCCGATTCACGTTTTTACATTTCCTTTGGTGTGTAAGTGTGTATTAGTACATGTTAATGATATGCAAAAGGTACAAACCCCAAAGTGACAATGACGCGAGTTTTCGTCTCCAACATAAATCTCTTTTCTTGGACTACAACAAACACACAGATTGTAGTCAACAGTTTACTTCCAGGGCCTGTTGACGTGGACATGACCGACATTATCATAATTCCTCCCGATTCGGACTCACAGCCTGTAAGTTAACTCCTGTTAGCATTGCATTGGGCGTGAATCTTTCAAACATGGTACAGAGCGTCACATTTCCTGCTGACGTCAGAGGTAATCAAACCAATCACAACGAACAGATTAGCTGGTCAATCAGGGACACAGAGCTTTTAAAATCCGTGCGTTTCTGGAAGAGAGGGAAATCTGGAGCTACAAAAATTTGAAGTATGTGGAAAATAATGTTTTTTTTAGCCATAAACCAAATACACAAAATTACATTGTTTTTTAGCGTTAAAATAGGTGCATTTAAATGCGAACTTGTAAAGTATTAATAAAAGACAATGTCCAGTGGTAATAGTAACAATAATTATAAACACTGCTGATAAAATAGATGAAAAATAAAAGTTTAACACTCTGGGGTCGGCTGCGGCGCGGGCGCCGCAAACTCTTTATTTTTCGATCACTCCCCAAAGAGACTTAGATAACTCTGCTGATTTTTGACATACAGATATGATTTATACATCATTTAAAACGTTAAATTGTCTAGTTTTTTTCTGTCCACTCCCAATAAAAACAGAATGTTGTGCTTTTCGCAAAATTAAGAAAATAAACATGATGCGCGTTTTGTTCTCTCTCCCTCAGTGAAGTCCTTTCAGAAACACGTCAGAAAAATTAACTCTAACTTAACGAATATTTGTCATATAAACAAAAGATAAATGTCTACATAATGCTTGGAATGTCTGCTTTTGGAAGATGTAAGTGAAATCGAAAACAAATATTGTAATTCGTTGTTAACTGTATTAGAAGAGAGAGATGTACCGTCTTTCTTCTGTTGCTTCATTATCTATAATGAGCCACGCCCCGCTCCATTGAAGAAAAGAGCAGAGATCATCCATATTCATTAGGCAACCCCACAGTCAATGGACATTCCATTCCGTCTCTGCAGCCATTCACTGCTGTGAATGAGTTTTAATCCGAGTGCTGGAAACATGACATATACTTGTTTACTCGTGACTGTAACTAAAGTTATCTCCAGACGCGAGTGTGACTCGATCGACGTCCAAACGCACACACAAACACACAATGCCTCATATTTGAAGCGCTTTGTGGTATCATTATAAAAGATGCGATTACACACATCACATACTTGTTTACTCGCGCCTAAATCTCCAGACAGACGCGAGTGTGTGTGCTTCGTCAGTGTGACGGGATCGATGTCCGACATATAAATCCTTATTTACTTGCGGATGTGTGTCAGTATCTCCAGACGCGAGTGTTTTCTTTGTCTTCCGTCAAACAGCTGAGGCGACGGGAACGCACATACACAAACACGCGAGTCAGGAAACTCGACGCGCTTTTTGGTATTCTTATAAAATACGCGATTGCAAACAGTACAATCCTTATTTAGTTGCGTCTAAGCGCATATCTCCGCACAGCAAGTTTATTAAACACAGGATCACTCGCATGTGCACACATTCACTGCTTTCATGATCAACACGTGAGGTAATGGCGGCGGCTGTAAACAAACATTGATAAGTTTATCACGCGTGTCCCTGGTTGTGTTTCTACTATAATGATTACAAAAACACAAATAGGAGTCCAGACAACGATAGGCAGTTGTTCTTTTGAGCTTTTTACTGCACAAAAGTAAACCTCTCGCTGGCCAACCAAACACAAACCCTGTGTTCACTTTATGATGGCCAAACAGTACCTTTACCATGATTAGGCTACTATGGTTTTTAAAAGGTAACTTATAATTGTGATATTAATAGAAAATATTTCAATAGAAATATATATATATATATATATATATATATACACTGTAAAAAAAATCCGTAGAAATTACAATGTTATTGCAGCTGGGTTGCCGGTAATTTACCGTAGATTTAAATTTATGTTATTTACTGGCAAGAGTTTGTTCAAAGTTAAATAATTTTTAAATATTAACAAGTCTTTATCTGTACAGAATAAAACTATACAATAACAGCCTCATGCAAAGCATTCTGGGAAACAGAAATCATCAATGTTTTGCTTGATGCTGTTTTTTAGTTTTACTCTGTAAAGACAAAGACTTGGAAATGTTTAATGTTCATTTAACTTTGAACAAAATGTTGCCAGTAAATAACATAAATTTAAATCTACGGTAAATTACCGGCAACCCAGCTGCAATTTCTACGGATTTTTTTTACAGTGTATATATATATATATATATATATATATATATATATATATATATATATATAGTGTGTGTGTGTGTGTGTGTGTGTGTGTGTGTTTACATTGTATTGAAAAGTAAACCTTATCATGGTTTTACTGAGGGTTACATTCCTGTTGAACATCCCCACAAGGCTCATTAGTGGCTCATTATTCAACTCTTTTGTCTCTCAGCTGTCAATCACTGATTATTCAGGAGCTTTCCCGCCTCCACGCATACAGCCTTTACCAAGCAAAAGTGTCTTAGAAATTGTAAATCAATGCATTGCTTTATGTGATTGAGTAGGCCATATGATTTTCACATCATTTTGAAGAATAAACTCTAGACTACTAGATCCTGTTTGGAAAGTCTTGGGAAAACATGTTTAGAATGAGTTTTGTGGAGTTATATCAGTGACTTAAAAATTTTGCTTTTTCAAAAACCACGCATAAACATTTTTCTCTCAAAAATACAAACATGTACATACATGTTGATTATATGATATTGTAGCCCAGTTTGTGATGAACACAGTGTTATGAGACTTTTGCCATTAATATGTTTTCAAGCAACTGAAAAAAGCACAAATGTCAGTGCAGGTCAAAACTTCCCCAGGGCCCTAAAAACCCCTTAGACCCCAGAGGGTTAACAGGCAAATGTGCTATTAAATTATTATTGCAATATTACTTTTTTGAAAACTCCTGTTGTGTGCTTTTAGACAGGACTATTGTATGACCTCAAAAAACTTGATGAATACACAAGCCGCATTGACTAAATTTTTGTTTTGCTTTTGTTTTTTTGGTCATGCTAAATCCAATTTAAATCTCCACTAAGTTGATAAGACCCAGCTACTTTTCCAAACATTTTTGGGATAACAAATCACCATCGGTGGACTTTCTGTTTCCACAACAGATACGAGTAGCACAACCCAACGTATAATTTCAGAGTTTATTTCCTCAGCGAACCTCTTTTTGACTCCCTGTTCTGCATGACTCACAGCTTTTCTAGACTGTAACCTTCGCTTGCTAATGTTTAGAGCTGTTTTGTTTTTCTTTCCCGCCTTATCTGATTTCTCATCCACATATTCCCCCATCTTATTTTATTAGGCTTACTGATAAGAACCCACAGATTGAAGCCGTTTTCCCTTAAACATTTCTCCATTGCACAAACTCCGTCCAACAAATAATCCTGTCAGTGCATTCCTTAAGCTTACATCTGCCAACACCTTCTCGCTACAATGGCTTCAGAATTTTTTTCTTCCAGTTTTTTTTCTGGCATGCCATCATATGGCGGCGTGGGCTGTAATGGTGTGCTGACAGGTTTAGGGTGAGGTAATTTTTTTTCGTGCACCAGATCAGCCCCCGAGGAGCTCTACAGCCTGTGGCCTTCAGCTTTTAATCAAACCGACTTATTATGAACTAATTGTTGATATAAACTTTTAAAGGATCGGACAAATGGCTTTCTGCTCAGCACGTTGTCATTTCTGACGTGACTTTTGAAAGCTTTGCAACACATTTGGTTTTGATTGCATGCTGCGTGTGTGTTGCTGTAATGACCGGCAGTGTGTATGTGAATAAGGCTTGCTCACGCTGAGCAGTGCTTCGGTTCATTATGTGTTAGAAGACTGCATAAAGAAGTCTCTGATTGAAATCCCAGCTGTCCTTTACGCACACACACAGAGTCCATGGAAAATGCAACAGAGCACAGGTCTGTAGGCTATACGGCTAGCGCTTCCCCTCCGCAGTTCGCTCAGGTTGATTTCCCTCCCATGGCCCACCTGAACAGGACACGTCCTCTAACACCTCCCTACCTCAACATGTTTTGTGTGAAAACCTTCTCCAAGTCCTTCAGGCCTTCACCAGTTGCAGCTAATGGAGGTATTTGTTACTGTCAGCTCATCTGGCCTCCATTACACACTCAGGTTTTTTTTTTCTCTTTTGGCACGTTGTTTTTGTTTTGCAGCTTCATTATGCTCTGGTTTTGCCATTTAATGTGCTTTCAGTCGGTTCACTCTGGAAAAAGAGACGGCGTTGTTTTCAGTGCTGTCTGTACGTTGGCAGTGGCGTGACCTTGAAACAAAAATCCCCCTAAATTAGGTTTATGGCTTGTTACGAACTCACAACACACGTTTGCGTGTTTCGACATGATCATAATAGTCCAGTGCATGTACAACTCTGCTCATAGTATAAGTTGACATTTTCCTTGGAGAATCTGCAGGATGTTTGGTTCCTCAAAGAACCATTTCTTTAATGTCACAGGCCGGAGCGGACCCGAGATCTCTAAAGGGTCACGCCCCTCTCTAATTGCCACCTCGAGGAGTTTCCCAAGACCACCCCAATGACCGGACAGACAAGTATACTATAATTAAAATGTATCTTTATTTAAATATCTAAAAACAAAGGGGAAAAAAGGTGAAAGGGCAATTTAAAACAATCTGATTCTTCTTGCTTCCAGGGCAGTGTGGACCATAAGACGGGGGCTGGGACTCCTTTCCAATTTGGTCCTTTAATCCGTGGCGCCCTCCGCTTCTTCCTGGAGGCAGAACAGGAAACACACAATTAGTGGCTTGTTTTCGTCCTTGGTTGCTACTTGCCTAATTTCTTCTGTCTCTCGTTCGCCCTCAGGTTTCCTCGGCTGAGACGTCCTAGTCCCTCGGGGGATCTCTCCGTCCCACGGGCGCAAACCAGTGGCCAGAGGTGGGTACTCTCACTACAGAGGCGGCTCGTCTGTCGTTCGGAGATCGTGGTAGCAGATGTAACTTGCGCCTCACCACGGTACGTTATGCACTAGGCTCGGCGTGCCTTCCCTTCGGAGCCTTCGCTGGAGCAAGGGTAAGTCGTGGACGCTATGGACACTACTCGGCCTTCCTCTAGGCGTTGCTGTAGGCAGAGGTAAGTTAACACACCATGAAGGTAAGGTACTCACAGGGTTTGGGATCTTCGTTTGCCTCTGGGCATCCACTGGTGCACAGGTAAATGGTTCACACTATTGACACGTTTCATCTCTCCTTAATACGTTGCTGTGAGCAAAGGTAGATAACACATCACAATGGTAAGTTACTCACAAGACTTGGGCTTTCCATTCGCTTCGGGGCATTCGCTGAGACACAGGTAAGTGGTTCACACTATTAACACAGTTCGTTTCTCCTTGAGACGTTGCTAAAAGTAAAGGTAGGTAACACTTCACAATGGTAAGTTACTCACAAGACTTGGGCTTTCCATTCGCTTCGGGGCATTCGCTGAGACACAGGTAAGTGGTTCACACCATTAACACAGTTCGATTCTCCTTAAGACGTTGCTATAAGCAGAGGTAGGTAACACATCACAATGGTAAGTTACTCGCAAGACTTGGGCTTTCCATTTGCTTCGGGGCATTCACTGAGACACAGGTAAGTGGTTCACTGTAAGCAAAAGTACATTGCACACCACAAAGGTAAGTTACTCACAAGGCTAGGACTTTTCGTTCAGTTTTACAGGCAGTGGACTTTCGCAGCAGCGTCCGTACACAGTATACCTCCACCCGTCCACTTGTACTTCCTGGGTGTCGTAGGGACTGAGGAGTTGAGTGCCACAGAGCCGAACGCTTCCCAAGCTCCCCCTCCTTCTATAGCGACAGGGGTCGTGAGCTGGGGCGAACTCTCGACGAGGCTCTGCACACACCCGAGGTTGCTGTTGGATTTATCTTACACAACTTTGACCCTCAGTCCGTACCGTGCACGTTAACTGCTACTCACTCTGATGTACCGCCGGGGCTTCGCCACTGCCTGCTTACTAGAGTGGTGGAATTCCTGCTAACACACAGGGAGGCAAAACAAAGGAAGTTAGTTCCCTCTGCTCGTGGGGCTCGAACCACAGCGTGTCCTTTCTTTTCACGACCCGTCTGGGGCCAGGGCAGTCCTGGTCGCTACAAGCACAGCATACACAGCAAGCTTAGTGTAAACACCAATGATAATCACAACTCACCCACAGCACTCTGTACACACACTTTATGTGAATTTATGGACTAGACCGCCTGGCTTCGACTACCTCGTGAGGCGGTTTGAGCGTTGTTCTTTTCCCAGAGAAGACGGGTTAGTACACAGTTTAATCAATGTAGCCCCTGTATGTTTGTCGTTACCTCTTCAGCTCACCCACGCTTCTTTTATCCGCAGGGCCAGATGACAAAACAGCACTCGGTTTCCCCAGCTGGGCTTTCCTGCCCGTGTTTCCGGTCGATCAGCGGCTCGCCCACACTTCCCTCTTCAGTGGGGCCGGGGACCTTCAACACACTTAGAGTATACACCAAGCAGCTCTTCTTCTAAATACTTCCTTAAACACACATCCACCGTTACTCACGCTTCGTTGTCAGCCCGTTGATAACAATGCACTCGATGACTCAGTAGTAGCCCATGCACGAGTGAAATCGCCCAATAGTCTCTTCACCCGATCGTCTTCTACCTCTTTCTTCCCCAAGGGATCAATGTAGGTTGAGAAAAGCAGGTCTGCACAGCAGCAACACAGCGCACACAAAGTACACCAAAAGCACACTCCGGTGTAGTGCTCCTTTAACTTCCACCGCTCCGTCCTTTTCGCCTTTCTTGGCTGCCGAACTCTTTCCATGCGCTTTAAGCGCTTCCGTGGATCAACGGCACCCTCCGGCTCCTCTAAGGACGGAGCGTGTGATCAGGTCTGCCCTAGGCAGTGAAGGAGCTCGTGCCCGAAACAACTCCTCCCTTTGTGCTTCTTTGGACCTTTTTATGTGGCTTGTCTTCACTCCCTCCTCCAATCATGGGTTGCTCCATTGATTCGCCACACCTGTTGCTCATTCCTCATAATTTTCATTGTCAGGGAGACCAGGAAGTAAAATGGTGTTTTAAAATCGGGTCCGGGCGGAAACCATCTTCAAGCGGAACCTTCCTCCGCCACTTTTGGTTCCGCCCTACCATAGTCACCCGGTGACATTAACATAAATCTTCAGATGTTCAGCCAAAAATGGTTCTTCTATGGCATCATAAAGCAAAATAATTTTTAAGAGTGCATCATTCTAAAGTGTTTACATACTGTACCCATGTTCTTTGCATCATTCCTTGCTTTCTATCAGTGACCTTTTGAGATTTGAGAGTTGCATAAATCTGTGGTTTGTAAAAACTTTTATACTTTCACACAAAAAAGTTCATTAACATCTTCTTGTGTATCTTTGAATGATGACGTGGAAATCCCGTTTTGCTATTCAAGACACAAAAGGTTTACAAACAGTTGTCACGGCCCAGGGGCTGGCTGTTACTTTGCTAAGCCACGCCCCTTCTCAACTTCCACCTCGAGGAGGTCCCCAAAGCCAACCCAATGACCAGACAACACAAGAACAGGTAAATATTAAAACAATCTTTATTTAAATAGTTAAAATATAGTGGGGAAATGGGGAAGGGAAATTAAAACTAATATCGGGCTCTGCCCTCCAGGTAGGCCTCAGCCGGGGGTAACGGGGGGCAAGGGGCCAACGGGGGTCCAGGACGTGGGACTCAGGCTCCGGCCTGCCCTTAGTAATCCGTGGCGCGCTCCTTCTTCCTCCTGGAGGCAGAATCAGAACCAGTATGAGTGTGGGGGATTATTATATTGGTCGCGTACCTGAATCTTCCTCGGGGAGGCTCTCCCTTGTAGTCACACAATTCTCGTCAGGTTACTCACTACTCCTTTCCTTCTCTCACCTCTCAACTGGACTAGCGTACCGTAAGTACAGGTTTGGCTCAGCTTCTCCTCAGAATATTCACTCTTTCTCCTCTTCTCTCCACAGGTATCGACTTGGACACAGAAGCACAGTTAGTTTGCTTTAAGATGGCTCTCACCTCTCGACTGGACTCCGCGTACCGTACGTACAGGTTCTCCTCTGTTACTCCTCAGAATAATCACTCTCTCCCCTCTTCTCTCCACAGGTATCGACGTGGAAACAAAAGCACGGGTAATTTGCTCTACGATGGCTCCCACCTCTTAGCTGGACTCAGCGTACCGCAAGTACAGGTTTCACTCTGTTCTCCTCAGAATAATCACTCTCTCTCCTCTTCTCTCCACAGGTATCGACTTGGACACAAAGTACAGTTAATTTGCTTTACGATGGCTCTCACCTCTTGGCTGGACTCAGCATACCGTAAGTACAGGTTTCACTCTGTTTCTCCTCAGAATAATCACTCTCTCTCCTCTTCTCTCCACAGGTCTCAACTTGGACACAGAAATACAGTTAATTTGCTTTGCGATGGCTCTCACCTCTTAGCTGGACTCAGCGTACCGTAAGTACAGGTTTCACTCTGTTTCTCCTCAGAATAATCACGCTCTCTCCTCTTCTCTCCACAGGTCTCAACTTGGACACAGAAACACAGTGGCGGGCTCGCAGCAATCGGCGCGACATGTGCTGGGGCAAGTAATTCCTAGGTAGCGTCGGGGGCGAACCCTCACGACCAGTAGGTGGTAGCAGAGGGGCGGAAAATCCCAGCGTCTCACCGGGCCGAGCGCTGCCCTTTCCTCGTTGCCGTCAGGTGTTCGAATTCTGGACAGGGGCGCCCCCTTGTAGAGGCCACGGGACGAAGGGATTACGTCACCTCTCTCTCTGCAACAACAACGTTTATGCACTGGAAAGCATCAACAAAAATAGCCCCAATCGTACTCACACCTCTGCTGCTTCCTCAGCTCTCCGCCACCGCTCTTCACATCCACCCAGTGGTTAGGCAGGGGAAAGACTCGTTTCTGGGCACCGTATTATTTCTGGAAGCCCGAAGCACGCTCACAACGTATGCTGTACTGTACTAGCTACGCCAGCAGCCTCTTTGCCTTCTCTTGACGAAGTGTGTGAAGGCGGGGGTTAATCTGACAACACACACACAGCCAAACACAGCAACCCACAGCAATAGACAGCACCATGTCAAAAATAAATGTATCCACAGCACAAAGACTCACCGACCACTTCAAGTGTACAAAGAGGACGCCCGTCTTCTCTCACTTCGCTTCGTTCAGGCTTGGTGGTGGAAATATGCGGCCCAGCTAGTGATGTCGTTATTGTGTCTGCTTCGGTAAATGCTTCCTCAGCTCACCCACCACGCTCTATGAGGGGTAGGGCCGTCCTCCTCCTCCTGAAGGGAGTTAGCATAAACCAGGTCAATATCACAATCACTTTTAGCTTGCTCTGGTACTCACAGCGTTGACGGTTTAAATATCCACTTTCACTTCGTCACAATCCGTCCGATATTCATTCTCCTCATAACCTTTAAGGTTCACGATGTCCCCACAATTTACTGTTCCAGCCTGGGAGAGAGAGAGAGTTAAACAGCTACAATACAGTGTACCAGCGGGCACAACACAGTGCTTACACACCCAAAAAGGTCCTCTGACTGAGAATAAACTCAGCCTTAAGTACTGCCTTGTTCAGCGTATCTTCCAATCATCGCCCGCTGCTCTCAACTAGGCACAGGTGCGTTGAATTTCCCAATCTTCCCCCTTACGGCGCTACCGGAAGTCCGTTGTTCGGTTCTTCCGGTCTGGGCGGAAACACTTCCGGGCGGAACCAAACTTTCCCAACTTTGGTTCCGCCCCCTAAAAGATCGTCACCTTGTGACACAGTCACTGGTGATGTTTAAGAAGGCAACACAAGATGTTAAAGGTGCACAGTACCCTGTCAGAAAAAAGGTACCCATATGGTTCTGTTTTGTACCTTTAAAGGTATACTAAACATAATACGAGGTTGCTTTTTGGGTACATTACTGTACCTAAAGAATAAGAACAATAGGTCCTTGGAGTATAATATTAAATCCCAAAAGGTACAACATTTTAATGTGCTGTATACCCATAAAGTGTATAATGGTTCCCTAGTTATTTTTTTATGCTAGGAAAATCGGTAATGTATACACACAAGACTAAATTCACACAGTACACGTGGCTTAAAATTTTTATTTCTAAACAGAATTTAAAATAAAATTGCATCAAATAAGTATGTAAAGTAAAGCATGGGTCCACAACAGGGGGTCTGGGCCCTTTGAGGGTCCCTGGTTTTTTTTACCGGGGTCCTCCAAATATTGTTTGAATTCAAAATATTTTTTAGATGGGAGGATGAAATTGGGCAAGAAAATACATTTTTGAAAAATTTGATGATAAAACTTCATTGAAATTAAGGTTCCTTCCTATGTTAAAATCTATTTAGTAAATGATGCATTATTGTATGTAGTAGGCTTTGTTAACAGTATCTAATTGTGTATATAAAAAATGATTATTTAAATCTTCGTAACGTAAACATCTTAACAAACATCCTCCCTATCTATTAATGCAGGGTTTTCCAAACTGCGATTCGCGAGCCCATGTTGGTTCGCAAGGAATTACAGGGAGTTCGTGATTTGATCAAAAGTGTATTATTACAATTAAATCACAAATAAATTATTGTGCAATAAAAAATCTAATTACTAAAAAAAAATATGTTTTATTTGTTAAATCTACATGTCAAGTGTCCATTACACAGCATTACCATATATAGTATTTTATTATTTATATATCAGAAAACTTACATTTTATGCTCCAACAAAAGAAAATTACTATATAAAAGGCTGATAACAGGCAATAATAACAATAACTATGTAAAATACTACTGATAAAAACTTTAAAACAGATGAAAAATAAAAGTTTTGTAGCAAAGGTGCTATTAAATTATTGAATATTTACTTGAAATGTCAGAGGGTACTTCAAGAAAAAGGGTTCTTTTGACAAAATAAAGCTTGAAAATCCCAAGGGTCCTTGGCTTGAAAAAAGTTGAAGACCTAAAGTAAAGTAAAATGAGTAAAATTTGAAAAAAAAATCATGAACTGTCATGAAGTGTCATTCTATTCTCACACACACAGACACACAAATGGACAAACACAGACACACATTCTGGTTTCCATGTTTTGTGGGGACATTACATAGACGTAAGGCATTTTATACTGTACAAACTTTATATTCTATTCCCGTTACCTACCCCATTCCCTAACCCCAACCATCACAGAAACCCTTCTCCTACTTTACATTTTCAAGAAACGTCATTCTGTTTGATTTATCCACCTGTTTCTCGAACACAAAAGTAAGTGATGTGACGTATTTCCTCTCCGGTCTGAGACTTCCGTTTTAATAGCCAGCCGGTAGAAGGGCGTAGTGGGAGCACGCATAAAACATGATATAAACCGTTAATATTTACTACACCTGCCATGTATGAACCAGTGTGAGGATGATAATAAGAAGCGGCTTGATATATGAAGATATATTCAATCATTTCGTGTTGTTGATCGGATGTGACGGGTCTTCAATGAGCAAATATAAAAGCACAGAGACATAGCAGTATCTCTACAATGGGAAAGTCAGTCAAGTGTTTGTAAATGGAATTTTAACTTTTCAGCAGATGGTTTAAAATGTCACGACTGTTCCTCTGGTGTGAGCTTTTTTTAAACGGCAGTTTTTAATGGACTTGTTAATTGCGACATGTTGAGCTTCACGCGGTCCGACACAGTCAGCAGCATCTTTCTCATTCAACACATTGTAAGTTATTTGAACAAACCATAATAATATTAAAGTACTACATGTATTGGTATTGTTTTCGTTTTATGAAAATATTATTACATTGCTTCTTACGCAGGTGGAGACATGAGCTTATGAAATTATTTGCTTACTTTTTAAAGTATTTGCTTTTTCATTTAAAACATAACAAAAGTAGTTTATGTCGTATATATTCCGTACTGTAATCACATTTTTGTAATAATATATAGTAGCAGAATAAATAAATCCGCTAAATCAGCATATTTTTATCAGCATAATATTAGTAGTTTTTAAACAATTATTGTTCACTGGTAGTTTCTATGAAAGGTTTTACTGGATGGATTTGTAAATACAGATCATGAGCGCATGTACGCCACACATTCAGCTCTTGTGCATTGGGTTAAAACAAATGTTTTATAGAGATTTACTGCTTTTGTATCAGCTATTATGGAAACCCCTAACTGCACATATGATGTCGGTCTTCTTGGATTTAATAATAAACATTAAACAGCCAGTCAAAACGGCTCACTGGAAGTCATAAAGCTCAAAGATGGCAGCACCCGCATTTACGTGAAGAAACAGGTGGATAAGCTTGTTTCCTCATGGAGACATCAAAATGTCCCCACAAGGTCACAAAAATACTGGTATTCCTATCTTTGTGGGGACAATTGGTTCACACAACGTGATAATTACCAGGTACACACACACACACACACACACACACACACATACAAGGCTACATTCCCCTTCCATCAAGTAAGCCAGTAAAAACTCTGTGACTGTGATCAATGTTTATTGCTGTTGGCACTTTGTCAGAAGTTGCTTTACCTGGATGTGGCTAATTAATCGTGTCAGGCACAAGAAGTGCAAAGCAACTCGTATATGGAGATGAGATCAGCAGTGGAGCGGAGATGGGCTGGGCCAGGCTCTCTGCTGACTGGAGATCTGCCTCTTCACAAGAAAAAAAAATGTGTTTCAACCTGAATCGCGGTCTTACAGGCAAAGCTGGAGTTCCCAGTCCAATTACACAAGCCGCATGCAAGTATGCATTAACAAATAAACAAAGGAGTCTGAGATGCAAATGCATCAATTAGGAACTTTGTGGATGATCTCCCAATAAGCGCGCTCAGTAGTGAGCAATCATTTGTCATCAAGTCATGTTTAGCTTTATGGACATGCACACTCCATAAGACGAGGAGAGTTTTACCTGTGTTTAATGTGTAATAGATTTTTTTCTAGGCACTGCAGTAAGGATGTAGTTTGTGACTGCGGCGTCTTGTACTTCAGATCGACTGAGGTTGCTTTCAACACTTTAATGAGTACTGTAAATTACCACCAGCCTTAAAGCGAGTCTGCACAATGCTGCAAGGATGCTGTTTTAAAGAAGAAAAGATGGGGGAGAAATTTATTATTTTTTTAGCGATATAAACTAGTGTGACTACTTTCACTTAATGTTAAAAGTAGGTCCCCTGATTTACAGCATATCATTTCCAACAAGAAGTAAAAGTATAATTCGGGGACAGTAAAACACTTTACGATGCATTATTAAATGGACACTTTAATGTGTCAACCTGAAAATGTGTTAACGGTGAATGTACTCGAATTGGAAAATACATCAAGTAGGTCTTCCCTGGAGACTAAAGCATGGATGGTAGCAAACCAAAAACTTTTTATGCTTTAAATTTAGTGTTTACATTCACACCACAAAGTTACTGGAGCACGCACGTATCTCACAAGGATCGTAATGGCAGTGATTGACAAGCCAGAGGGCCAATGATGATTGCGATGACTGCAAGAGCAATTGGCTGATGTTTTTAAGGCCTTATCTTGTGCACAGATGACGTATATTAATATTATTACTTTCAGTGCACCTAATAAACAGTCTTTTATCCTTTAGTAAAGACAGTTTCAAGTAATATTGCAAAAATGTATAAAACAAACATCCTCTTTTTCACCTTTAAGTGCCTTTTATCATCAAGAGTCACTGACTTTCATACACAGTTACTTTGTCATAGCAGTTACTGTATTGTATATAAAGAGTGGCAGGGATCCCTTACGAAAAATGGTTATGTTGTGGTTACCATGGTTTTACTACAGTAACCATGTTTTTTTTACTATTGTAAAACCATGGAGAATTTTCGTAAGGGATGATGTATTTTTTTAGGCCAACCTGAAACTTAGCTTCACATGGGGTCCCTCAGCTAAATGGGATTTTTCCATATGCTTTTCGATTATCGCAAGAAACTCTCTGTGATCAGTTAAAGGTTATGATACTTGCACATTTTCTCCATCAAGATAATCTTCATAAAGGAACACAACTTTTATGTATAAATGCATTTACTAGAAATTAATAGCTAACCTTAGGCTACAGCGAACAAAAACGCGGTCGCTTAACTCAACATCATCATCACCAAGCTTCCGACAAAATCTTTCAAACTTTATTAGCAAAATTTAAAAACAAACTATGTTGTATGTGATGACGTTTAAAGTTCCCGACAACATCTGTTGTCCCATGTACCAACTTGTTTGCAACCTCGCTTTTTAGAGAGAACCTATTTCTTTTTTTTGATTTTACATTTCCTAAAGCCCGGTATACACTGCACGATTATTGGTTGTCCCAGACGAAAGATTGCCATTGTGAAACAATCGTCGCGATTTCTGTGATCTTGGCTCTCCATCGGTGGTCCTATGTCGTACAATTGCCCTGTCCCAAATGGCACACTCCGGACTTGTGGTCCTCCTCAGAGTCCACACTTTGATGACATCACGTAGTCCAGACTTTAGGGACCCTTGATGCGAGTCCACGTGGGTGCACCGGAGTCGTATTTTGGGACAGACTCGAGCATCACACGGGAAACAGGAAGAGAAGTTGCCCGTCAGTGTGAACTCCTCCCTTCCGTCGTCTGATTGGTCTGATTGCCCTTTCGCAAGGACTTCTGGGTTGGCAAAGTGCGCGAAGCCTGCTGCAGTGCGGGCTTCGCTGAAGACCGCATCAAGGGGGCAAAGGAGGCGCTGACGAGCACACTTCAAAGCGTAAAAATGACAGATGGGACACCCTACGGACTCGTAGACTAAGCGAGAACGCGCAATTTAAGGCCACAAGACCGAAAGTCCACATGAAGTGCGCCATTTGGGACAGGGCCAATGAGAGAGGTTCAAAGACGGCCGTTTTCCCGGTCTTGCGTCCAAAGATAGCCTACGATAATTTTCTGACGGCATGATCACCGCAGTGTGTTTGCTGCTACGACCTGCGCGCTGGTATTTGTTTACCACGAGCGCATGCTGGTAACGTGTGACGCAGCCCCTGAAGCTTCCGTGTCAACATCGTACAGTCTATAGTACCCGAGTTTAAATGATACATGTCGCAGAGTGTGATAAAGTAATGATCTTATAGGAGGGCAAAAATCGTGCAGTGTATTCTGGGCTTTAAGTGTGTAATCCTACTGAAAAATCCAGCATAAGCTGGTAGCCGGTTTTAGCTGGTTTAAGGTGGTTTATGCTTGTCAGCCTGACAAAGCTGGTCATGCTGGTGGGCCAGCTGGTCTTCCAGCCTGAACAGCTAAGTCCAGCTAGACAAGCTTAGAAAGTGACCAAAACACAGCTAGACCAGCTTGCTACACAAGCAAAACCAGCTAAAATCAAGCTGGAGACCAGCTAAAACCAGCTCACCAGCTTATGCTGGTCTTAGCTGGATTTTTTAGTAGGGAAGTGCGTTAACGATCTGCAAAGTTACAAATCCCAAAGTGTAAGAATAATGCAAGTTATCGTCGCCAACTGAAATCTCTTTTTTGGACTACAATAAACGCAAGGACTGTAGGCAACGGTTTACTTTTGCAGCGTGTTGACACAGACACGATACACATTCTACGATCACAAATGCAGACATGGTTTTAAAGGTCCTGTACGTTCTGTGTTTTTGAAGCTTTGATTGTGTTTACAGTGCGCACTATAACATGTGTTCGTGTTTCACGTGTAAAAAAAGATGGTATTTTTCATACAATTTACTTATGTGTATAGCGCTGTTTTTACTGTCCTAAAAACGGTCTGATGTCTTCCTTGTTCTATGAAGTCCCTCCTTCAGAAATACGTAACGAGTTCTGATTGTGTAGTTTGTTTAGTGTGTTGTGATTCGATGGCAGATTAGCTTGCCATTAGCTTAGCTGGCGACTGACATATTCCTGTGAGCGGAGATCAGTCAAAAAACTGTCTACTGATGTCATTAAAGCAGGAAGTAGAGGACTGTAGTCCAAACCGGCCGTTTGCTGTAGGCTTTTAAAGGGGACTTCTGTGGTAAAGAAATATATTGCCTGGCAGTGAACTTTGAGCTTTATTATTTTACAGGTATTATTTATGCTATTATAGCAACATTACACACTCACTAGGGTTTAAAAAATAGGATCAGGAAGAATGTGAACTTAAATGTTTTAGTAACCTTACCTTACCAATCTGTTATGTTCTGCTCAAGCCGCGCTGGTAAAGTTAATCAATCAGCTTGTTCGTTAACATTTTCTGAATCAGATTCGGCTCTTATTGATATGGAAGTACAGATGATATTATCTCCCAGTGGAAGCTGATTTTCCAAATATGGTAAGGGGCATCACATTTCCGGCACACGCTTGAGGTATTGGGCCAATCACAATGCACTGGATAGCTGACCAATTAAAGCACACAACAGTTTCTCAAAGCGATGAGCTTTGTAGAAATCATCGCATTTTAGAAAGGCGAGTCATAGAGGAGTACAATAATGGATGTATGGAATAATTGACGACAGGCCGTTAAATTATTCTCAAATAATGCACACCCAAAGTGGTCATACATTACATGGTGGGTGTGCATTATATAAGAAAAAAATTACACCAGGCGTTGAATTATAAGAAAATAATGCATACACTCACGTCGCGCCGTTACACCGTGGGTGTGCATTGTCTTCGAATAATTCAAAGAACCGGAGTCAATTATTTTGCTTATACCACGGTTTAAAACTGCCAAAATTGTTGCTCTGATGCCTATTTTTAAGACATTTAAAAGGTCAGGTGTGCATTTTATAGAAAAATCATCAACACCCATGTAACATTTCTTAACCAATCAAAATAAAGCATTTAACAGCCTCGTGGTATAAGTGAAAAATAATGTGTTTTTGGACCATAAACAACGTAAACACTAGAGTTGTAGTACTCGAGATCGGTCTAGGTCTCAAGACCGGTCTCAAGACCACTTATTTAAGGTCTTGGTTTCGTCTCGGACTTAGACGAAGAGGACTCAGAATTTTATTTCAAGGCCGGTCAAGACCACAACTGATGGCATATCACAAAATTATTTTTTATCATCAATTATTAAATAATTATTATAGTTTACAGATTTTTACGGTGCCAATTTATTATTTTTTATTTTTATTATTTTATTAACTCGGTTTAGGTGGTCTTGACTACAACACTAGTGAACATATTTCATTACACCAAAAATGTAACAGGGGCTCTTTAAGACACTTAAAAACTCATAAATTATTACTTGTGTGTTTAATGTCGTAAAATATAGAGTGAAAATAGCATGTGTTTGTTTTAACCCAAGTTCTTATTTACAGCATTTAACCAAACCACATTAAAAAAAAAACATTGATTTCGGAATGAGAGAATTGCAAGTGCTATATTGCAAACTCATATTGCAAACTCAGCATCCAGCATCAAAACCATTAACAAAAATTTCATCATGCATGTTTTGTTTTTAAACCCTTTTCTTTTATAACTTTTCATAAATGATCTTAAAAATCCTTCGGTTTATAGCTGTCTTCATGTAGTTTAAGCATACAGTCTCAAAAGCTAATTTACATACTGACATCACCATAACACAGATGATGTTTTGGTCGCTTGTAAAATGTTCAGCACTGACACCTTCGAACGAATTATTCACATCTTCCACAGAAACCCAACCTTTCCATTGTATGCATAGTATAGACTTAAAAAAACACATTATGTTTGCCGTGCCCCGTGGTTGTTATGGAAATCGCATGACTTTAATTGGCAGCTGTGAACGATAGCACCTGCAAACAACTTGGCGGTTGTTCTTGTGGTCTGGCGGGAGTCTTACTGCGCAATTTAAACAAAGACTGATCATTGAGGCAGAAAAAAGCGGGGTTGCAAAGAGAGAGGGAAGCCTGACAGCACATGATTGATGATTGGCCGGCACCCTTAGCCTGACACCCACCACTCACCCGTTCTGCATTTACAACAAAGTCACCAGTGTGTCGGCTGCGTGCGCCTTACCCCAGCGCGGCCAATCAATAAACTGCGGCCCAACACTCCAAATCACACTCGACCACATACCGCTGACTAGACACGAGACACGGGAGGGCACATCGTACATGTAGATTAAAAATCTGCCGGTAACCTTAGCACGCACGCACACGTCCACCAAACACACTCGCATGCATCCATCCACAGCAAGAGCGTGCACGTAATGTTCGTCTGCTCGTGCTGAAATGAACTGAGGGCTAGAGGTACAACAAAAATAGAGACTGATGCCAGAAAAATCAAGCTCTTGAATTACGGGTGTGTTGTGTTTACCTATCGCATAAATGTGAACTCAACTGTGAAGTGTCACAAATATCAAACATCTCTTAGATCATGAATGTTTGATTCAGTAGATGGGAATAGACAATAACTTTGATGCTTCAAGTCCCAAAATTAGATTATGAGACTTTAATCTGGATTTCACAGTCATGGTCAAGTACAGTTTATTCTGAGCTTTCAGGTACCTCTGAAATGATGGTAATATAATCTCAGATCATTATTGCAAAAGTGTGCTTGTGTGTGTGTCTATCCCCGACTGTTATTATCAGTCATAAAATAATAAGATATATGATAGTCGAGCTTAAAATTATTTATCATCACGATGTTGTCTTTTATAGTTTGGTCATTATCTGACTAATATTCATATCTCTATATTCATAATTTGCTCTCAGATTGATTTCCACTGCTGTTTGAGTCAAACTACTGACTCAAGGGCACACAATGAATCTAAAAAAACACCTTTGAGCAAAGAGATGAAGAATATTACATTTTCCTACAATATTATCAACCATTTGTCTCTGTTATGGCAGTGACAAGACATTATAAGGCACTATTAGTGTGAAAGAAATAACTCTGGAATTTTACATCTGTGGAATAGAGGATGTCAACACTAAACCTGCTGCTTTACAATGGGGAAAGTTAAATTAAATTATAAAAAAGTGCAATAAGGTAAAACCTATTACGGATCACCTCAGCTACTAGATCTTTTAGAAAATACATCATCTAGCACTATATATTTATACAATATATTTAAATATGAATGCCTTTGTGTGAAACATGTGAGCAATTTTTTTGATTAAAAAACAACTATTCATGTAGAATTTTGTATTTTTATTCATTAAAAAAATAGAGTATGATTGTCATATTAATTTCTTAAATTAATATAATTTTTGCCATGCCTATTCAAGCTATTATTGGCCTTTCCATCATGATTATGTAACACTATTTATTCTTTCAAAAATCATTTCAGTAAATACTTTTTCAAATTACAGCTCTACAAAACATACATATTCTTTATGATTTCTGAGTACATCATTAAAAATGTTTTACCTGGACCTTACGTAAGAATCCTACATGATTTAATGAACCAATTTTAAGCCACTGTAAAATCCCAATAAATCAAACTGGTAATATTTTGCCAACCAGGATCTAACATGTTTTATACTTGCCAAAAAACAATAAAAATGCTAAACTATAAACTCAAATGAATTGGATGATCCACATCTAATGCCATATTAATATAGAGATAAACACATACAAGTTAATAAATTGCATTGGTTAATAGGCTACACAACACTATATTCCTAACATAGTTATTAATGTGTAACAGTATTAATAAGTAAAAGTTATTGAACATTGGTGTGTTATGTTTTTTATACTTTTTAAAACCAAAAAGCCATGTAAGGGTTCTTCATTGACACGAAGAATAAAAATACATTCAGAAATGTCTTGTTGTGATGTATCTCTCTCTCTCTCTCTCTCTCTCTCTCTCTCTCTCTCTCTCTCTCTCTCTCTCTCTCTCTCTGTGTGTAACACAAGCCCTGCATCAAGTTACAATAGTGACATCTAGTGTGTCTATTCATGTCTTCTTTCAAATACAAACAGCACATGCAAGAGGTTTGCTGTCCATACAGAGATTAACAAGCAGGGCAGTAAGAGTTTGCATAAGAGAGATACGAGCATGATGCTGATTTTATCTGCCTTGCATAATTTCATTTTTTTTAACAAAGGAGGGAACAGAAATGTAGGTGAAATGACAGACAAAAAAGTATAAGAGAGGTTGACAGCATATGTTAATTGATAAAAAGACATAAGCAGCTTCTGCCGAGTATGCAGCCATCAAATTTCAACTTCAAATTCATTGCAGACAGGTGTAAAACAAGAAAAAATAATTGAAATAGCCACTAGATATTTAATAGCCAGTTTTTTTTTTTTTTTTACAAAAGTCAGAAACAATTTTCAAGCAATAATCTTTAAATGATAAAGTTGAAAAAATCTCAAAAATAGTTAGCACACCTAAGGCTGCTATTATCCACAAAACAAAGTTTAAATGGAGGGTTTATAGTGTGTGCTCCTGGCTGAATTAATTTAATATTTAGGGTTAGAGGATAAAAAACTAACACTATATAGATTATTTTAATAATACATTTGCTTAACTATCACATTTTAATGTTTTATCAACCCCATATGTCACCTACATAATTAAAATACAAAAATCCAATAAAAAGTGTTGTTATTGAACACATTTTTGCTGTGTGGTCCTGCATGTGTGTGTTTGTGTGTGTTGTATGGTTAAGAGTCTAAAGTGGTGGCCAGTATGCATAATGGAGATCTCATGCAGCTGTAAATAATTCATGCACCAGGAGAAGAGGCTAAGCATTGACCTGCTGCATTTTCATACATTAAGCTCTTGACTAATGGCAGAACGCATTGAGCTGAAAGAGAGAGAAAGAGAGCACGCAACACACTTCTGGTCATACACATCATGTTTTCAGGGTTACTAATGGAGGTGAAGTCAAATATCTGCTCTCTACCGCTGTATGTGTGGTGGTTAATGGTGAATGAATTGAAAGTTTCCTTTTTTAGTCATTTTGTTATTTTACACTTGCACTATATCAAACAAAGCGAATGCATATGAATTATACTAAATATCTTCATGCAATGTGTATGGGACTGGCCTTTGTGTCTATATCAGATGGAAAATTCTCATATTTTATTTATCATTTCTAGAGTATCTCCACACAATGTATCAGTGGGAGTTCAAAGTAATTCAAGTAAGTATTAATCTAATTGCATTTTTGCCTTGCGCCGAAGAAGAGGCAGCATTAGTGAATGTGGGAGATGAATAAATATTGCATCAAGTCTTGTTATTTGCACAGCACAAGTTCTTAATGGTGCACTTTTCCATGCCGACATTTAGCCATCCATTAAAACAAAAGCTTACTTTGAGTTTGCTGAGATACTTTTCGGAGAAACTCCGTGCTCCAATGTCACCCAGAGGTAACATTTTAAGGTATCATAAGCAAGCTTGATTATATAGCTTTTTTTTTTTTTTTTTGGTTAATATCACCTTTAGAGAGAAGCCAGTCCCACAATGCATTGCACCTATTATTTGAGATGTCAGAAATATTACCCAGTATTCATGTGTTCTGTATATTTTGTGCTGTGATCATGGCAAAATGCTCACAACTCTGTTGTGTCTCCCATGCATTCGAGTTTATGCCTATGTAGATGGTAGAAAGCAAGGCAGCTCACTAGGTTTTGAAACAGAACCTAAACGTGCTTACTTTTTAACATTTGACAGTTTTAATTTAATTCATACCCACCATCACAAATTGCTTATTTGCTTTGAGTCGGAAACTTGTGAGATGCTTTAAACCAAACAGGCAGAGACAGCAGAAATTCACTGAGGATTTCACCTACAGAAAGCCATCAGTACAATCCTCCATAAGTCCTTGGCACCCAGTGACCGAGTCTGTGTGATGGTGAAGGATGACCAGGACACGTATTCTCTGTGAAAATCCTCCCAATGCCAAAGGTCTAAGTCCAAAAGTCAACAAGACTTATCCAAAAACCCACAGTATTAATAGCATTGCGTTTATAAATCATAGTGCCAAGCGGCTTTTATCTGAACTCCAACTCTTCCTCAAATGGGCGTTAAGCTCACAGCTATGAGAAGGAGTTAATCCATTGCAGATATTAGTATAGCATGGCATCTAATATACAAAGATTCATACAACAGTTATTGTATGGAATTATCCATTAAAGTGATAATCAAATCATTTAAGTATAAAACTCATTTAACCACCAAATTTAATATATACTGTAGCTGTGTAAAATAATCTATACACAAATATATAGGAACTATTTTTCTATTATAAATACTGATTGTAATTCATCAAGACGAATCAACTATGAGCAACTATTTAGCACCAACTTTTTATTTTTTTTAAACAAACTTTTGGCTCAAAAATAACCATATTTGTGTATGTTGTCTATTTAAAGGGGCAATGGCATCAATATCTGACTTTTTCCATGTTTAAGTGCTAAAATTGGGTTCCCAGTGCTTCTGTCAACCCAGAAATGTGAAAAAAATCAACCCAGTAACTTAGTTTTGGTAAACCATTCTTTGCAAGCACGTGAAAAATTAGGTCATTGAAATTTGGCTCTCCTTATGATGTCACAAGGAGCTCTTATGAGAATAATACCACCCCTTAATCTGCACTATCCAACCACGGCACAGCCATTAAATGCTGAGAGAGAGAGAGAAAGAGAGAAAGAGAGAGAAAATAATTGACAGCACAACTGAGTTTGAATTGCATCAAACCACCATCATTGTGATCAGTGTTTGCACTTTATCCACTCATTTGCATTTTAAACGACACACCCAAAACGGCAGATTTTTGCTCACACCTACAAAGTGTCAATTTTAACATGTTGTAATCAATTATCTATATGGTATTTTAAGCTTAAAGTTCACATGTGTACTCTGGGGACACCAAAGATTTATTTTACATCCTAAAAAATTATTGTAACATTTAAACCCTTTAAATCTTACAAACCAGGATTTTGACAAGTTAGTTCACCCCAAAATTACAGTTTGATCATAAATAACTTACCCCTGGGTCCTCCGATTGTCTTCAGAACACAATTTTCGATATTTTGATGAAAACCGTGAGGCTTGTGGCTGTCCCATATACTACAGTTTCATTTTCACAATCAACTCTAGAAAATAATGAAAGACATCGCTAGAAAGGTCCATGTGCCATCAGTAGTAATAATAATATTATGATGCGTGTGCGACAAGAACACTTTTTGTGCACACAAAATACGTTGGCTAGTAATTTGTGCACTTTTACGGGCTGTTTAAGTATTGTTTAAAATGTTTGCATAATGGCTTTAATAAAAAAGGGGAAAAAACAAAAAAACTTTGTCAACTACGTCAGCAGGTGACATCAGCAGCATGGGCCGTAGTCTGCTCGTGAATGCGCACTGAAGGACCAAGGACTATGCACACAAAAGTGTTCTCGTCGCTTCATAATAATATTATTCTGGGCTTGATTGTGAAAATTAAACTTCAGTCTATGGGACAGTCACAAGCAGTATTGTGGGTATAACGTACATTACGTAATAATATTACTTTTCTGAAGTAACAAGTAAAGTAACACATTACTTTTTAAATGTACACATTAATATTTGAGTTACTTTATTAAAAAAGTAATGCAAGTTACTTTTTAAGTTAATTAATTTGATTAAAAATAATATGTACTGAATTAAACTAAACATAGTCACATTATGCCCTCTATGCGTACACGCCTGTGTGGGAACAGTTTGAGTCAGAAACTGAGATGGCAGGCCAAAGCTCAACATTTTTGTGATGAAATATGCAATTTCTGAATGCAGAACTTTTCAGTCATAAAAAACACCTGCAAGGCCTAAAGAGATCAAGCCACAGACAAGAAAAAGTAACGCAAAAGTAACTAAAAAGTAACGTAAGCATTACTTTTTATGAAAAGTAACACAATTAGTTACTTTTTTGGGAGTAACTTAATATTGTGATGCATTACTTTTAAAAGTAACTTTCCCCAACGCTGTTCACAAGCCTCCTGGATATTACAAAAATATCTAAAAATGTGTTCTGATGACAATCAAAGGACCCAGGCGTAAGTGATAAAATTGTCATTTTGGGGTAAACTAATCCCTTAAATATCCCAAATTTTGAAAACAGATTGCAGAAAACGGCTCATATAAAATTTAGTGTGACCTCCTGAAGTTGACTTTCTAAATTTTTTAAACAGGTAAAGCAGCTGCTGTCACTGACCAGTTGTTAAAAAAGACCTTCAGACTTTATTCTTCAAATCCACAGACTGTGAAAAGAGGGACTGTTTAATCCACACCGAGGTCACGGGTGAGGAATGCGTGTGCTCCGATCGATCGTCTGTGTGAACAATAAACATTTTGTAAAAGATAATTCACTCATTATCCAGAGATATATCAGCAATAACTGTTTGTTTAACCTCTAAATGGCCCTTGCCGTTGTTTCTTTTGGTGAAACCCAATACCCGGCCGGAGTCTGTTTATACCTGGTCGTCACAGCAACTCAAAAACAGAACTCCGTGAATGAAATTCCAACATATCATCAATCATCCCTGACAAAAGAGGGATTGTTTTGGTATAATGAGCAGAGGAGGATGAGAGCGCGCGAGTGTGTGTTTGTGTGTGTGTAGGCAGGCATAATGCAACATGCTCAAGGTTTATTGGTCAATCCCCGTTTCCACATTTGTCACTATTTCACCAGAGCCTCTGTCAGTGTCTCACCGCTAATAATGCCTGCATCTCAAAAGATAAAACAACTAATGCAGAGTTACTCATCTGGAGCGCCCCGGGGAAACATGCACGTTCTAATTGGTTCCAGAAGAGTCGGCTGCAAATTGACCCTGCTGTGTGCACGGCTAATCCAGCGAGTTGTGCCGAGCGGACACGCTGCGGTTTTGCGGAATACGGAGGGAGGAGAAATATCGGCTATCTGAAATGTTGCGTCCCATCAGCCCCCTCGTATTGCGTTTATAAATGTTAATGAGGCTTTGCAGGAAGTGGACCGACTGCCATCGTAACCCTATGCATCCGAAATTCCCAATTTTGAGTCTGGTTCGCATTTATGCCTGTGTTGATTCAGCACAGGGTGGTTTAGGTTCAAAGCGCAGCTCGTGGAGAGGTACCATTTCAGCGTGAAAGAAAACCTCTTTTGGTAAAACAGGCTGGTGAAAAGTGAAGAACTTCAGTTGCAAACCGCAGAAGTCGTGATGCCTTAATACAACTAACATTAATAAAAGAAGCATAATCATTATTAGATATACAATTTCATACCATCGAATCAATTAGATGTGCTACTTTACACATTCTTCTTTTAGGTGTTTAACTACACTCTTTAAAAAAGATCCAAAGAATCTTACTGTCGGACAAAAGTTTATTTACCTAAAATGGCATCGCTGCCATAAAACCTTTATTAGGAGTGTAGTACCTAAAATTTAAATAGAATAAGGTTGCTAAGTTTGAAAAGTTTTGATCTGTCTCATGTCAGAGGTCTTGACATTGACATCGTATGACAGTCCAGCCTAGTCCCACTTTTAATAAGTAGGGGAGACCGGGGCACAACCTTTTTGGTTTGGGCTCAATCATTCCAAAAATATTTAAGTTTGATTAATTATATTTTTACACAAGCAACACACACATCTCTGCTACAAATGAACATTTAAAGTTTGTTTCTATTACTTACCATTCTTGGACAATTACACCAAACGTGACAGAAGTGCAAACGTTACAACTTACCCCATAGGTGGGGTTAAATGTAACAGGCAGGGGGTTAGTTGTAACACTTGATAAAAATTAAGTTTGCAGGCAAATATTTCAATACTATTTTGTCTATATACTTGAAGTGGATATTGTTTATATATCTGTCTATAATAGACAGGTATTCACACTGTATTCATTCATCCAGCCCTTTTCTAACAATAGTTCAATTATAAATGGATACAAACGTATAAATATGTGAGAAAAAGCAGCACAATTATGACAAAAAAATTTGTTTTTCACAGTCTGTAAAAACCATACTACAGTTTCAAAATCAAATTCTGAGATAATGAACATAAAAGTTATTCATTTCATTATGATTTCAATCTTTGACGTGACCTTATTCAATCAATATTAAAGATATGAACAAAAATAAATTTGACACATGATTTTTGATAAGATGACATAGCATTGGATTTGGTATCTTACACACCCAAATTAGAAACCAAAAAAAATAAACATACTTGAAAATATTTATTTACATACCACCAAAACACTCGTTCATCAATAACTCTCTGGAAAGGCATTATACATTTCCAATAATTAACAGGAGATCGTCTTTTGGCAGAGTGAAAAAATACCGGAAAAACAAAACGCTCAACCTTGTGCAACATTGTAAACAGTCCGTGTTACAATTACCCCTGCGTTAGTTTTTGCCCTGCGCACCCCTAGTAACACAAAACATACTTAAACATATGTTCAAAAAGATGCAAAAGCATACAATGTAGATGTGTTTGCATCATTTAATTGTAGCATTATTACCTTTTTATAGCTACAAAACGTAAAACATTTACAAATCTTTCATACCATAAAGATTGTTGTACAATTTCCCTTTAACCATTTGATCGATAATGTTACCACCCTAACCCCACCCCAATCCCTTTTTAAACTAATTTTTTAATTCTTTTTTAATATTTATTGTATTATTTTTATATCATGCAAGGTAACGAAGAGAAATGTGTAAAAAATTGTAACAATATAGCATTCAAAAGATATTTTAAGCTGCTAATACCCTAAACCTACGTAAAAAACAGTTTATTAATATCATGTACTGTTATAAATAAAAGCATAACAAAATATCAAAAGCAGTATAAAAATACTTAAAATGCAGATGTGCTGCAGTGGTGGTCCTCTCTGGAGTAAAAGAAGTACAGAAAAATATTAAAGTTATTAATCCATGATGAAGTTAATTCAGCTTCTCTCTATCAAGGCGTGCATTTCAAATTTCAAAAGTACATCGACTGAAAGACAGCAATGTTGAACATCTGTGACGTAGCATGCAAGAGCCAATGAGCGTTTGATGTCACTGACGTAAAGCAATGTGTCGTAAAGCTTCTTGAGGGGCAATATTTGAATTCAAATTTATAACAAACGCGAGATTTTACTTTGATGGTCACTGATGAGAACTGGGATCAAGATCGCTGGATAAAGAGCTCAATTTGAATCTGTTCCTCGCAATCGTATGAATTTTAAAGATGTGGATTACAGCGCATTAATAAAATTATAAAATATATATATTTATGTTGTGTTTTGGTGTAGCTATTATTGCATAGGAGAAAATGTAATTTTAAGGTTTTAAAGTGTAGTCATGTTAAATATTGTGTAACGTAAACTCTCTGAAAGTCATGTACATTTAATTAAGTAAAAAAGTAAACTGTCTTAAATAAGTCAGAAAATACAACTGAAAACATGTTATTAATATGAATGAGCAACGCCAATGCCCGCAATATTTATGTTCAGGAATACGTAAAAATTTGTATGTCTGTAAAGCTGTTAATACGTAAATAGTTAATGTATTAGTCTTGTAAATATGTTGACATTATACGTTTCAGTGTGTATAAAAATGTAAGTACATTTACTGTATGTGTGATACCAAACTTTACACACATATTCTCATGAGATCACGTTGCATTGGCAGTCACATAACTGAATAACTAATTAAATTTCAAATTTATTCACCAAAATCAGGCATTCAAACCAAAGGCATGGTAAAAAGCATTATCTTTGTTACATTGCTGATTTTCGGGAAAAAGTTTTAGCAGAAATATCATATTTATCAGGCCTGCTCCACAGGGGGGCCGGGGTGGGCCTGGCCCACCCAATCAGAGGCTTGGCCCATCCTGGCCCCACACCAAATAACAGCCAATCTTTTGGCCAAAAATCTGTAATGTACTATTAACAGACGTGAGAATAATTCTTAAGAAAAACAGCATTTCATATAAAATTAGCATTTTTAGTTTGTAACATGTTTCTTTTAGTTGATGTAAATAGTTATTTTAAAAAAGAACTGCCCCTTTTTATCAAATCTAAAGTTACTAAATTAATACTAAGATTAATATTAAGATCTGTTAAGGTGTCAAAATATATTACAAATGCAAAAAGAGAGATTGTAAAAATAAACATGTTAACATATAAATACTAATTAGTTCCAAAATATGTACAAAAAAATATAAAAAATGAAGATAACACAAACACAACAATAACAACCCTAACAATTGTCTTAAACAAATGATATTAAAACTATAGACATGTGAGATAAAACCATTAAAGACCCCCCCTCCCAATCCGACCGGCCCACCTGGAATATCATTTGGCCCACCTTTCATATCATATCTGAAGCTGGCCTGATATTAATACGACAAATTAAAATTTTGTCCCAAACAGAGTGACACATTTCTAACCCTGTTAACTATTTTAGTTTTGTTTTAGGTTTTTTCCTTTTTCATTTTTACTTAAAGGGATAGTTCGGCCAAAAACGATATTAAACCCATGACTTACTCACCCCCAAGCTGTCCAAGTTGCATATGTCCATCATTTTTCAGACAAACACATTTTCGGATATTTTAGAAAATATTTTGATCTTTCAGTTGATGTAATGTTACGGGGTCCACCCATAGTCCACGACCTTCGAGTCGTGCGTCCATCCTTCACAAATTAAATCCAAACGGCTCCAGGATGATAAACAAAGGTCTTCTGGGGTAATCCGCGCGGTGTTGTTGTAGAAAAATCCATATTTAAAACTTTATTAACGAAAATAAATACCTTCCAGTAGCGCCGCCATCTTAGTCGCGTCCTCATTCAGGATGAGAGCTTACGCAGCCTACGGAGGCTACTCTGCTGCTGCTCTGTGCCCCCGCCCTCCGAATTTGTCATACGTCACTAAGAAAAGTGCGTACACTATGCTAATACTCTCTCCTGAATACAGAGGAGTCTAAGATGGCGGCGCTACCGGAAGGTATTTATTTTCGTGAATAAAGTTTTAAAATATGGATATTTCTACAACAACACCGCACGGATTACCCTCAGAAGACCTTTGTTTATCATCCTGGAGCCGTTTTGATTTATTTTGTGAAGGATGGACGCACTTTTTTTGGACTTGAAGGTCGTGGACCCCGTAACATTACATTTAATCAACTGAAAGATCTAAAACATTTTCTAAAATATCCGAAATTGTGTTTGTCTGAAAAACGATGGACATATGCAACTCGGACAGCTTGGGGGTGAGTAAATCATGGGTTTAATATCGTTTTTGGCCCAACTATCCCTTTAATGATTTTATGTATCACTCTAAATATGGCTGTACAGTAAATTTACCATACAGTAAATCTGTACGAGTGAGGCAATTGTGTTTATGTTTAGTTTTTGTTAAACAGTATTACTAGAAATGCAATACAAATACAATGTTTAAATACTTTTAGAAAGTATTTGTACAATAAATGTAAATGTTTAAAAAAAAAAAACAACGTATTAAATTAACGGCATCTCACATAAAATGTTCTCTTTCATGAAAGTCACAAACTTCAAAACGTCAAAGCGTCCCCTTTCACTGAGCAATTGTCGAAAAAAAATAAACACTATTAAAAGTTTCAGGCCCTATTTGTAGACTGTGTCATGTGACTGTGTTTCGATTACACAACATACTATGGCAGCACACAAGCGAAACCTGTTTAAACTACACATTTCCTGTCAAAAGGAGTCAATAGCAGCCCTTAATGACACGTGTTGATGGACAGGTGTACCACGAGAGCGTGAGGTGAGGCAGGCACACAATGCTCGTCCTCTCCACCCTCTCTCTGATGTTGTGTGCTTTCAGTCGAACCGCTTCCTTATCTGTCATCCTGCTGTAATTTAGGCCGGCACTCTGATCACAGCCCCAACCTGCCGGACCTGTCGGCGGTGCGCGGGAGTCACGCACGCGGAAGACACGCGATGACAAGACATCATCGCTCACCTCCCTCACCCCACCCACAAAGCACTACGCTGTTTTGAGAGCCCTTCCCATTCAATTGCACTTAACACGACGTCTTAGATGTCTTGAAGACGAAAGGGCTCTGATTTCGTCAACCGGTTCCCTCTCATTTCCCCAAAGCAATTTATAACGGTTTCCCTATTTTCTCAGATGGGATAACCCTGACAGTAAATCTCTATTACTAATATTCCTCCATATGGTCGCATGAAAATTTGATGGTGGAGCGCCTGAGGCTGAGGTTGCAGCTGAGAAGCGGTTGGGTAAATGTAGTGTCGTGCGAGGCAGTCCAGGAGGGGCTTCCTCGGCTACATCTGCTCTGGGACGTTGAGGTGTAATCAGAGAACGCCAGGCCCCAGAGCTCGCCTGCCACTTTTATCGGATCCTAGCTCGGAAAAATGAGAGGGATCCATCACGGAGAACGTGTTGACAGCATGTGTGTTTGTGTGTGCGTGAGACCGCATGACTTTGACGTTATATGTGTCCCACCTTGGCTCCGAGTTGATCTTGCTGAATTGGAGAACCTTAGGGTTTTGTGTCTAAACTTTACCGTTGCATGATATTTTGCATGTAATATCTACGTTATGTCTTCATCTTCTCCATGCATTTTATAACCAGAACAGACAAGTAACTCAAGGATGTCATTACCCATTAGCGCTAAGGTTTCCTTTCCAATCCAACGTTGGCCGGAATAAGCCTTGCAATGCGTCGACTGTAGATTCTAATTGCTTTCTGGTTCCCTAACACTTTAATCTCCGAGGTGTGGAACAGCTTGCCAAATCCAAAATGACTGTGCCACCCCAAGGCTGCTGTATGGAAATGGTGCGAAGCCACAGGAAAACCATTTGATCTGATCCGATAAAGAGCCACATAATGTGTCTTGCTGGAGACCCCTGTGGAGAATATTGAATGAACACACACTACAAATCCACAAGAGAAAGTGATCAAAATCACACTGATAGCTTGCATAGTGCAACAGATCTATTTATATTGTAATAGGTATATTGTATTATATGTTAAAGTATGTCATTTCCTAAACACCAAGCTGACATGCAATATTACTATAAGCAACATGGATAAATCTCTAGCATTACATGCTCCTCAATGGCAGCTGGTAGGTTCAAATCCCCAAAATCCTGCTTGAATGACCATTAATGAAGAAACATGCTTTTGTATTGCCTACTGTAAGTTGTTACTGAATTAACCAGCAAGGGCTAACTGCCAAAACTAACCAGCCAAACCCTGACCCTCCTGGGTGTAATAGCTACAGCATATCACATGAGTAAAACCTTTTACTTCAAGCTGTCCTTATTGTACAACAAAAAGTGGGAAGTACCTCTGCACGTGCACCTCTGCATGAAAGATGCATGCAATTAAACATGATGTGGCACCATGGGCTGCCTCCAGCTAACTCAATCCATCATGGGAAACTTTATCAGCGGTACTCCATCCTAACAACAAACCCCCCAGAGCTTTAGTGCTAACCTTCCTTTCCAGACTGCACCCTGGACGGGCCACCAAAACCTGATACCCCAACTGCAACTCCTGCAGAAATTCCGTCTCGTGCAACAAACGCTTTGAGTTTGGCTGTCATTCCTGTTTTTTCCCTTTCCGAAGACATTACCTCAACTCTACTGTGGCGCTGACTGATATGTCTGTGTGCATAACCGTAACCTATCATGACAAGCCAATGTTTTCACAAAATAAAATAGCGTCTGTAACTACACATGTTTTCATTGACGTAACAGATCTGTTTGCAAGTGTCTGGAAAAGCCAGGAGGACCAAATGGTGCAAGTAATAATTAAACATCAAAGTAAGCTCGACCTGCTTTCGCCAAGTGAGAGATTTCCTCAGGGCAACATTTTTGTGAATAAAACCTAAACCCACCCGATACCCCAACCGTAACTATAAATGAACCCTAAAATCAGAAGGAAATGATAAGTGAAAAACAATGGTCTAGAAGCAGCTTATCCTGGTTGTAAACTTACTTCTGAAATCTGATTGGTTGATTGAAATGTTGTCCGAGAGTAACAATGTTGTCCTGAGAACATTAACCAATGGAAAAGTGTATAATGAATTATGGTTTCAAACAAATATTACAAATAATTCTTCACCGTACTCAAACCATTGGTTGGAGTCATGTTGACATGCTCAAAAATGTTTCTGTTAAAGTCAGTGGACATGCATAGATAGTCTATGGCAATGTACACACTAAATGCTTATGTTTTTGGATCAATAACACATCATTTTCTAACGCTATATATCACCAGAATATATACATATTTTATGAGTTGGCTAATATGTATTTATTCATACGAGCACATTTGTCAGTTTTTGTATGATTTGCCTTGACCCCTGTGACGTTGAGGTGCAGGGTTAGGGGTTGGGTTTTGTTGATGTTTTTTATGAGAATCGTATGTTTTGCACGATTAACTTTGTATGAAGAATTCATACGAATTTGCCAACTCGTAAAATATGTACGAATTGTCGTGAGATCAGGCTGCCATTTCTTTCAGTTTTTTTGATTAGTCTAGATCAGTGGTCTCCGACATGGTGCCCGTTGGCACCAGATTGCCTGCACAGAGTCTGTGAGCTGCCCACCAAAGCACATTCTAATAATAGCCTCAAGTGTAGTATTTATTACATATTTTTATATTAGCTTGCCTGCTTTTATGTATGTTAACATTTTAAACAATGATAAAAACATACAATATCAACTTAAACATCCAGTAAAATAAAATCAACAAGTAAAACAAAAAAGTTTTGAGTTGACTAAGTCAAAAAAGTAGCCCTCCAGATTGTTTTATTCATTATGGTAGCCCTTCCTCACAAAAAGGTTGGAGACCCCTGGTCTAGATACAGCCTATTACGCTGTATCTAAATGTTTTAAATGTCCAGATATTTAGCTATCTATAAGAGCATTATGACATATCTGTGTTGGTAAAATGCGATAATCATTCATTAGACGGACATAACTTCACAGAAATGTCAGAATCCCCACTCAGTCAGACCCAGTAAGTTTGATTCTGTTGTTGGGAAAAAGGTTAATACATAATTAAATGTGATGTATGAAATGTAATAAAATCTATGAAAAAAAGCTTTATTTGGACCTGTTTAACACAAAGAGATAATGTGCACTTTTAAAATAAAAAGCTGACCATACAGTTTATTTTTCTGTCATGCACAGTCAAACCCACCATCGAAATTAACCATGGGTTACCACAAACAAACCATGGTTTTGCTACAGTTACTATAAATGAAGCTTTGTTTTTGTAGTGAAACCATATTAGATGCTATAAGATGCAAGCGGCTGTGCAAAACAACATTGTCTGCAAACCACCATTGAGTGTGAAGCAATACTTAGGCTACCGATTTTGCACAGAATTAGAACTGATGATATTTTTGAAAAATAAAATTGAATACTGTAGAGAACAGTGCACTGTTGCAGACTTATATACTGATGATTTCATTATATTATTTTAAAGCGATAGTTTGGAAAATGAATATTACCCCATGACGTATGACGAACAGTGTTGGGGATAACGCTTTACAAGTAACATGCATTACTTAATAATATTACTTTTCTGAAGTAACGAGTAAAGTAACGCATTAGTTTATAAATGTTCACATTAACATTTGAGTTACTTTTCAGTTCAATTAATTTGATAAAGAAAGTAATGTATTGAATTAAATTGAACGTAATCACATAGAATTACGCACTCTATCCGCGCGCACCAGAATGGGAACAGTTTGAGTCAGAAACGGAAATGGCAAGCCAGAACTTGACATTTTTGCGATGGGAATATGCAATTTCTGAATGCAGAATTTCTCAGTCATAAAAAACGCCTGCAATGCATGAAAGAGATCAAGCCTCAGCCAAGTAGAAAAGTAACGCAAAAGTAACTTAAAAGTAACATAAGTATTAATTTCCATGAAAAGTAACTAAGTAATGCAAAATTGTAATGCATTACTTTTAAAAGTAACTTTCCCAAAAACTGATGTTGAATGCAAAGGGTTGTTTTGCTCCCTGCTCTGTGCCTCCGCCCTCTGTATGTCACTACGAAAAGTGTGTACACTGTGTGATACTCTCTCCTGAATACAGAGGAGTCTAAGATGGCAGAATTACCGGAAGTTAGTTATTTCTGTTTGTAAAGTTTTAAATATTGATATATCGCTTACAAAATCAAATTGATTAACATCAAAAGGCCTTTATTTATTACGGAGCCCCTAAGGGGACATGGAGAAAAAATTTAGTTTCATGTGCTCACGAGAAACTTTCATGTGCAGAATTTTTTTTTAAAGTTTAGTTTCGTGTGCTCACGTAAAACTATTGTGTGCTCACCTGAAACTATCACGCGCGCACGTGAAAGGGAAAGTTTCACGTGCGCGCGATAGTTTCACGGGAGCACGCGAAATTAAACGTAAAAAAAAATTCTGCACATGAAGGTTTTGCGGGAGCACATGAAAGTTTCACGTGAGCACATGAAAGTTTCACGTGAGCACATGAAAGTTTAGATTTTTTTTACTCCAATGTCACCTTAGGGGCTCTGTAATTTATTCTCCCTGAAACCGTGAGGATAAATGCACTTCCTTTGGACTTGAAGATGCTAGACTCATCCGTTATAAAGATTGGAAGAGCTAGGAAATTTTCAAAAATATGTGTTTGTATAAAAAGAATGGACATATTTAACTCAGGTGGCTTGAAGGTGAGTAAATCATGAGGTAACTTTTCCCCCAAACTATCCTTTTAATATAGTCAGTCTTGAACTAAATTGGGCCGGTCTAAGCCATGAAACTCCAGGGCTGAAAACGAGTCCAACTCCGGCCTTGGCACCAGCTGCCACTGATACTCATGTTTTGACATGAGGTGCTGAGACAAACCATGGTAAAAATACACTACCAGATACACTAGATCGGGTGTAGGCAAGTTCGGTCCTACAGAGCCGCAGTCCTGCAGAGTTTAGTTCCAACCCTAATCAAACACACCTGAACAAGCTAATCAATGTCTTTAGGATTTAGACATCAGGTTAGATTATCAGTGCTTACTTAGGCTAAAATATGCAGGACTGCGGCTCTCTAGGACCGAACTTGCCTACCCCTGCACTAGATAAAAGATCATCACACGTACGAACCCGAGGGGTGAGCTGATGTCTCTCTGTTCTATTCAGCACACGGTGTACAGTAGATCCAGCTTTATTTGAGTAACAGATAACATCAAGTAATAAAGCAAGTCTGCCATTACATTTTTTTACATGGATCAGGTGGGATGCTCTGCTCAGTCTTGCCGAACACAGTCGGCTCCTGTGCTCCAAATGAGCTGGTTTGAGAGGACCGCCAATGGCTGAGTATCCTATCCTAATTCAGAGGAATGGTGACCTCCAGAGAGCACTTCATTATTGGGCTGGCACTGGCCTGTGATTGAGCTATCAGCAGAAGCGACGGAAAGCCAGCCAAGCCGGCAGAAAGGTGAGTCGCTTTGTCCAGAGACAGGTGGGTAACTGTAGCTAACTGACGGAGTTTCAAATCAACGCCGCTGAAACGCTATCTGAACAGGCTAACGGCATCCAGATGGCCCTGTATCCGTGGCTATTCCTTTCTTCTTTTGTCTCTGCTTCTCCGACAGTTTTATCCCTCTCCGCACTGAGGATGCATTATAAATGCGCGTCATCCATTGTTTATGCTTGCTTTGATTCGCCGCCCTCATGCATATTCACTCTCAGACTTTGTGAAGATTCATGGCTGCTGTGTCCAAGGTGCACTATGATGTCATCACCGCCTTTGCAAATCCAACATATTATACGTTCCTCCATTAAAAGCATTCCCCGATCGGAGGGAACGTTGACCTTTTTAAAATCAGTCGTGACATGCTGCACCTCAGAAGCCGTTATCTAATGGCCCACCCTTACCCCTTAAATAGGATGTCTGAATGTGTTATTGAGGATATTGTTTCCTATAAACATCTAGCACTCGGGCAATAACAATCACATCAGGCAAAATGAAGTTATCCGAGAATAGAATTAAACTCCAAATGACCCTTTGCTCTGCTTCACAGCCCTCCATTAATAATTTCTAATCTAATCAGAGAGGATAAATGCACTATCGCCCGCCACGACAGGCACCTTGCCAGGAAGAGGGCCATTCAGCGCGAGCCAGGACTTGAGAGAGGTAAAGAGAGACATCTTTTGAGGGAAGGCCCCTGCTTGATTTCCTCTTTTGTTACCTCTGTCCTGGCAGATTCATGTCCTTGTAACCGATAGACACGACTCTTTGTAAATAACCCGGGATTGACTGATAAAATACGAAAATAGAGAGTTGAATAAAGATGGTGCTCTGAATCGGCATGCATTACTCACACGACCTAGAAATTTGGCTGTGTTGCATACTCTGAATCTCTCTCTCTCTCTTTTGAATCACACGCATAAATTCTGACATAGAGACACATTAAACCCATGTGACTGATCGTCTAGCTGTATAAGGTCGTGTTGTCTTTACCATATACTGTATGGGGCTCAACATCATCCCAATCCCCTTGCTGTTAGTGCCTGCATCAACAATTCTGCATTTCTTTTTTTGTGCACAGCATTCAGTTTGACAATCACAAGCTGCACTGCTAGTAAATTCATATCTTTCAATCGTAACTAAATCCATTTTTTAAGTGTGCTCGTTTTATTTACTGTTGTTTACCAATACCACCATCATCCGCTCATACAGCTTGATGGAAACACGCCTAAATTGCGTGTTTGTTTGTTTGTTTTTCTTTTTCATGCAAATTTTCAAAAGATATGCTTCCCGTTCCCTTTCAGTCGGTCACTACGACGTCACGTCGTGACCGACGAATTGGGAACCGCTTCGCGGGTGACCTATCTGCTTCGAGAAACCTTTAAAACGCCAATGAACTTGGCATGCAGATAATTGCATCTGCCGGCGCCGCCCCGCCGCGCAGGTATTTAATGAGCGGCAGGTGCAGTTATCAAATCAGCTTTTTAGCTTCGAAAGCTGGCAGACTGACTGCTCACGAGAAGCTACTCTCTGCTCTTTGGAGAACTCTGCGTGTTTGATTTGGTTGGGGAAAGGCATTTCAGCGGAGGCTCGCGGGTGTTCCACCTCTCTTTTTAATTTTTTTTTCTCACTCTTAGTTGAGTGTGTGCGTAGCCGTTCCCCTGTGTGCTTCATCAACATCAGCACATTAAAAGAGTGTTTCCTCTAAAAGAGTATTGCGGTGTTCTGCGTCTTTTTAAAGACAGCATTTCACTTGCACTGAGGCAGGAGCGTCTTTTTAAAGATGTCTTTCTGTCCGTGTTTCTGGATGCGGCAAATGTATGGGTCCCCGGGTGGCCACGATCGTCCTCTCTCGTGCGCAAGAGTGCATGCTGAGGCGGCGTTCGTGGAGGGTTCATACTCCTAAGAGAGCGTGAACCTCTTGGATGGCGGAGACGGGTTTCGTACCTCCGGGAACGTCACCCCCTTTTTTCCGTTGCGGAGCCCCGTTAAAGGTGCGGTGGCAAAACTCCGGAAATCTTATCTCCGTATAAACGGTGCTGAATCGGTTAGCTGGTTCGTCCAGTGACTCTCAGCACCCCCATCCACAGCCAGAGGTGCCGTAAGAGACGGGTGGCGCGTGTTCTACGTGCTCTCGTCCTCTTTCAGCCCTCACGAGGATTCTATGTCTGTCACAGCATCGGAGAGGGGGTCGTCTATTCGGTCGCCGACTCGGACCCACTCCCGCCTTCGGGTTGGGTAGGGGCTCCCGTGCTCGACCCCGAGTGGCGGCCATGTACGCTCGGGAGCGCGGAGACGGTCTGTGTGGAGCGGAGAGCTCCTCCCCCACCCGCACCGTCCCGCCTAGATGATTGGCACTTCAGGACTGCAAGAACAGCCCCAACCTTCTGTGCCTTTTCTTCCCGGGGTGCATGTTGGTTGACACGGTCGTGGAAAACTCGTTTTCCTCCCGGAACCGACCGTTCAGCCATCACCTCTCACCTCTCCTGACGGCGGGGCCGCTAAGGGTTATGCTGCTCCAAGAGACCAGCCTCCCTCCCCTCACAGACCCACGGGCTTGTGAGAGGCGGCCTCTGCCGTGCGCGCCATGGCGTGATGCAGGTCCGCCAGGCTACGGCACTGAATGATCTGCACAGGCGAGGTCACGGTCCGGCAACTAAAGAATCCTGTGTGGCTCTGACCTGGCGCTACGAGCGACTGGGTTCACCCCACAGGCCGCCGGACGTGCTATGCCCACCTCCCGGTGGTCCAGGAACGCCATCTCTGGCTGTGTCTTGCGGGCATTAAGTAGGTCGTTAATAATCGCCCTAATGTTCCTTTTTAGACCAGCCATTTCGGCGACGCGGCTGAGAGTGTCCAACAATGATCGGCCGCTTTAGAGCAGACTGAGGCTTCATGCCACGTCGGAGCCTAGCTGCCCCCTCCGTTACGTCTGTATATTGGTCTGCTTTTCGCCGAGGGTGTCCTGCTACGGCTTTTTCGTTCCTTCACCCCGGCAGCTCTGAGGAACCTGTCGTAAGCTGTTCACCCGCCCACTCAGCCCGCTACAGAGGTGGAAAATGAAACTTAGCGGCTCTGAGTCGGGCGACCTGAAGATGGAGAGGATCGCTCGTCAGGAGATGGTGAAAACATCACTCTCCCCCCCACCCCGTAGGAGGGCCGGGTGGGGAATCCTTGGTTTCGTTTTGTGTTCCGCCGACTTCAATCGGCACCCACTAACCTCAAAGAGCGAATTCCTCTTCTTTCTCCAGGTCCCCGGAGGCATATAGGAGTTTCGGACGGGCTCAAAACCCTACGTTCTCCTCTTCCTCATTCGCCAGCGGATGTATCGAGCGGGACATCTACAAGGGAGCCCCTTTGCTCAGCATCCATCAGCGGTTTCGGGTGAGTGTTTCATTACACACAACATCTCACAATGCGGCCAAAGAGCACGCGTCGTTGAGTTCCCCGTCTCCGCTCGCCACGGGTACACATCGTGCCGTTAATTTCCTCTCGCTCGGTATCTGGGGGCCTGGAAAGAGCTTCCCAGCCCGTCGCGTTGGCTTTTACGCACGATCCGTCTCGGTTATACATTCAATTTGCCCGGCTACCTCCCAAATATTCAGGCTTCACCACGGTAAAGGCTGCCGATGCGCACGTACTGCGTGCGGAAGATTGCTGTCCTATTGGCGAAGGACGCGATCGAGCCGGTCCCTCCAGCCGAGATAAAGTCGGGGCTTTACAGCCCTTACTTCATTGTACCCAAGAAGAGTGGCGGGTTGCGTCCGATCCTAGATCTGCGTACTGAGTCGAGAATTCACAGAATTCACATTCACAGAATGCTGTTCACGCAGAGGAGCATATTTTAATGCATCCGCCCATAGGATTGGTTTGCAGCCTTCAACCTGAAGGACGCGTACTTTCATGTCTCCATACTTCCCCGACACAGGCCGTTTCTCCGCTTTGTGTTCGAGGGGTGGGCATATCAGTACAAAGTCTCACCGTTCGGGCTTTCTCTGTGTTTGCGTTTTGGCGTATTGGCTCATAATAGCTCAGTTTCGTCAGATGCTTTGCACACACATAAATCGTGTACTTAAACACCTCGCTCGTCTCGGTCTTCAGGTCAACTGGGGAAAGAGTAAACTTTGCCCCGTGCAGAGGATCTCTTTTCCCGGAATATAACGGGATTTGGTCGATTTAACAACACGTCTCATAGAAGCGCGTGTTCAGTCAATTCTGACTTGCCTAAACATTTAAAGGCAGGGTTGCGGTTCCACTAAAATAATTTAAAAAAACTTCTGGGGCATATGGCAGTAGCTGCGGCTGTGACACCGCTCGGGCTGCTCCATATGAAACCGCTTCAGTGTTGGCTTTATGACCGAGTCCCGAGGAGAGCGTGGCTCACCGGCTTTCACAGTATTATAATTACATCGAGATGCCGTCACCCCGTGGTCAGACCCAGCGTTTCTCAGGGTGTGGATGCCACTGAGATAGGTCTCCAGGCATGCTATTGTTGGCAAAAATGTCTCTACAACGGGGTGGGGAGCTACGTACGGCGGGCTCGTCGCTTCGGGGGTATGGTCGACATTCCAGCGACGTTGGCATAAATTGCCTCGAGCTGTGCACTGTGCACGTCCGTTTCATCAACGTGATTCGATGCTTAAGATGTATTAGTGCGCACTGACAAAACTGCGGCTGTAGCGTATATCTATCGCCAAGGCGGTCTGCGCTCTCGTCACCTGTCGCATCTCGCCCGCCTCTCCTCTTCTGGAGTCAGAAGTATCTGAGGTCTCTTCGTGCCATTCACATAGCGGGGTCGCTGAACACAGCGGCAGACGCGCTCTCATGAGCAGCGCGCCCCGGCGAGTGGCGGCTCCACCCCCGGTCGGTTCAGCTGATTTGGAAATGTTTCGGCAGAGCAGTTAGATCTGTTTGCTTCTTCAGAGACAACCCATTGTCGCCTGTTTTATTCATTATCTGAGGGAATACACTCGGCGTGAATGCACTGGCACACAGCTGGCCGCGGGGTTTCCCCCCAGTAAGCTTTATTGCGCAGACACTGTGCAAGTCAGGGAGGACGAGGAGCGCATTCTATTAGTTGCGCCGTACCGGACAACTAGGAATTGGTTTACAGAGTTCACTCTCCTCGCGACAGCCCCTCCCTGGCTGATTCCCTGGCACATTATGGCACCCTCGCCCCGATCTGTGGAACCTCCATGTGTGGTCTCTGGACGGGGCGCGGAGGTTTTAGGTGATTTACCCCAGGCGGTATCTAACACCATCGCTGCAGCGCGAGCGCCGTCTACGAGACAGGCGTATACGCTGAAATCGAACCTGTTTGTTGTATGGTGTACCTCTCAACGAGAGGACCCCCGGGAATGCTCGATCAGTATTGTGCTTTCATATCTCCAGCACCGCTTGGAGAAGAGGCTGTCACTACTTACCATTAAAGTAGATATCGCGGCAATATCCGCGCATCACGTACCCATAGACGGTAGATCTGTGGGTCAGCACGATCTGGTCATTAGGTTTTTAAGAGGTGCACGGAGGCTGGATCCTTCGCGCCCTCCCTCTATTCCTCCTTGAGACTTGTCCATGGTGCTGAAAGCCCTTCAGGACTGCCCGTTCGAGCCTCTGCGGACGGTGAGCGTTAAGTTCCTCACTATGAAAACTTTGACGCTCCTCGCATTGGCTTCTATTAAAAGGATAGGGGATCTTCATGCATTTTCGGTCAACGATTCGTGCCTTCAGTTCGGGCCGGCTGAATCCAGCGTTACACTGAGACCCCGGCCGGGCTACGTGCCTAAAATTCCCACCACTCCCTTTAGAGATCAGGTGGTGAATTTACAAGCGCTGCCTTTGGAGCAGGCAGACCCAGCCATGGCTTTGTTATGTCCTGTTCGTGCACTACGTGTGTATGTGGATCGTACTCAAAGCTTTCGGACCTCAGAGCAGCTCTTTGTCTGCTACGGTGGTCAGCAGAAAGGGAAAGCTGTCACTAAACAGAGGATGTCTCATTGGATTGTAGACACAATCGCCCTGGCGTATGAGAAACAGGGGATTCCTTGCCCTTTTGGTTTGAGAGCCCATTCAACCAGAAGCGTAGCTTCATCTTGGGCTTTGGCTTGTGGTTCCTCACTTGCAGATATTTGTAGAGCTGCTGGCTGGGCGACACCTAATACGTTCACTAGATTTTACAGTGTTCGTGTTGAGCCGGTATCCTCTCGAGTTCTCTCAGATCAGTGAGAACATCGAGGAACGGCTCCTGTGTCGGCTTGGTGCCTTTCTTTTCGGTGCTGCACGACCGCACCATTATGGAAGGCAGTTAAGGCAAAAACGTTACAAAAAACTGTTTTTTGTCTCCTCCACCGCTTGGTGGCCGATGTTGCGGAGCATCGGCTGCCAGCCTCTCACTAGATGTATCCTTCAGAAGCTGGGTGAGGCTAGCGTCCACAATGCGCCCCCTAGTGGTTTCTTTGTGAGTATTCCGTGGAAACTTTTGATTTACCACGTTTCCCTTAGTGGAGTTCATTCCACGCCTCTCTAGTGTACTAAGAGAGAGTATTTTTTTATAGACCTCGTGTCTTTTTTATCCATCACCTTAGTGGTAGACCCCATACAGAGTTTTCTTTTCGCAGCGATCTTAGTCCCGCCTGACGAGTTCGATTCCCAGTTCGCCTAGTCACTATCGTGGGTTAAGGAACAAGTAGTGACCGGCCTCTGCTTCAACCCCATTTCCGTTCCCTGAATAGGGAGAGTCGGAGGGTTTACGCAGGCACTGGAAGGGTCAGCTTCAGTGGCGCTTTGGTAGGGATTCCCAATTCGTCGGTCACGACGTGACGTCGTAGTGACCGACTGAAAGGGAACGTCTCGGTTACATATGTAACCCTCGTTCCCTGAAGGAAGGGAACGGAGACGTCACGTCCCGTCGCCACAGTTTGCTGTTCCACTGCTGAGGAGTTTCTCCTTTTTCTGCAATTCTTCCCTTTGGTAGTATAACATTTTTTCTGTGGGTATAGGATTGCGTTTTGAACGACGTAAACCTTCAATTTGAGTTTCAAGATGATCATCATTTTGCTCATTTAAATCACCTGCGTCTGACTTGGACATTTACCCTTTGCATAAACCTCTCAGGATAATAAAGAATAAATAATATAACAATATTCACATCTAATATGCAGCAAGTCAATGTGATAAATAAGACAAAATGTAAATTAAACACCTCTCTCATTCATTGAAATATCAACTCTTAATTGTGAAATTGATCAATACTCAGTCCATTGATAAATTCAATTCAATTCAATTTTATTTATATAGCGCTTTTCACAATTTGGTAATTGTATCAAAGCAGCTTTACATAATAGATGTAGTGAAAAGCACAGAAAATCGACAGATAGCATAACATAATACGCGATAGCACAAGCAGCTAGATTTGCTGTGGTTATAAATCAACATTATAATCAAACGTATTACTAATGTAACGTATAGAAGTTAAGCCCAAAAAGGCTGCCTCCCCGGGTTGAAAAACCCCCTAGGAGAAAAAAACCCCGGATTTTTTTCCGGGGAAGTAAAAAAAAGTCCTAGGAGGAAAAAACCCTTGAGAGATATATATATATATATATATACACATTGAAACGGAAGGAGATTAAGCGGAGATTAAGCAAGTTCTGCCGGTGGTCTTTGGTCAGGCATCAGTTGGACATCACGTTGAAGAACAGCCAGTAGATCAGAGGTCGGCCGACTTTCACATTTACCGGAACTGGATCTGTTTGTCTTATTGTCCTCGTGATCGAGGACGAGACAGGGAGAGAGAAACAAAATCTTATTAGCGTAGGGGCCGTTCACATAAAAAGCAAGTGTCACACAGTAATGTGGATTTTAGTCAGCTCGGTTCCGGGCAGGCTAACTATTGCTGGTTAAGTGTATTACATATAGTTGATGATTTTAGAAACAGAGCTCGTTTGACTAAGGCCAGAGGCCCCACTGCCGTCGTTAATACTAACGTACAGTGGCAAGCGGTTCTGTATGACATACTATTTTTAAGGCCAGGGGAAAAGGCCAAAAATTGCAAACCGACCATATTTGGCAATTAAGACTCAATCGACAACCAATGCAAAGTTTCAGCATATTACTAAAGAGTATTAATGACATTTACCATGTTTTGGAATGTTGACGAAAAAAAGGTTTTAATTTATTCATTAATTTATTTATTTATTAGGTTGTACAAGCTAGCTATTGGGAAATAAGTGTATTACATATAGTTGATGATTTTAGAAACAGAAACAGAACTCGTTTGACTAAGCCCAGAGGCCCCACTGCCGTCGTTAATACTAACGTACAGTGGCAAACGGTTCTGTATGACATACTATTTTAAGGCCATGGGAAAAAGGCCAAAATTGCAAACCGACCATATTTGGCAATTAAGACTCAATCGACAACCAATTCAAAGTTTCAGCATATTACTAAAGAGTATTAATGACATTTGCCATGCTTTGGAGTGTTGACGAAAGAAAGGTTTTAATTTATTCATTAATTTATTTATTTATTAGGTTGTACAAGCTAGCTATTGGGAGATAAGTACTATTGCTAAAACAAACTATGCGAATGCCTTGTTAAAGAGAAAAGTTTTAAGTCTAGATTTAAAGTTATCTACCGTCTCTGATTTTCGGACGTCGGTTGGTTAATCATTCCATAGCTTAGGGGCTAAGTAGGAAAAGGATCTGCCACCTTTAGACACTTTTGATATTTTAGGGATTATTAAGAGGCCAGAATTTTGTGACCGCAATGCACGTGATGGATTGTATTCTGATAATAATTCTCTAAGATATGAGGGTGCTAGGCCATTTAAGGCTTTGTAGGTGATTAGTAATATTTTAAATTGTATACGATATTTAACTGGTAGCCAGTGTAAAGATGCCAGAATTGGGCTTATGCGGTCATACTTCTTAGATCGAGTAAGAACTCTCGCAGAAGCGTTTTGAACTAGCTGAAGCTTGTTTACCTGATTTGCATGGCATCCTCCGAGTAACGAGTTACAATAGTCTATTCTAGAGGTCATAAAAGCGTGGATAAGCTTCTCTGCATCTGATGCAGACAACATATGGCGTATTTTTGAGATATTTCTAAGGTGGAAGAATGCTGTGCGGCAGACATTGGAGATATGGCTGTCGAAGGATAAATTTCTGTCGAACATCACACCTAAATTCTTAACCGTGGAGGTTGGCACCACAGTGCAGCCATCTATGGGCAACTTGTAGTCTGTCATATTATATTTGTAGCGATTCGGTTCAATAACAAGTATCTCTGTCTTATTGGAGTTTAGCATAAGAAAGTTATGTGCCATCCAGTCACTTATATCACTGATGCAGTCTGATAGCTTAGAAAAATTGTGTGTTTCGCTAGGATGTGAGGAGATGTAAAGCTGTGTGTCATCGGCGTAGCAGTGAAACTGTATGTTATGATTCCTAATAATATCTCCTAGAGGTAACATATATAACGAGAACAGGATAGGACCTAAAACTGATCCCTGCGGTACGCCGTATTTAACCAGGGAGTGATGTGACTCCTCCTCGTTTACATAAACAAAGTGATAGCGATTGGTTAGATACGATCTGAACCAGGCTAGCGCTTGACCACTGATGCCAACATAGTTTTCTAGCCTATTAAGTAAGATTGTGTGATCTATTGTGTCAAAGGCTGCACTAAGGTCTAATAATATAAGGAGTGATATTTCGCCACGATCAGATGTTAGGAGAAGGTCATTTGTAACTCTAAGCAGCGCTGTCTCTGTGCTATGGTGGGGCCTGAATCCTGATTGGAACTTTTCATATGTACTATTATTTGCTAAGAATGTACGTAGCTGGCTTGCCACTACTTTTTCTAATATTTTGGAAAGAAAAGGGAGATTTGAGATTGGTCTAAAGTTATTTAGATCTCCCTGGTCAAGGTTTGGTTTTTTAATGAGCGGTCTAATAACTGCTAGTTTGAAAGCTGTGGGAACGTAGCCTAATTCTAGTGATGAGTTAAATACATTTAGTACTGGGTTAGACACTACAGGGAATACCTCTTTGAGTAATTTTGTGGGAACAGGGTCCAATATACAGGATGATGATTTGGATGACGCTACTAATTTAGATAGCTCTTCTATTGTAGTAGGTTTAAATGACTCAAGATGTTGGTATGGTAAGCTAGCGTTAAATATATTACTGCGTAGAGTGGTGGCTGCTTGGGTACCTACAATGTTTTCCCTAATAATCATAATTTTCTTAGTAAAGAAGTTCATGAAGTCGTTACTATTGTGTGGGAGTTTATTAGTGGGTTCTGTTTGTTCTTTATTTCTAGTCAGTTTCGCAACTGTGCTAAAGAGGAAGCGAGGGTTATTATGATTTTCTTTAATAAGATTGCTGAGATACGTAGATCTGGCAATTTTTATAGCCTGTCTGTAGTGTTTAACACTCTCTTTCCATGCTGCACGCCATACCTCTAACTTTGTGCTTCTATAGTTTCTTTCCATTTTTCTAGCAGCCTTTTTAAGGGATGCGGTATGATGGTCGTACCATGGAGCTGGCGTTTTTTCTTTGATTCTCTTTTTTCGAATTGGAGCTACGGCATCCAATGTGTTAGAACAAATACTGTTCAGGTTTTCTATTACAATATCTAGATCTTCAGGATTATCTGCTACATGTTTCATTTGGGACAGGTCTGGAAGAGTGCTAATAAAGTTATATTTAGTGGTTGAAATTATTGTTCTGGCTAGTCGGTAGCATTTTGTGGTTCGAGTGATCCTATCTAGAAGTACCGTGTATGAGACAAGGCAATGGTCTGAAACTGCATCGCTCTGAGGCAGTGTTGGGGCTAGTTACTCAAAAAAGTAATATATTACGTATTACATATTACTCTCAAAAATAGTAATGCCTTACTTTACTTTATTACTCCCTGGAGAAAGTAACTAGTTATATTACTAGTTATATTACTAGTTACATTTTTTTTCTGGACAAGAATGTTTATTTGGGCAAGCCACGGCCAAGAAAATGCTGGCTTCCTTACCCGCTACTGGACGTGGGGCACAGCGTTTGGAGAAACATTAAAGAGTGTGCACTTCACCGTCAAGTTATTTTCCTTCCGTTGAACATAATAAAATATGACTGAATCTCCACCCGTCGAAACTAGCTTTCTGTTGCTGGGAACCTTCCTCTGAAAAAGAGCTTGCCGTTGTTGACGCTTCCATTTACCCGATCTGTCTTTGAGTGTGCCGCTGGCGCTCTGTGCTGCTGGCTGCCGGGTGTCGACCAATCGGTGATGGTAAATGATACCTCGTGCCAAACTTAGACCAATCACTGTTCCATTCACGCCCTCCTCCCCTTCCCTTTTGTTCTCTGTGTTTTGTGCCTTGTGTGATGAAGGTGCTACTGGCGAATGTAACTTAAGTAACTAGCTCAGGAAAACTGTAATAATATTACCATTTTCAGACGGGTAATGCCTTACACTACTAGTTACTGAAAAAAGTAATATTATTACAGTAACTAGTTACTTTGTAACTAGTTACACCCAACACTGCTCTGAGGTGATATCTCGATTTCATTAATATTGAGCCCGAGTGACAGAATTAAGTCTAATGTGTGCCTACGGGTATGCGTGGGCCCTGTCACGTTTTGTCTAATATCGAGAGAATTTAGAATATCTATAAACGCTAATCCTAATGTATCTGTTGGGTTATCAACGTGTATATTAAAGTCACCAACGATAAGAGCTTTATCTACAGTGACTACGAGGTCAGACAGGAAATTTGATATTTCGTTAAGAAAATCTGCATGATGGCCCGAAGGTCTATAGATTGTAGCAAGGACAAAAGAGAGCTGTTTATGGTTACGATCAGTTATTTCCATATTTAATAGCATTATTTCAAATGAATTAAATTTTAGTTCAGATTTTTGGTTAACTTTAAAAATGTTGTTGTATATTGTAGCTACACCACCCCCTCTCCCCTTTAATCGCGGTTCATGTTTGTAATAGTAGTCTTGTGGGGTGGATTCGTTTAAACTAATGTAATCGTCTGCTTTAAGCCAGGTTTCTGTTAAAGAGAGTGCATCTAAGTTTTGGTCAGTAATTATTTCATTGACAATGGGTTCCTTATTGGTAAGCGATCTAATGTTAAGAAGGCCGAATTTTAACATTCGAGGTTCATCTGTAAACGTATTGTTTTCTAATTTTATGTTAGTAAGATTTGTACGAGACGAGGTAAACGGTGCTCTGTATTCGTTTGTTCGAGGAACGCACACAGTTGAAATGTGTTGATACTCTGGTAAGATAGACTCTAAGTTCTGCGATATATGTGATCTTGACATGTCAGAGCAGCTAACAGATGGACGGGTAGGCCGATCTATCTGTTTCCTGACCTGGGCCCTGGGTAGTCAGACTGTATTAGAATTAAGAGTATTGGTCAGATTTCTAGAGAGTATAGCATTTCCTTCCGATGACGGATGAAGGCCATCTCTCTTTAGCAGGTCAGGTCTCCCCCTGAAGTGCTTCCAATTGTCTATAAACACTACGTTATGCTGAGGGCACCATTTTGACATCCAGTGGTGAAGAGACACTAATCTGCTATAAGTTTCATCACCCCGGTAGGCGGGGAGGGGACCAGAGCATATTACATTATCTGACATTGTTTTTGCAATTTCACACACCTCTTTAATAGTATCTTTGGTGATCTCCGACTGGCGTAGTCTGGTGTCATTTGCGCCGGCATGAATAACAATTTTTGAAAACTTACGCTTAGCATTAGCCAGCATTTTAAGTTTGGATCTAATGTCTGACGATCTGGCTCCCGGTATACAGTCAACTATGGTGGCTGGTGCCTCAATGTTCACGTTCTTTAGTATCGAGTCTCCAATAACAAGGGCACCTTTAACAGATGTCTCAGCCGGTGTATTGCTTAGGATGTCGAATCTATTAGAAATTACTAGGGGGGACTTCGATGGGCATCGAATATGACTACGCCGCCTGATAGTCACCCAGTTAGTCGGCCGTGTTAACTCAGTTGCCGAAACCGAGCTATGTGTACTACGCGTTACCGTAGGCGCACCCGAAACAGTGTTTGAAACATTAACATTAGTGGTTTTACCATCCTCAACGAGCGTTCGGATGTGCGCTTCTAGTTCTGCAACCTTCTCCGTTAGCCTTACTACTTCAATACATTTAACACATGTAAACCCCTCTGTGCTGACGGAAGAAGCTAAACTGTACATGTGGCAAGTAGTGCAGGTTACAATGACAAGCGGAGTCTTACCGTTTTCATGCTGTGCGATAGCGTCTCCGTTCGCCCGAACGCGGTCCGTGAAGCTGCATCGAGATGGGTGCTCGCTCGTTGCATGCCTTGGTCGTCTTCGGGTGCCTGGAGCCAGGGTGATGTGTGGCAAGCTGTACCGTCTGGTGCGAATGCCGGGCAACAACTCCTCCACAGCTTCCCGCTCTGGTGAGGAAAGGTCTGAAAAACATACATCGGATGTGTCCGCCATTAGATCGAAGAGGAAGGCAGATTTACAGTAAACAAACAGTGAGCGAGTGCTAGCGGGCTATATGCTAACAATAGGTGTTTACTAGTGATAGATCGTTTTATTTATTAATACTGTTCAATAATCGTCACGGTAAAGTATTCCTAAGATAAATTTGTACGTTATATTATATAGATAGGAACGAGATAGTAAGAAAATAGGATTTAGATGATGAACTCGACGGAGCTCCAATGCACGGAGCAGCGTTTCCCCGTTTGTTTACGCTAGCGTGCTATATGCTAATACTGGTTGTTTACCAGCGATAAATCGTTTCAGTTACTGATACTGTTGAATAATCGTCACGGTAAGGTATTCCTAAGATGAACTAGTGAGTTATATTATATAGATAGGAACAAGATAGTAGAAAAATAGGATTTAGATGATGAACTCGACGGAGCTCCAATGCACGGAGCAGCGTTTCCCCGTTTGTTTACGCTAGCGGGCTATATGCTAATACTGTTTGTTTACCAGCGATAAATCGTTTCAGTTACTGATACTGTTGAATAATCGTCACGGTAAGGTATTCCTAAGATGAACTAGTGAGTTATATTATATAGATAGGAACAAGATAGTAGAAAAATAGGATTTAGATGATGATCTCGACGGAGCTCCGACAACAGTGTGGCCACTCTCTTGCGTCTCTCTCTTTCAGCTTAAGAAAGCTGAAAGATAAAGAAAGTGTCCATCACAAGCACAAGTCCTTTCAGAATTAATCTGGTTAACACAGTTCAAACGTACTCACTGCGATCCACTCAAATAAGATTGACACTTTCCCTTTTCTTCATTCAATCCATCCGAGCCGTTTGGTTTACGCATGTCACACCCCGAGGGCGGACCCAACTATGCTAAGGGTCACACCCCTCTCAACTCTTCCACCTCGAGGAGTTTCCCAAGACCACCCCAATGACCAGACAGACGAGTATACTATAATTAAAATAAACTTTATTAAATATTTAAAAGGAGAGGGGGGAAAGGGGGAAGGGTAATTTAAAACTAATGTGCCTCTTTTTTCGCCTCCAGGGCCACTTGAGGGAAGGACTGGGGACAGGGGCTCCGTAGGGGCTCTGGCCCAACAATCCGTGGCGCGCTCCGCTTCTCCTGGAGGCAGAATCAGACACAAGTCAGAAAGATAAGGTACTTTAATGCCATACGCTGTTCGTCCACCCGAGACCTTCGGCAGAACAGGTAAGTAAGGGTTTGCACACAGGTCAAGTTTACTCCACAGGTTTCGTTTCCCCGGTGCTGAAGACCCTTCCTCCACGCAGGGGTTCACTTGGACAGGTAGGTAACTGCTGGGAGCACAGAACAGTTTTACTTCACAGGTTATGTTACTCACAGCGCTGGGGGATCTTCGTGTCCACAGGACATGACAGGTACAGGTAGATAATTGCTCTAAGCACAGAACAGGTTAACTTCACAGGTCACGTTACTCACAGCACTGGGGATCTTCGTACACACACAGAGCTTCCCTTGTACAGATAGGTATTTGCTATAAGCACAGAACAGGTTTACTTCACAGGTCACGTTACTCACAGCACTGGGGATCTTCGTACACACACAGAGCTTCACTTGTACAGGTAGGTATTTGCTATAAGCACAGAACAGGTTTACTTCACAGGTCACGTTACTCACAGCACTGGGGATCTTCGTACACACACAGAGCTTCACTTGTACAGGTAGGTATTTGCTATAAGCACAGAACAGGTTTACTTCACAGGTCACGTTACTCACAGCACTGGGGATCTTCGTACACACACAGAGCTTCACTTGTACAGGTAGGTATTTGCTATAAGCACAGAACAGGTTTACTTCACAGGTCACGTTACTCACAGCACTGGGGATCTTCGTACACACACAGAGCTTCACTTGTACAGGTAGGTATTTGCTATAAGCACAGAACAGGTTTACTTCACAGGTCACGTTACTCACAGCACGGGGGATCTTCGTACACACACAGAGCTTCACTTGTACAGGTAGGTATTTGCTATAAGCACAGAACAGGTTTACTTCACAGGTCACGTTACTCACAGCACTGGGGATCTTCGTACACACACAGAGCTTCACTTGTACAGGTAGGTATTTGCTATAAGCACAGAACAGGTTTACTTCACAGGTCACGTTACTCACAGCACTAGGGATTCTTCGTACACACACAGAGCTTCACTTGTACAGGTAGGTATTTGCTATAAGCACAGAACAGGTTTACTTCACAGGTCACATTACTCACAGCACTGGGGATCTTCGTACACACACAGAGCTTCACTTGTACAGGTAGGTATTTGCTATAAGCACAGAACAGGTTTACTTCACAGGTCACGTTACTCACAGCACTGGGGATCTTCGTACACACACAGAGCTTCACTTGTACAGGTAGGTATTTGCTATAAGCACAGAACAGGTTTACTTCACAGGTCACGTTACTCACAGCACTGGGGTTCTTCGTACACACACAGAGCTTCACTTGTACAGGCAGTGGATTTTCGCTACAGTGTTGGTGCACCGCATTCCTTCGCCCATCTACTCAAGCTGTCCGGGCGTCGTAGGGACTAGTGGGTCCGATGACACGGAGCCGAACGCTTCCCAAACTCCCCCCTCCTTCTTCCACGACCGGGGTCACGAGTTGGGGCGAACTTTCGTCGGGGCTCCGCTCACCACGAGTTTCTGTTGGAGAGGTCAGTACACACACCGCTACAACCCACAGTCCGCACGGTACACTCTTGGTAATACTCACTGGGTTTCACCACTGTCTGCTCTATGGACGAACGAAGCTCTCGTTGACACACCCCGGGCACAGGGCTAAATATTCTCACTCTCCTTAGGACCCAGGCCACAACGGATGTCGTCGTCTCGCGACTCGTCTGAGGCTAGGCAGTTTGAACGCTACAAGCACAGCATACACACAGCAAGTAAAGCGTAAACACCATCAATCAGTGAAACTCACCCACAGCACTCTTATAAACTTCACGTGGTTTTTAAATCGCCCTTGCCACCTGGCTACGACGACCTCGAGAGGATGGTTGGGCAGTAACTGGACCGCCAATGAGAGTAAGATGTGTGTATTCACAGGCCCGGCGTGTAGATTTCTCTCCCCTGGCTCACCTGTGTTTCTGTTTCCCCACAGGGCCACTGCTCTACTAGCAAACGGTGCTTCTCATCAGGTCCTTCGTCCGTACTTCCGGTCAACCCGCGGCTCACCCACGCTGTCCTCTCCAGTGGGGCCAGGGACCTCAAAAACACAAAGGAACACACCAAAACAACTCTTCGTACAAGTATGGCTCAGATAAGTACCACATCTGTTACTCACGCTTAGTTGCCCACAACTGTTATTTTCTACACTATTGATGGCTCTGTGTTCACTCCTTCTCTGATGAAACTCCTCAATATTCCTTCGTCAACTGACTGTCCCTTTCTTCTCTCTTCCCCAATAGCACGATCCAACCAGCCTGGTTCATCTGCAAAGCAGCAACACAGCGTAGACAAAGTACACCACAAGCACACCGTTTGATGTCTACAAAGGTCTTTTTATATGCTGACTCTTCCCCTCGTCAGCCTACCAGCGATCGCTGTGCAAATTATCCCCACCTGCGCGCAATCAGGCTTAATTTGACTTCGGGGAAACCCCGGAAATGAAATGTGGAAGCCGGGTTCCGCCCGTTGTTCATACAAAATGTGGAAGCCGGGTTCCGCCCGTCGTTCATTCAAAACGTCACCGGTGACACGCACATTGAGCTAAACCGTTTCAAACTCTAATCAGTCCTCAGTCCGAGATGTGCACAGTTTCAACGCGCACAATATCAAAGTCAGAGAAATGAAACACCTTGAAAACCCACAAAGAATCCTGTAAAGCCGTCCACCAAATCGGCGAGGGTCACCAGATCGACGAGGCAAGCTCTTAACCTGTTTGTGTTCTCGTGCTGTGCACATTGAGATGCTCACAGACATGACAACTGACTCTTTCATTAATGCTTTACGCTGTTTCATTGCCATCAGAGGCACTGTACAACAAATTAGATCTGATCAAGGGACAAATTTTGTGGGTGCAAAAAATGAATTCAAAAAGGCACTTGAAGAAGTTGACACAGAAAGAGTAACTGCATTCTTGTCTGAAAAACAGTGTGATTTCGTGATGAATGCGCCACATGCTAGTCATGCTGGTGGAGTGTGGGAACGTCAGATCAGAACGGTGAGGTCTGTTTTGAATTCTATACTTTCAACTCACCCAGTGAAATTGGATGATGCTTCTTTGCGAACATTTCTTTATGAAGCAATGGCGATTGTGAATAGCAGACCGCTCACTGTTGATTGTCTAACTGACCCTAAGAGTTTGAGACCAATTACTCCTAACCATTTACTCACACTGAAATCAACTACTGCTTTGCCTCCACCAGGAGAGTTTAAAGAGGATGTTTATGCCCGAAAAAGGTGGCGACAAGTTCAGTATTTATCAGAGCAGTTTTGGAGTCGCTGGCGCAAGGAATACCTTGCAAATCTAGCTGCCCGACAAAAATGGTTCGTTCCTAAAAGGAATATGCAAATTGGTGACATTGTTTTATTAAAGGATGATGATTTGCCAAGGAATCAGTGGAAATTGGGTAGAGTGGAAGAAACTACTACTAGCTCTGATGGACTTGTTCGAAAGGCCAAAATACTTGTAGGCACCTCTAAACTTGATATAAAAGGCAAACGTGTTGATAAAGCATCAATAATCGGAATGTAGCAGTACGGTTTCCTATCCCCTGACGTCATCTGGCCAGCTGATGCGTGTGTTGTTGATGACCATGTATCTGCCTATAAAAGCGTTTCAGTTCACGTTATGCGGGTGCGTTTGTTCCATCAGCGAGCGAGCCGCCGTACTTCCGGGTTTTTGTGTACGAATGGTAGTAAGGTAAGGGCTGCTTTCAGTGACTGATTTGCAATGTTTATGGTGTATTGCACTGGGCTTTATGAAATTCATTGACTTAAGGGTGGACTGAGGAGCTTTTCGGGAAACCCGTCAATCGCTGCGTGAATGGAGATGTTTACATTACACGTCTCCATCTGTGCTTCGTGAGTTCCAATACAGGTATGTGGTGACTTTACTCCTAATGTTAAAGGCTGTAATGATTGATTGATTGAGTGAAGTGCGTTATTTTCCTATTTAAGGTGTGGGTCAATGTGCAAGGGACGTTACAGTGGGTTGCTGTAGTGGGCTTGCTGCTGGCTGCGTGGCTTTCTTGCGCTACGTGCATCGCTTACACTGCTGGCGTTACCTTCTGCTTTCAACTGCAGCCGCTTTGCGCTACGTCATCATCTGGGCTGTACTAACTCTACTGAAGGGATTTCGCGCTACGTCATCTGTGCTCTGCTTTGCCTGCATCGCTCTGCTTTGCCTGCTTCGCTCTGCATTGTCTGCTTCGCTTGGGTCAGCTGGGCATTCTAATTTACATTTCTGACGGGTGGCGCTCTGTGCTGCTGCTGGTTTGCGCTGTTTGCGGCGTTGCTGGGTTATACGAGCTGATTAACATTGCGCTGCTCATGTGCTAATAGTTTACTGTTGCAGCATTGTAGTACTTCGCAGGATCAGCTGGACCGTGGTCTGGATTTGGGGCGTGGTGCTTATCCAATTGTAGCGTGAGTAACTGATTCAAAATCGGCGTGTGACAGAGTAGTCATTATCTGACTGTCACTAGCATTATTCTACTCTGAATTCCTTTGGTTCTGATTTATTAGTTTATTTTTGTATTATCTCTATTTCTGTTGTCATTTATTCTTATTAGCATCATTCTTTACTTACTTTTTTTTTTTATTTTTTTTTGATTATCTATAATATTTATTATTATTTAGAATTATTTTGGCCTTTATGTCTTTATTGTTTTCAGTCTTGAGCTACAGCTTTTGTTTTTTTTGTATTAAGCAAGTTAAGTATTTTCTAATTATTTTTGGATGACCTGTGAGGTGTTCTCTCTCTGTAGATTTCATTGACTTTGTAACCAGTTTACTGGCTTCCTGCCTATTGCCTGTTTGGTAGCTGGGGTGACCGGACGCGGCACCTACAGTGATAACTTTTGGGCAGTTGATTACATGACAAGAACCCAGATTGTTAGAGGTGATGTCCTTTTTTTTACTGTGTCTTTTAAAGGTTACTTATTTGTTGTTTTGCTTTCTCTTCAGGAGTGGGTTGGCCGTATCAGCAGATTGTTCCTTTAAGGTGGTGGGCTCCTTACTTGGTTGCAGTGCTGTGTTCACAGTGAGGTGTGCCGTGCTGTAGTGTGCTGTGGTGCGTGTGTGCACGTGTGAGTGCTGTGTGCTTTCTGCTCAAAGAACGTCAGGCCTTCTCCCACCCTGAAGTGTTGTTTGTCTGTCTTATTTTCCATTTTTACTATTGGATACTGTGAATAAAATTGAATACATTTTAAATAAAGTTTTTCTGATTGACTCAACTCTTGTCTGATACCTGACCCAGTCGTGACGAACCTGTGTGCTGTTAAATTGAGGGCAGTCCCGGGAGTAGCCCCCGGGTGGCGTAGTTGGTACAAATCCTTAGTTAGGCATTGCCACATTTGGCGTATGATCGGCAGGGTATTCGACTGGTTATCAGATTCAGACTTTGAGGAGAGTTTTTCCTTTTCCCTTTCTTTTTCAGCACGCTGGTGACAGAGCAGTGATTGGGTGAGTACTTTTGTAACACGCCATGGAAAACGAATTACAGGAGATGCGGGACTTAGTTGCCCAATTACAACTTGATAATGAGAGGCTGCGACAGGAGCGTGCGGCGGTTGAGCGGCCCGATCCTGTCGCACCATCTGGTAGTGCAGCACCATCTGGTAGTGCAGCACGCCCATCTACACCGCGGTCGGCTGATGTGGGTGCCAGTACAGTCGAACGTTTTGTATTTATTCCGAGAGACCGACGCTGCCCAAATTTTAATGGCAGATCTGGTGTCAGTCTCGATGAGTGGCTTGAGGAGGCCCGAGCGTGTATGAGAGTTCGTAATATGACACCAGAAGAGCAAGCCTTTTTCCTTTATGATCATCTTGAAGGAGAGGCCCGAAATGAGATTAAATACCGTTCTAGTGCTGATAAAAGCGATCCAGACAAAATTATTGCAGCTTTGCGTGAAGTGTATGGTTGTGCAGAGTCGTATATTGCACTGCAGGAAGCATTTTTCTCTCGACGACAGCGTGAAGGAGAAACATTGTTGGAATTCTCCTTGGCGTTGTTGGGTCTTTTTGAAAAAGTAAAAAACCAGTCGCCATGTGAAGTTTTAAATGGTGATGTAATTGTAAGGGATCAATTCGTCGAATGCGTGTCAGATAATGCACTCCGTAGAGAATTAAAACAATTGATACGACGTCAGCCCACTGTAACGTTGCTAGAGGTTCGGGGAGAAGCGATCCGTTGGGAAAGAGAGGGGTTACCAGGGGGTGTTAGGGGTAGAAGTCAGTCAGTCCCCCTGGTGAGTGGAATCCAGTATGAGGTCCGGGGAAGTCCAGAGATGGGTTGGGCTCAGAGAAATCGTACATCTGAGTTAAGTGAGCTACGAGAAATACTGCATAGGCAGCAACAGCAGCTAGATTTGCTTACCCAAACTATCGCCCGGAATCAAACTACCTTTTCCCATGGTCGTGCACCTCGTCCAACTCAATTAATCTGTCGACGGTGTCAACAACCGGGTCATTTTGCACGGGAGTGCGATGGGGAGCGTCGTCCGCCTCGTGCTCCGCCAGGCCCGGTTGCTGCTCCTTCGGCCGGTGAACCAAGGTCCTTGCCTGGCCCTAACCGTCCGGAAAACTAGTTCCTACCGAGCTGCTGAGCCACAGCTCGGTAGGGAGTGCGCGTGGCTCTCGTATTGTTCATGGTAATGAGACGGGTTCCCGACTAGTGTCCTCATGTCCACGCCTTGTTGTAAATATTGGGGGGGTTTCAGTGCCCTGTTTGGTTGACACTGGTTCCATGGTGTCGACCATCACGGAAACATGTTTCCGGTTGATGTTTGAGCCATGGGGCCAGGGTCGTCTGCAATCATGTCACTGGCTGCAGCTCCGAGCAGCAAATGGATTGGAAATTCCGTATATTGGGTATCTTGAATTAGATATCGAGCTGTGCGGTAGTACAATTCCTAATTGTGGAGTATTGGTGGTCCGTGATCCTCCGGGCAGTGGCCCGGACGTGCCTGGTATTCTAGGCATGAATGTTCTTAGCCGCTGCTACCGGGAACTGTTCGGTCGTCATGGATCCACGTTATTTGAGTTGCCAAGTTTGGCTGAGGATGTGAACATGATTCAGGTATTTCAGAATTGTCAACGAGCCGTTCGTGCCGCTGATCGCGGGAATAATGTAAAAGTAAGGGGGCACAAGGTGTGTCGCATTTCAGGCGGCACCTTGACATTTGTCACAGCTACCTGTTCCTCCTTGCTTGCAGGTAAGACCGTGTTGTTTGAGCCTACGGAGACTGGTTTGCCTGCAGGACTGTTGGCTTCACCCTCATTAGTACAGGTGAGCGGGGGTACTGTTTCGGTCCCGGTCGTAAATGTCGGTACCGTTGATGTAGTACTGTATCCCACCACAGTTATAGGTACGTTGAGGGAAGTCTATTTCGTGGGGTTGCCAAATGGATTGACGGAGGTCTCAACCATGACCGCCCAGGTGGCCTCTTGTGATGCATCAGATATGTTAGGGCAGATAGCGTCACTTGAGTTTGGAGGACTGTCAGTTGAGGAACAAAATCAGGTTAGGGCTCTCCTTCGGGAGTATCAAAGTGTGTTTTCGACACATGAAGGAGACCTGGGTTGTACCAACCTGCTTTCCCACGAGATCCCTCTGACCGATGACACTCCAGTTCGGCAGAGGTACCGACGTATCCCACCATCAGAGTATGAAGTGGTTAAGACTCACATTAGTCAGTTGCTAGATACACAGGTTATCCGGGAGAGCTGCAGCCCATACGCCTCCCCGATTGTGTTAGTTAAGAAGAAGGACGGTAGTTTACGCATGTGCGTAGACTACCGTCAGCTTAATTCTAAAACGCGCAAGGATGCGTTTCCGTTACCTCGGATTGAGGAGACGTTGGATTCATTGACTGGTGCCCACTGGTTTTCTACTTTAGATCTAGCCAGTGGGTATAACCAAGTTCCCGTCTCTGAATCCGACCGTCCCAAAACTGCCTTTTGCACGCCATTCGGTTTGTTTGAATGGAATCGTATGCCATTTGGGTTGTGTAATGCCCCAAGTACGTTCCAGCGCCTGATGGAGCGGCTCTTCGGTGACCAGCGGCACCAGTCTGTTTTGCTGTATCTAGACGATATCATTGTGTTTTCATCGTCCATACAACAGCATCTAGAGCGGTTAAGGATGGTGTTGGGTCGCTTGAGGGCCGAAGGCCTGAAGGTTAAGCTGGAAAAATGTGCATTCTTTCAGGAGAGGGTAACATACTTGGGGCATGTAATTTCTTCTTCCGGAGTGGCAACAGACCCAGGTAAAGTTGAGGCTGTAGCTCAGTGGCCATGTCCTAGGACAGTGGCCGAGCTGAGGACCTTCCTGGGATTTGCTAGCTACTATAGGCGTTTTGTCGAGGGATTTGCGAAATTGGCAGCCCCATTACATCAAATAGTGGCAGAGTTAACAAGAGGTAAGGTAGGTAAGCGCAGTCTAGAGTTGGCAGCGGTATGGTCTCCCCAATGTGAGGACTCCTTTCAAACTTTAAAGCGGAAGCTTACCACGGCGCCAGTGTTGGCATATGCGGATTTTACGCGTCCTTTCATATTGGAGGTCGATGCCAGTTATGCAGGGCTTGGAGCTGTGCTGTCACAGGAAGTCGAAGGGAAGGTTAGACCCATCGCGTATGCTAGCCGTGGTCTTCGACCTGCGGAACGGAATACGGCCACTTATAGTTCCATGAGGCTTGAATTCTTGGCCCTTAAGTGGGCCATGGCTGAGAAGTTTCGTGAGTACCTGTTGGGGCATAAGTGTGTTGTACGTACGGATAACAATCCGTTAAGTCATCTTGCTACAGCTAAGTTGGGTGCTACTGAGCAAAGGTGGGCTGCTGAGTTAGCCGCCTTTGATTTTGTGATTCAGTACAGAGCGGGTAGAACCAACCAGAATGCCGATGCGCTGTCACGATTAACTACTGTGCAGCTGGGGGCTGATGATAGCGGGCAGTTAGGTGCTGTGGTACCCGAGCTGCTGAGGCGAGCAGTAAGGGTAACGCCAGGGGAAGTTACCACTGTGCATGCAATGCAGGCTTGGCCTAGTCGCTCAGCACTTGATATCAGCGCTTTACAGCAGACAGACTCAGTGGTAGGGGAAGCCTTGCGATTTTGGCGGCAAGGGCAGCGCCCAGGCCTGCAGGAGCGACGGACTTTGGCTAAGCCAGTAATCACGCTCCTCCGACAATGGGACCGGTTGGTAGAGCAAGAGGGCCTATTATATCGAAGGGCTTTCCGGCCAGATGGAGGAGAATCAGTGCTTCAGGTTGTGGTGCCAATTGCTTTACAGCCAGAGGTGTTAACTTCTTTACACCAGCAGCATGGACACCAAGGTGTCGAACGTACCTTAGAACTGGTACGGCAACGCTGTTACTGGCCGGGCATGTCCGCAGACGTGGCACAGTGGGTTCAGGAGTGCGAGCGGTGTCAACAAGCTAAAGATGTTGCACCCATCCCTCGAAGCTACATGGGGCATTTACTGGCCTCTCGTCCAAACGAGATTGTAGCTATTGATTTTACGGTGTTGGAGCCATCCCAGGCTGGACAAGAAAATGTGCTTGTGATGACTGACGTGTTCAGTAAGTTTACAGTGGCAATTCCCACCTGGGATCAGCAGGCGAGCACTGTGGCTAGGGTCTTGGTGGAGGAGTGGTTCTTCAAGTTTGGGGTTCCTGGGCGGATTCATTCCGACCAGGGCCGCAATTTTGAGTCCACTTTGATTCAACAGTTGTGTAGCCTGTATGAGGTGGGAAGGTCGCGCAGCACACCATACCATCCGGCTGGTAACGGCCAGTGTGAGAGGTTCAATCGGACTTTACACAATTTGCTGCGGACCTTGCCCACTGACCGTAAGAGAGATTGGGCATCTTGCCTGGCACAGGTGGTGTTCTGCTATAACACCACTCCCCACCAGGCTACTGGTGAGTCGCCCTTCTTTTTGATGTTTGGGCAAGAACCAAGGTTGCCCATAGACTTTTTGCTCGGGCAAGTACAAGAGCCGGTGCCAGGTAGAGTCCACAAGTGGATTGAGGAGCATCAGGCACAGTTGCAGGTGGCGGTTGATGGCGCCCGAGAGCGGCTGCAGGCTGCAGCAAGCCGGCGTAAAGCAGGGCATGATCAACGGGTAAAAGAGCTGCCGTTAGGGGAGGGCCAGTTTGTCTATTTGAGAGACTTTGGGGTTCGAGGTAGGCATAAGATTCATGACCTTTGGAGCTCCACAGTATATCAGGTGGTTAAAGCCCCTCCACCTGGTGGTTCTGTGTATACAGTAGCTCCAGTAAACAATCTGACTCAAGTCCGACAGGTTCATCGGTCGGCATTGAAACTTCGAGCCCAAGGGGAGGTGGTATCAGATGACCTTTCTGAAAGTTCAGTTGATTCACCTGTGCACTTGGAGACTGAGATAGAACCTGAAGATGGAGACTTGGCATATGTGGTTTCTGAAGTTGTACCGTTAGCTCAGAGCGGAAATACGGCAAGGCCAGAACCAGCTGGAATAGTGCATGCCAACGATCCTCCAGCACCTACAGAAGTAGCCAATGTTGAGTTGGTACCTGTAGTGGCTTCCCCCTCCCGGGAAACTTCTAACCCACCAGGTGTAGTTCCACGTCGGACAGGACGAGTAGGGGCGGGGCAACATTCTAATGTGCACCATTTGCCACGAACGGTAGGAGCTGGAAGTGTAAGCGCTCCAGATGCTCCAGCCTGTGGGACTAATGCCGTTATGGCGTGGTTTAGGCCTTGGAATTAGAGTCTTGTTTGTTTCATCGTCGGGACGACGATGACGAATGGGGGGGTAGAATGTAGCAGTACGGTTTCCTATCCCCTGACGTCATCTGGCCAGCTGATGCGTGTGTTGTTGATGACCATGTATCTGCCTATAAAAGCGTTTCAGTTCACGTTATGCGGGTGCGTTTGTTCCATCAGCGAGCGAGCCGCCGTACTTCCGGGTTTTTGTGTACGAATGGTAGTAAGGTAAGGGCTGCTTTCAGTGACTGATTTGCAATGTTTATGGTGTATTGCACTGGGCTTTATGAAATTCATTGACTTAAGGGTGGACTGAGGAGCTTTTCGGGAAACCCGTCAATCGCTGCGTGAATGGAGATGTTTACATTACACGTCTCCATCTGTGCTTCGTGAGTTCCAATACAGGTATGTGGTGACTTTACTCCTAATGTTAAAGGCTGTAATGATTGATTGATTGAGTGAAGTGCGTTATTTTCCTATTTAAGGTGTGGGTCAATGTGCAAGGGACGTTACAGTGGGTTGCTGTAGTGGGCTTGCTGCTGGCTGCGTGGCTTTCTTGCGCTACGTGCATCGCTTACACTGCTGGCGTTACCTTCTGCTTTCAACTGCAGCCGCTTTGCGCTACGTCATCATCTGGGCTGTACTAACTCTACTGAAGGGATTTCGCGCTACGTCATCTGTGCTCTGCTTTGCCTGCATCGCTCTGCTTTGCCTGCTTCGCTCTGCATTGTCTGCTTCGCTTGGGTCAGCTGGGCATTCTAATTTACATTTCTGACGGGTGGCGCTCTGTGCTGCTGCTGGTTTGCGCTGTTTGCGGCGTTGCTGGGTTATACGAGCTGATTAACATTGCGCTGCTCATGTGCTAATAGTTTACTGTTGCAGCATTGTAGTACTTCGCAGGATCAGCTGGACCGTGGTCTGGATTTGGGGCGTGGTGCTTATCCAATTGTAGCGTGAGTAACTGATTCAAAATCGGCGTGTGACAGAGTAGTCATTATCTGACTGTCACTAGCATTATTCTACTCTGAATTCCTTTGGTTCTGATTTATTAGTTTATTTTTGTATTATCTCCATTTCTGTTGTCATTTATTCTTATTAGCATCATTCTTTACTTACTTTTTTTTTTTATTTTTTTTTTGATTATCTATAATATTTATTATTATTTAGAATTATTTTGGCCTTTATGTCTTTATTGTTTTCAGTCTTGAGCTACAGCTTTTGTTTTTTTTGTATTAAGCAAGTTAAGTATTTTCTAATTATTTTTGGATGACCTGTGAGGTGTTCTCTCTCTGTAGATTTCATTGACTTTGTAACCAGTTTACTGGCTTCCTGCCTATTGCCTGTTTGGTAGCTGGGGTGACCGGACGCGGCACCTACAGTGATAACTTTTGGGCAGTTGATTACATGACAAGAACCCAGATTGTTAGAGGTGATGTCCTTTTTTTTACTGTGTCTTTTAAAGGTTACTTATTTGTTGTTTTGCTTTCTCTTCAGGAGTGGGTTGGCCGTATCAGCAGATTGTTCCTTTAAGGTGGTGGGCTCCTTACTTGGTTGCAGTGCTGTGTTCACAGTGAGGTGTGCCGTGCTGTAGTGTGCTGTGGTGCGTGTGTGCACGTGTGAGTGCTGTGTGCTTTCTGCTCAAAGAACGTCAGGCCTTCTCCCACCCTGAAGTGTTGTTTGTCTGTCTTATTTTCCATTTTTACTATTGGATACTGTGAATAAAATTGAATACATTTTAAATAAAGTTTTTCTGATTGACTCAACTCTTGTCTGATACCTGACCCAGTCGTGACGAACCTGTGTGCTGTTAAATTGAGGGCAGTCCCGGGAGTAGCCCCCGGGTGGCGTAGTTGGTACAAATCCTTAGTTAGGCATTGCCACAGAAAGGCCCATACAAAAGCTAGTATTGTTGATGGAAAGTGTGTTTGAAAAGAAGGGCAGTTAAAAAAAAAAAAGGTGTTTGAGATAAAATGTCTTTTTCTTTCCATGTTGAATGTGAATTAAAATGTTCAAATCTAGAAATCATTCATGAAAGGATTTCAGGGATAGATGGAGACTTTGATGCTGGAAGAGAAAGGGACCGTCTTCAAACATTGCTAAGTCATCAATATGCACGCTCAATTTTTGGTTCAACTGTTTCACGTATTAGTCAAGGATCTAGTAAACATTCCAGTCAAAGCTCTGTTGTTTCAAGTTTAGCAGCAAAACGAGTAGAGGCTGCTGCTGATTTAGCGGCTAAGCAAGTTGCTTATGAGTCTTTATTGGAAGAAGAAAAAGTACCAACAGCCAATCCACATCAGTTCAGAAAAAAACTATGGCAAGCGAATGTGCTCATCAGTAACGCTGCTATTGGGACTCATTGTAGTTTTAAAAAGAATATATTTTAAGTATTTAGTTATTTATGTTTGTAATACATAATTTAGTCTCTTGTGTATGTACATGATTTATAGCACAGCAAAAGTGTGATTTGGACAATTACCTTGTTCCCCCTTAAACCAGGATCTAAACTTTAAGATTCACAGGATCCATAAACCTTGCCTTGGTTACCGTGCTTCACATTGCATTAGTGTTTGTCTGTCACCATAGCAGGTGTACACCATTAAATCCATTACCCCAAGCAGAGGCGCTACCAAAATAAAAGTCCTCATACACACCCAAATTTATTGAACAATTAAATCATATAAATGTAAATAAACAAAATAATGTCTTAGAATACACACATACATATGATGCATATGGTTCTTTACATGGACGGACCCTTTCCTTCTGTCCAGCTTTCTCAGCAAAAAATAGCTGATTTGATAACTGCACCTGCCGCTCATTAAATACCTGCGCGGCGGGGCGGCGCCGGCAGATGCAATTATCTGCATGCCAAGTTCATTGGCGTTTTAAAGGTTTCTCGAAGCAGATAGGTCACCCGCGAAGCGGTTCCCAATTCGTCGGTCACGACATGACGTCGTAGTGACCGACTAAAAGGGAACGTCTCGGTTACATATGTAACCCTCGTTCCCTGAAGGAAGGGAACGGAGACGTCACGTCCCGTCGCCACAGTTTGCTGTTCCACTGCTGAGGAGTTTCTCCTTTTTCTGCAATTCTTCCCTTTGGTAGTATAACATTTTTTCTGTGGGTATAGGATTGCGTTTTGAACGACGTAAACCTTCACTTTGAGTTTCAAGATGATCATCATTTTGCTCATTTAAATCACCTGCGTCTGACTTGGACATTTACCCTTTGCATAAACCTCTCAGGATAATAAAGAATAAATAATATAACAATATTCACATCTAATATGCAGCAAGTCAATGTGATAAATAAGACAAAATGTAAATTAAACACCTCTCTCATTCATTGAAATATCAACTCTTAATTGTGAAATTGATCAATACTCAGTCCATTGATAAAGAAAGTGTCCATCAAAAGCACAAGTCCTTTCAGAATTAATCTGGTTAACACAGTTCAAACGTACTCACTGCGATCCACTCAAATAAGATTGACACTTTCCCTTTTCTTCATTCAATCCATCCGAGCCGTTTGGTTTACGCACATTGAGCTAAACCGTTTCAAACTCTAATCAGTCCTCAGTCCGAGATGTGCACAGTTTCAACGCGCACAATATCAAAGTCAGAGAAATGAAACACCTTGAAAACCCACAAAGAATCCTGTAAAGCCGTCCACCAAATCGGCGAGGGTCACCAGATCGACGAGGCAAGCTCTTAACCTGTTTGTGTTCTTGTAGACAACAAATTAGATCTGATCAAGGGACAAATTTTGTGGGTGCAAAAAATGAATTCAAAAAGGCACTTGAAGAAGTTGACACAGAAAGAGTAACTGCATTCTTGTCTGAAAAACAGTGTGATTTCGTGATGAATGCGCCACATGCTAGTCATGCTGGTGGAGTGTGGGAACGTCAGATCAGAACGGTGAGGTCTGTTTTGAATTCTATACTTTCAACTCACCCAGTGAAATTGGATGATGCTTCTTTGCGAACATTTCTTTATGAAGCAATGGCGATTGTGAATAGCAGACCGCTCACTGTTGATTGTCTAACTGACCCTAAGAGTTTGAGACCAATTACTCCTAACCATTTACTCACACTGAAATCAACTACTGCTTTGCCTCCACCAGGAGAGTTTAAAGAGGATGTTTATGCCCGAAAAAGGTGGCGACAAGTTCAGTATTTATCAGAGCAGTTTTGGAGTCGCTGGCGCAAGGAATACCTTGCAAATCTAGCTGCCCGACAAAAATGGTTCGTTCCTAAAAGGAATATGCAAATTGGTGACATTGTTTTATTAAAGGATGATGATTTGCCAAGGAATCAGTGGAAATTGGGTAGAGTGGAAGAAACTACTACTAGCTCTGATGGACTTGTTCGAAAGGCCAAAATACTTGTAGGCACCTCTAAACTTGATATAAAAGGCAAACGTGTTGATAAAGCATCAATAATCGAAAGGCCCATACAAAAGCTAGTATTGTTGATGGAAAGTGTGTTTGAAAAGAAGGGCAGTTAAAAAAAAAAAAAAGGTGTTTGAGATAAAATGTCTTTTTCTTTCCATGTTGAATGTGAATTAAAATGTTCAAATCTAGAAATCATTCATGAAAGGATTTCAGGGATAGATGGAGACTTTGATGCTGGAAGAGAAAGGGACCGTCTTCAAACATTGCTAAGTCATCAATATGCACGCTCAATTTTTGGTTCAACTGTTTCACGTATTAGTCAAGGATCTAGTAAACATTCCAGTCAAAGCTCTGTTGTTTCAAGTTTAGCAGCAAAACGAGTAGAGGCTGCTGCTGATTTAGCGGCTAAGCAAGTTGCTTATGAGTCTTTATTGGAAGAAGAAAAAGTACCAACAGCCAATCCACATCAGTTCAGAAAAAACTATGGCAAGCGAATGTGCTCATCAGTAACGCTGCTATTGGGACTCATTGTAGTTTTAAAAAGAATATATTTTAAGTATTTAGTTATTTATGTTTGTAATACATAATTTAGTCTCTTGTGTATGTACATGATTTATAGCACAGCAAAAGTGTGATTTGGACAATTACCTTGTTCCCCCTTAAACCAGGATCTAAACTTTAAGATTCACAGGATCCATAAACCTTGCCTTGGTTACCGTGCTTCACATTGCATTAGTGTTTGTCTGTCACCATAGCAGGTGTACACCATTAAATCCATTACCCCAAGCAGAGGCGCTACCAAAATAAAAGTCCTCATACACACCCAAATTTATTGAACAATTAAATCATATAAATGTAAATAAACAAAATAATGTCTTAGAATACACACATAAATATGATGCCTATGGTTCTTTACACGGACGGACCCTTTCCTTCTGTCCAGCTTTCTCAGCAAAAAATAGCTGATTTGATAACTGCACCTGCCGCTCATTAAATACCTGCGCGGCGGGGCGGCGCCGGCAGATGCAATTATCTGCATGCCAAGTTCATTGGCGTTTTAAAGGTTTCTCGAAGCAGATAGGTCACCCGCGAAGCGGTTCCCAATTCGTCGGTCACGACGTGACGTCTCCGTTCCCTTCCTTCAGGGAACGAGGGTTACATATGTAACCGAGACGTTTCGTGGAAACCCATCTTATGAGGCATCCATACATAATAACTCGAACTACTGATCCATGCGTTCAACTGTGTTGATGTGTTTGGTTCGAGGGGCAACCTTCCCATCTCTCTGATGAAGCCAATATGGAAGTGATTTAAACTGCAATTCATCAACTGGCCGCTTGAGGCTTGCTTCAAAAGGGAGTCAATTCCCATAGACTCCCATGTTAAAATGCCCAACTTTACACTAGAAAATAATATGTTTACAGCCTGGTACAAAAAGTGTTTTTGGTCTGTACAGCTTGTACAACTGTGAGGGGTTGAATTTTTTTGTAACTCATCCGTTTAAATTATATTAAGCCTTAAAGTTCTGCATAATTAAGGGCGTGACCACTTGAGTGAGGGGTAAACGGCCACTGCTGTCACTAGAATTGAGCTAGGCGGGCGTGGTTTCAGCCACCTCAGCTTCACCCATTTCCCGCCAGTAGTTGTAACGGGCCACCATTCGTCAAACTTTTATGACCCCCTCCCCCACCCGTTGACAGGTCGTGTTTTATGACCCCTTTGACAGGGGGCGGGACCATCAATCAAAATCTGTACAAGTTGTCAACTTTAGACAGAGAATGTTTAATGGTTTTATGACCATGATGTCATTTAGAGTGATTGTTTTTCCTGAGTGTGTTTTATGTCAAGCGTATGCTGTCATGTTTAATGACGGCTCGTGTTTTTGACATTTGGTGTTTATTGACATTTGATGTCAGCTCTCAACCATCCTCCCTCCTTTGCTCGCCCCGTGCGCTTCTCAATACTGCCTGTCACACCGCGGGTGTGTTGTTGAATCTAAAGTTTTGCAACAGCATAAGTTTATTTAAAGGCAATCACTAATCATATATATATATATATATATATATATATATATATATATATATATATATGTGATTAGGTGTAACTGGCTACGCTTAAAGCCGATGTTTTCTATCGAACTAGTCTATTTTCTGTTCAGACACAAAGTTTTCTGATGCTGATATTATGACAGTGTGTGTTTGTGTGGGGGTCGTGTGATGTAATCTTTGAAAGTTTATGACCGAACCTTTATTGGGGAGCGACAAGAGATCTCCCGGACTCAGTTTGGATGGAGCAGAGCTGTTATACTCGAGTCTATTGGTATGTATGTGTTTCGCAGTGTTCGTTCCAGTATTTTGTCTGATTTATTTAAAAACTAAAAATTCGATCTCTGGTATTGCAGCGAAATTGTCTAAACTGGTATTAACTATTCCTGGTAAATCGCGGAGAAGAGTGGCCTGAACAAAAAAGTCAGCCCGAGACTAGAACCTCCCGCAGCGTAACAAGGAAATCTTGGAACAAAAGAGACGCCGAGTGGATCGTGTTGTGCGGTGTGTATTTATATAATCCTGTTACAATAGATTTAAACAAACTGGTTTGTTTTAATATTTTCTAATAATATGTGTTATCTGTTTACAGAATGGATATCAGAGGCAAAGCGAGTATTGTGTGTACTATTGCAAAAATATATATAGCGGATCTCCACGGTACGTTTATATTGCATAAGAAAAAAGTTGTTTTATTTAGATATTTGTCCTAATAACTTGTTTTTATCTGTTTACAGGCTAGGATACAGACCACAACACTTTGGACGTATCTTTAAAAAAGAGAAAAATCAGAGACTTTTTGGATTTGTCTGGGACATTTTAAACATTTTGTGGCAAATTGGATTTAAAACATTTCGGATACTGGATACACGTGTTTGATTTGTCCACAGAGCTTGTTTAAGACGTCTTCACCTCATTTTAGGGTTTATTTTTAATTAAAGGCTTCTTAAAACATGTTTGAAAATGTGTATATTATACAATGAGTATTATATTGACTGCTCTGACAAAAATAAATTATTATTTCAGATTTTAGGTCAATTGACTGCGTGTGTTTTATGTCAAGCGTATGCTGTTATGTTTAATGACGGATCGTGTGTGACAGCTCGTGTTTTGGCATTCGATGTCAGCTCTCACCCTTCCTCCCTCCTTCTCACAAGCCATGCATTCTTTCACAGGGGTGCGTGTTGTAAAGCGAGTAGAGATTTCTAAAACTCAAAGTGGGGTCAAATAATTCCCCATTACGGTATCAAAAAAGTAAATGTTTATTTTAGATTTAGACAGATCATGAACAATGCTATGATTAAAACTGTTGTTTGTAACATCACAAGTGATTTAATTAAATATTCCGTATACGTGTATAGTTTAAGCAATGACCTGAGCCATATCCTTCGGCGCCGTCAATACTACAATATTTAGACGATAGTCTAAACTAAATAAAATTTTAAACGGTTTCAGGAACTCCGTGAATCTTTTCATAACCTGCTCTATAGTTTCACGCGTATTAAAGATCCGGCGGTGCCTGAAAAAGCGCCGGATGTGTGTTCATATATGCCGTTTTAAATTAACCTTAATAAAATGTAATTCTGTCCACTATGGCAAAATAGGGGGTTTATTTTAGATTTAGGGGATTCTTTAACCAAGGCTCTGATTAAGACATATGTATACGTGCACCGTTGGTGACAGAGAAATTATGTATGCCGTTAATAAACTTTTTAAAATGTTTTTAAGACGTCTTCAACTCATTTTAGGGGTTTATTTTTAATTAAACGCTTCTTAAAACATGTGTGAATATGTGTATATTATACAAAGAGTCTTATATTGTCTGCTCTGACAAAAATAAATTATTATTTTAGATTTTAGGACAAATGACTGCGTGTATCTTATAAATACAACTTGATATATACGTTTGTTTTGTCAATAGACTTCTTTAAAGTCACGCAAGAATAAAATATTTTAGTTGTAACTGGTTAAACTTAAATGTACTATTATCTATTTAACTATAAGCTATATTTTTCTGATCAGATATTTTTCTGTTTCTGATGGTGGTCTTATAACAGTGTGTGAGAGATGATGATGGTTGTTCACAGCAGGTGGCGGATTGTAAACTAGGGTCTTTTTAAAACTGTAGTGGTAAAAATGTAATAGCACACTGACAAAAATAAAGCATTTGGTTGTAACAAATTATTTAATGAAATATTCAGTATGTGTATAGCGATGAACGGTGTCAAAATCACCGGGGTCCCAACAATACTATAGTCTTTAGACTAAAGGGTATTTATTTTAATATAAATAAAATCTTAATCTTTTCGTGCACAATATTCTGATCACGCCATTAGATTGTGTTCCAGCGTTTACAATAGAGAACATACGCGGATGCGTGTTCATATAAACCGTTAAGAAACTTTTTTTAAACGATTAAAGACATTTTCAAATCATCTTCTGGGTTTTGTTTTAAATTAATGACATCTTAAAACCAACTGGGAATATGTGTTTATTACACAATAAAATGTAATTCTGGCCGCTCTGACAAAATAAGGGTTTAATTTTAGATTTAGGGAATTCTTTAATCAAGTCTCTGATTAAAACACATGAATGCGCGAACCACAGTTGCCAGAGAACGTACGCCGAGGCGCTCTTATGGCGTTAAGAACCTTTTTATTGTTTAAGACATTTTGACCCCATTTCCTGGTTTTGTGTCCGCTGTGGATCCCAACCTCTATGTGTTTATTATACAACAAATGCAATTCTGTCAGCATTTCTAGTTTAGAACGCCTCTGATTTAAACATGCGGGTTTTAAAATGAAACGGCCATGTGACTTTTATGACAAAAGCTATTTGATCTTAATTTTTTGTTTTAACATCCAAAAGTTTTTATACACATTCCATAATTAAACATCTAGGTGTGTATGAGTAAGTTTATATCTAATGTCACACGAGCAGCACCAAATCGCGCTTGTGTCTGTGTGTGTGCATCCAGTCTGTTTATGTGTGGGCGTGTTTATGAGCCCGTGTCTTTGCAAGGTGTGTGTGCGTGTGTGTGTGTGTGTGTGTGTGTGTGTGTGTGTGTGTGTGTTTGCATGGGGTCTATGATGTCTCTGTTTGTTACTAAAGTTTTGATATTAAGTCTGTGTCCTCATTGACAATAAGTAAGGGTTTTTAGATGTAGGCTTCATTACACAGATACTGATTAAATCATGTTATCCATTATTTGCGATTTAAAGAAACTTAAAAGGTTTAAGACATTTTATCTCACATTGTGGTGTTGTTTTTTAATTAATGTAACCTTAAACCCCTCTGTTATCCATTTAGGGAACAATAAAATGTTAGCAAATATTATTTATCAAAGTTGACGATGTTATAAGCCAGGATGTCACTAACGTGACAACAAACATTTATTTAAAGACAAAACATTTTAACAAAATTGCCATAGCTTACAGAGACACACTAGACTTAATAATAAAAATAAAAATATACTATTCGAACATCCTAACCTGATATTAGGTTAGATTAGGTTTTAAGGTCAATCAGCGTCTTTAGCTTTACAACTTACAGCACAACCCCCCCCCCCCCCCCCCCCCCAATGACAGGATTTTTATGAAGTGGAGCAGACCCTTGGTATGCCTGTGGAGGTTAGGTTCAACTAAGGTCAACATCTATCAGTGCATAATAAGCAAACATGAAATTATATTTTACCTATGGTTTGTTAATGATGTTGCTAGGTTTGCGTATTTTTTCTGAAACAAACTTTTCTTTTCTTTTTTTTCTTCGCTAGTGACAACTAATGTCTGAGATTTTGTAAATTCATCAGATGGTTTTACGTGTGTATTTCTTAAACAAACATGTTGCTTTTCAATCTTAGGCAGAGTTCATACGTTTTGTTTTTTCATAAGTTGTTCATAGTTTTTCTTCGCTAGTGTCAACTTATGTCAGAGATTTTTTGTAAAATCATCAGATGTTTCTTACTTGTGTATTTTCTTAAGCAAACTTTTCTTTTCAATCTTAGACAGTCTTCATACGTTTGTCTTTCGATAAGTTGTTCATAGTTTTTATGTGGTAGTGTCAACATATGTCTGAGATTTTGTGAATTCATCAGATGTTTCTTACGTGTATATTTTCTTAAACAAACATTTTTTGTTTTTCAAACTTAGTTAGGATACACACTTTTGTCTTATCTTATCATACATCTACAAATGGGGCAATGTTTGAAATAGTTTGGCCATATAGCCTCTAAATTCGGGACCAATAGATTAAAGACATTGCCCCATTTGTAGATGTATGCCTCTTAATTTATATGTGTTTTAACAAACGCATCCTCTCTTGTTTTGCGTTGTTTCATCGCATCTTTGTTGTTACATACAAAAGACTCTACACTTTATGTTAAAAGGTTTACTAAATAAAAACCTAATCAATCTTTATTATTTTGCAGACTTTGTTATGTACAACACGCTATTGGTGGTATCACCTGTTACAGATTCAAACATATTGCTATCCTAGTTTGTTTTGATGTAAAAGATTTATCAAGTAAATCTAAAATACTTTGCATTGTTGTTTTAAACAGTTAGTACTACCTTTAAGAGTTTGACAAGGTGTTACATAAACTACAGAAATGAATGAGTTTTGTTTGAATCTGATGAGTTTACAAAATCTGTCATTAGTTGACACTAACAAATAAAAACTATGAACAACTTATGAAAAGACAAACGTATGAACTCTGCCTAAGTTTGAACAGCAACATGTTTGTTTAAGAAATACACACGTAAGACCATCTGTTGAATTTACAAAATCTCAGACATCAGTTGACACTAGCTACAAGAAACTCTGAACAAATGAATGTAGAGACAAAAGTATGATGACTACCTAAGTTTGAAAAGCATAAATTTGTTTCAGAAAATACACATGTAAGAACATATGATGAAATTTACAAATCTCAGACATGAGTTGACACTAGCGAAGAAAAACTATGAACAACTTATCGAAAGACAAACGTATGAAGACTGTCTAAGATTGAAAAGAAAAGTTTGTTTAAGAAAATACACAAGTAAGAAACATCTGATGAATTTACAAAATCTCAGACATTAGTTGACACTAGCGAAGAAAAAACTTTGATCAAGTGTTTGAGGCGACAAAAGTGTGTATCCTAACTAAGTTTGAAAAACAAAAATGTTTGTTTAAGAAAATATACACGTAAGAAACATCTGATGAATTTACAAAATCTCAGACATTAGTTGTCGCTAGCGAAGAAAAAACTTTGATCAGGTGTTTGAGGCGACAAACGTGTGTATCCTAACTAAGTTTGAAAAGAAAAGTTTGTTTCAGAAAAAATACGCAAACCTAGCAACATCATTAACAAACCATAGGTAAAATATAATTTCATGTTTGCTTATTATGCACTGATAGATGTTGACCTTAGTTGAACCTAACCCCCACAGGCATACCAAGGGTCTGCTCCACTTCATAAAAATCCTGTCATTGGGGGGGGTTTTGTGCTGTAAGTTGTAAAGCTAAAGACGCTGATTGACCTTAAAACCTAATCTAACCTAATATCAGGTTAGGATGTTCGAATAGTATATTTTTATTTTTATTATTAAGTCCAGTGTGTCTCTGTAAGCCATGGCAATTTTGTTAAAATGTTTTGTCTTTAAATAAATGTTTGTTGTCACGTTAGTGACATCCTGGCTTATAACATCGTCAACTTTGATAAATAATATTTGCTAACATTTTATTGTTCCCTAAATGGATAACAGAGGGGTTTAAGGTTACATTAATTAAAAAAGAACACCACAATGTGAGATAAAATGTCTTAAACCTTTTAAGTTTCTTTAAATCGCAAATAATGGATAACATGATTTAATCAGTATCTGTGTAATGAAGCCTACATCTAAAAACCCTTACTTATTGTCAATGAGGACACAGACTTAATATCAAAACTTTAGTAACAAACAGAGACATCATAGACCCCATGCAAACACACACACACACACACACACACACACACACACGCACACACACCTTGCAAAGACACGGGCTCATAAACACGCCCACACATAAACAGACTGGATGCACACACACAGACACAAGCGCGATTTGGTGCTGCTCGTGTGACATTAGATATAAACTTACTCATACACACCTAGATGTTTAATTATGGAATGTGTATAAAAACTTTTGGATGTTAAAACAAAAAATTAAGATCAAATAGCTTTTGTCATAAAAGTCACATGGCCGTTTCATTTTAAAACCCGCATGTTTAAATCAGAGGCGTTCTAAACTAGAAATGCTGACAGAATTGCATTTGTTGTATAATAAACACATAGAGGTTGGGATCCACAGCGGACACAAAACCAGGAAATGGGGTCAAAATGTCTTAAACAATAAAAAGGTTCTTAACGCCATAAGAGCGCCTCGGCGTACGTTCTCTGGCAACTGTGGTTCGCGCATTCATGTGTTTTAATCAGAGACTTGATTAAAGAATTCCCTAAATCTAAAATTAAACCCTTATTTTGTCAGAGCGGCCAGAATTACATTTTATTGTGTAATAAACACATATTCCCAGTTGGTTTTAAGATGTCATTAATTTAAAACAAAACCCAGAAGATGATTTGAAAATGTCTTTAATCGTTTAAAAAAAGTTTCTTAACGGTGTATATGAACACGCATCCGCGTATGTTCTCTATTGTAAACGCTGGAACACAATCTAATGGCGTGATCAGAATATTGTGCACGAAAAGATTAAGATTTTATTTATATTAAAATAAATACCCTTTAGTCTAAAAACTATAGTATTGTTGGGACCCCGGTGATTTTGACACCGTTCATCGCTATACACATACTGAATATTTCATTAAATAATTTGTTACAACCAAATGCTTTATTTTTGTCAGTGTGCTATTACATTTTTACCACTACAGTTTTAAAAAGACCCTAGTTTACAATCCGCCACCTGCTGTGAACAACCATCATCATCTCTCACACACTGTTATAAGACCACCATCAGAAACAGAAAAATATCTGATCAGAAAAATATAGCTTATAGTTAAATAGATAATAGTACATTTAAGTTTAACCAGTTACAACTAAAATATTTTATTCTTGCGTGACTTTAAAGAAGTCTATTGACAAAACAAACGTATATATCAAGTTGTATTTATAAGATACACGCAGTCATTTGTCCTAAAATCTAAAATAATAATTTATTTTTGTCAGAGCAGACAATATAAGACTCTTTGTATAATATACACATATTCACACATGTTTTAAGAAGCGTTTAATTAAAAATAAACCCCTAAAATGAGTTGAAGACGTCTTAAAAACATTTTTAAAAGTTTATTAACGGCATACATAATTTCTCTGTCACCAACGGTGCACGTATACATATGTCTTAATCAGAGCCTTGGTTAAAGAATCCCCTAAATCTAAAATAAACCCCCTATTTTGCCATAGTGGGCAGAATTACATTTTATTAAGGTTAATTTAAAACGGCATATATGAACACACATCCGGCGCTTTGTCAGGCACCGCCGGATCTTTAATACGCGTGAAACTATAGAGCAGGTTATGAAAAGATTCACGGAGTTCCTGAAACCGTTTAAAATTTTATTTAGTTTAGACTATCGTCTAAATATTGTAGTATTGACGGCGCCGAAGGATATGGCTCAGGTCATTGCTTAAACTATACACGTATACGGAATATTTAATTAAATAACTTGTGATGTTACAAACAACAGTTTTAATCATAGCATTGTTCATGATCTGTCTAAATCTAAAATAAACATTTACTTTTTTGATACCGTAATGGGGAATTATTTGACCCCACTTTGAGTTTTAGAAATCTCTACTCGCTTTACAACACGCACCCCTGTGAAAGAATGCATGGCTTGTGAGAAGGAGGGAGGAAGGGTGAGAGCTGACATCGAATGCCAAAACACGAGCTGTCACACACGATCCGTCATTAAACATAACAGCATACGCTTGACATAAAACACACGCAGTCAATTGACCTAAAATCTGAAATAATAATTTATTTTTGTCAGAGCAGTCAATATAATACTCATTGTATAATATACACATTTTCAAACATGTTTTAAGAAGCCTTTAATTAAAAATAAACCCTAAAATGAGGTGAAGACGTCTTAAACAAGCTCTGTGGACAAATCAAACACGTGTATCCAGTATCCGAAACGTTTTAAATCCAATTTGCCACAAAATGTTTAAAATGTCCCAGACAAATCCAAAAAGTCTCTGATTTTTCTCTTTTTTAAAGATACGTCCAAAGTGTTGTGGTCTGTATCCTAGCCTGTAAACAGATAAAAACAAGTTATTAGGACAAATATCTAAATAAAACAACTTTTTTCTTATGCAATATAAACGTACCGTGGAGATCCGCTATATATATTTTTGCAATAGTACACACAATACTCGCTTTGCCTCTGATATCCAATCTGTAAACAGATAACACATATTATTAGAAAATATTAAAACAAACCAGTTTGTTTAAATCTATTGTAACAGGATTATATAAATACACACCGCACAACACGATCCACTCGGCGTCTCTTTTGTTCCAAGATTTCCTTGTTACGCTGCGGGAGGTTCTAGTCTCGGGCTGACTTTTTTGTTCAGGCCACTCTTCTCCGCGATTTACCAGGAATAGTTAATACCAGTTTAGACAATTTCGCTGCAATACCAGAGATCGAATTTTTAGTTTTTAAATAAATCAGACAAAATACTGGAACGAACACTGCGAAACACATACATACCAATAGACTCGAGTATAACAGCTCTGCTCCATCCAAACTGAGTCCGGGAGATCTCTTGTCGCTCCCCAATAAAGGTTCGGTCATAAACTTTCAAAGATTACATCACACGACCCCCACACAAACACACACTGTCATAATATCAGCATCAGAAAACTTTGTGTCTGAACAGAAAATAGACTAGTTCGATAGAAAACATCGGCTTTAAGCGTAGCCAGTTACACCTAATCACATATATATTTATATATATATATATATATATATATATATATATATATATATATATATATATATATATATATATATATATATATATATATATGATTAGTGATTGCCTTTAAATAAACTTATGCTGTTGCAAAACTTTAGATTCAACAACACACCCGCGGTGTGACAGGCAGTATTGAGAAGCGCACGGGGCGAGCAAAGGAGGGAGGATGGTTGAGAGCTGACATCAAATGTCAATAAACACCAAATGTCAAAAACACGAGCCGTCATTAAACATGACAGCATACGCTTGACATAAAACACACTCAGGAAAAACAATCACTCTAAATGACCGGTCATAAAACCATTAAACATTCTCTGTCTAAAGTTGACAACTTGTACAGATTTTGATTGATGGTCCCGCCCCCTGTCAAAGGGGTCATAAAACACGACCTGTCAACGGGTGGGGGAGGGGGTCATAAAAGTTTGACGAATGGTGGCCCGTTACAACTACTCCCGCCTCTTTACCCATTTTTGGTTCTCCGCGAGTGATGCACGGTAACGCGCTGCCTAGATGGCGCGGCAGGTAATGCCTACTTTAAGCTTCAAAAACGATCTTCCCAAACCAATGGGTGACTTCACGGACACTACGTCCATATTTTTTACAGTCTATGGTTTGGTTACATGTTTGGGACGATGGAAACCAAGCCAATTTTAAACCACAGGAATTAGACTCCAGTTTTATGGAACAAATACTTAGCAATAGTGTTAAATGATAAATTTGCACATGGCTTGTTTTAAAACATATTAACTTTTTCCCAGCCAGCATTTTTTGAAAAAGTGGCCAGACAGCACCAGCATTTTTAATGATTTTCACAAAAGTTTAATCCCTTGCAGAAAATGTTCTTCTTAAAATATATAAACATATCAAATGAAAGAACAAAGTTCTCTTTTTATCACCTCTCAAATATGGATAAGTTTCTTCAAAAACATCAAATTTTGAGCAAAAAGCTGGGATAATTCCATTGTTGTGAAGGACTTTTGATAGAGATCAGATTCAGAGCAATGATCAAAACATACACGGACATACAGCTGTGTGTCATAGGGCGATACTTCCGGGTTTTATACGTTTTGGAAGAACATCCTCCACCTGATGGATAATAGCGGTATTGCGGAAAGCCAGAAATACTCGTCGTTGGCAGGGAAGCATTTTCTCTTAATTGATGAGTTAACTAGTCCAGTGGTTCCGAAGGCCGGGAGATGGTGCCAGGGGGGCCCCAGTTTTATGACATTTTATAAAATACATTAATTTATCATGAATTCTGTCATTAAACCTAAATAAAAATGAGGCTACTAACCAACAGCACTACTTTGTATAATTTAATATGTTAATATGGCAGTGAAAGAGTTAAAAAGCCATATAGACATATAAACAACAATAAAACCTGATTCCCCCCACAGTGGGACTTTAAAAATGGTTAAAATATGAACCGCAGCTGTCATCAGGGTAGTTCCCTTTAATAAGCTCTTAATATGTACCAATAGGTACAGATATACATTTGGTACCAATATGTACCTATGATGTACTAAAATTGTCACTTACTAAAATTGTTCAAAGCTGTGTACTTTTTGAAAGGGTACCCCGGTCTTCCGAACAACAAAATATCAAGGTTCAAGGTGTCATGTATGTGGCTTATCATGTCAAAATATGAGTGCATCATGCGTGTCATGTCAAAATACGTGCTTGCTGCATACACGTCGAAAGGGTTCATGATAAAAGAGATGCTCACGTCTCGTGAGACACGTACTAAATACTAAACTCTGATTACACAGGAGATTAAGCGAGTATCTGGCAAACGCAAACATCTTTTTTATCATGAACCCTTACGAAGCATCTGTAGCAGGCACGTATTTTGACATGACGCGTAATGCACATAGGTTCACATGCATAAAACACATATTTTGTCATGACGAGCCACAAACATGACAATGTTTTGATGAGTTTCGCATTTGTGCCTCGTCGGAAAATAAGTCACGAGCCGCAACTGGTACGTACCACCCCAGTTACTGCTAGGGGTGGGCAAAAAAATCGATTCTTAGATGAATCGCGATTCGGACGTGGGCCGATTCTGAATCGATTCACAAATGTCAAGAATCGATTCTTAAATGTTAGTTTACAAAATAACGTCACGTTATCAGAACCAAAAGGCGGAACTCAACTGGGGGAGCAGTGATGCACACGGACAACTTAAGAGAGCGCGCCCTGCAAGAGCGCATAGCGGAGCTTACAAGAGCAGAAGAGAAAAAACACTTTAAATGCTTGTAGGACTATACTGCATATATCTCTACATTGAATTTAGGGCTGTCACCATTACTCTATTCTTTTTGAGGAGTTTTAAAAAAAATCCTTGAGTACATGTCGAGTACTCCTTAAAATAGCGGAGATGCGGTTTAGTGAAACTAACAGTATTAGAAGCATACAAATCAGCGCTACGCTGCCTCTCTCTCCCTCTCGTTTGCTCGCTCACACACACCGTGCGTGTGAATCAGGAACTGCGTGAGGCAAGAATGTGCATCCATGTCAATTTTGGAAGTTAAAGACGACTGAGCTGCAGTGGCATGGCAAAACACATTTGAGAAGAAAGGCGCAGCAACTCAAAAAGACCTGCATGTTTCACAATTACTCCAAAAGACCATAATGACAATTTTGCGCGTGGAGCAGCAGTTGTGCGATCTACCGGCATTGCCTTTGCGATCGACGTATTGTACACCCCTGCCCTAAACCATCCGCAGACTGTTTAGATATAACATGAATATACTTATGTAAAAATATGCACATAGTTTGTTATTCAGTCGCTGGGTGCGCTGCATTATATAAATACAGTAATACTGCCAATCACTGTGTATAATGATGATGATTAGACGCTTAACGTTCGTGGAAGTTAATGCCGGTTAACATATAGAATTAATATGTCACGTTAAATTAATATTTTTACTGGTTTTAATGTCTTACAACAGAAACAGGACATGTATGTATATAAGAATGACATTATTTATCCCTAGTTGCATTAAAGTACAGTATATGACAGTTCAGAGACTAGCAAAAGCGCAAACATTAACCTGGCTTTGAAAGCAAATGCGACGTAATGACGTCACAGATATGCAAATTAGTACGTCAAGAATCGATTCATGAGGGTCCAAGCGATTCCCACCCCTAGTTACTGCTAGGGTACCTATTTTGACCATTACAATTAAAGTAAGAAGTTACATTTAAGTTATTCCAAATTTAACTTTTTTCGTTGTAGATAGATAGGCTTTAAATAGAAATGAAGGTGTGCATGCATATTGATAATTTTCCAGTGGCTTTGAATGCAGTTCATCCATTCAGATTCCAGAGTCAGAACAATCCTTATTAAACAACATATTATGAAGATCTGTCATCGCTTGAATACATCTGAATGGCTCCCCACTTGTAATTCCCACAAACCAACCTCTTAGCATGCTTGTGTAAGCACTGTAGGTTAAAGCTCTGTAAATTCTCTCTGTTTGATGAGATGATGACATGTGGGCTTCAGAGTCTCAGCAAACCCATCATTCACAATTTATAAAACACACATCATTAGGAAGCGATCGCACACAGGGTTGCCAATCGGATTCACAGACTAATGTGACCACACTGAGATGCGTTTGATCTTATGGATATCTTTATTTTCGCAGGGTGAAAAAATAAACAAGAATATGAAAATTTCATTTGGACAGCAGACCAAGTGGATTTCCTAAAGCCCCAGAGAGAGGTAACGTGTGCCTGTTTGAATTTTGATGAAGAAAACGACAAATGTATGTTTGTTTTTTTTCTTTCTTCGAAATAAGCTTGTTTCCATTGTAACACATGGCCATAAAATGTTAAGCCAGGCGAGAGAAGAGAAAATGTAGGAGCCATTTAGAAAGAGAGTGGAAATTATTAAGTCAATTTGCTGCAGAGAGTATAAGGTTCAAAAGCTGCCATCAAATTGTTTCAATAATGAGCCGTTTCCGCTATTATTGAGAGGAAAAATGACGTTAACAAAGATCTTTAGATAATTGGATTGTTATTTCGAATGAAGGAATTTATCACGGGCGTCTTAATAAGAGGCCTATTTTTCGAACTTAAATTTCCCCTAAAACCATCTTGTCACATGCAAAATACATCAATAAATTAAACCCTCACTTCACATAAAATACACCTGCCATCTAATCCACATGATAAATGGCACCGCTAAAATGTGAGAACTGGTGTTCAACCGCTTTTATGAGAAGAACATCAATCTGAGATGTCGTCGCTTTTAGACGTGCTAATAACCGGCTAGCCGTTCATTTGAAGTTTTCTCAGTTTCAGTATTCCCACTGCTACCATATCTATCCCGTGCCACACCAAAGTCATCATGCATCATTTATAATCCCTTATCTCTGTATCTGAGCTCTTGTCTTTTATGAGTCCTGCTTTAAACCCTCTCATTAGCCTTCCGTAGCTTTGGGAAACTTCAACTATTGACATTTCTCACTCAGTAGCAAGGGTTGTTGAATGGGAACAGCATCTCTATTGACAAACTGATAGCCGGGGGGCACTGAGACCCTGATGAGGCTCCATGCAGCCTGCCGTTCATCCAGGTCACAGGCATTGAAAGGCTCGTGATAGTCTTTCAGGGCTTTTATGTACTGATGTTGTTTGTTTACTGTATATGTGTGTGTGAATAGCTTTACATTTTCCATCCTGCAATATGAGTAATCCTGTCGTGCATTATTTATAATTTAAACTCGCAAAAAAAAATAAAGTGGACACTTTCCATATAGGGTTTAAAGAGACTTAATGTCCATATACAGTATAGAAAGCAATTGTCCACACATTATATTTCTATTCACAGAGTGTTAAAGTTCAAAAATTGATAAAATTGAATGTCCATAATAAGCATATTGGGCTTAAAGTGACTAAATGCATGTGGATGATTCAAGTGACTCGATATTCTCTGATTGGTTTTAAGCCTCATTCATTTGTGGAAATAAATCAGATATAAATCAGATACATGCATTAGTGTCCGCAATGTAAGCGGACAGATCGGATATTTCCATCTCAAGACGTGTCGTGCGTCATTGAAAATGCGACGCTGGCAAATTACGTCAACTCAGGTGGACACCAGTAACACAGTCTCACCCCATTTCGTCAATATTTGACGACACTTGACCATTCGTCATATGTTGATGTGAAGGGTATACCTTTCGCGTCATTTTTTGACGAACTGGGGACTTCAATACTATTACGTCCGTTGCATTCTCTTTCCTATTTTATTACCATTTGCGCGTCGGTTTAGGGTTAGATTAGGCGAAATTAAACAGTGTACGCGAAATTAAACAGTGTACGCGAAATTAAACAGTTGTCACCTGGCGTTGGGGTTAGAGTTAGGTTTGGTTAGGGATGTCATTATGTAAATCTAACCCTAAACCGACGCGCAAATGGTAATAAAATAGGAAAGAGAATGCAACGGACGTAATAGTATTGAAGTCCCCAGTTCGTCAAAAAATGACGCGAAAGGTATACCCTTCACGTCAACATATGACGAATGGTCAAGTGTCGTCAAATATTGACGAAATGGGGTGAGACTGGGTTGACACCACCCATGATCACATGAATCTTCTTAGCAGCGCCATGGAGGACGATGGCTCCACTTGGGGCTGGTTTCCCGGACAGGGCTTATCCTAGTCCCAGTCTAAAATGGATATTTGAGCTGCCTTAATTAAAAAACATTTTCCCCTGACATATATTAACATATAATGTCTGTGATCATTCACTCCCGCTCATGTTGTTCTAAACCTGTATGAGTATTTTTTTCTGTTGAACGCAAGAAAATATTTTGGTAAATGATGGTAAGCACACAAACTGCAAAAAATGACTTTCTTAATTGGTATTTTTGTCTTGTCTTCAGTAAAAATATCAAAAAATTCTTAAATTAGGATACATTTTCTTGATGGGCAAAATGACCTATGACTATGAAAAAGTGTTAAGACAAAAAAATATTTAATTTACATTTGTTACAGAGCCCCTAATGTGACATTAGAGTAAAAAAATTGTAACTTTAGTTTCATGTGCAGAATTTTTTTTAAAGATTAGTTCTGCATGCACATGCGATAGTTTCACATGCGCACGCGAAACTAAACGCGATAGTTTCATGTGCGCGCGTGAAACTAAACTTTATTTAATTTCTGCTCCATGTCCCCTTAAGGGCTCCATAATTTGTGCTTAAAACAAGCAAAAAAATATACTAAATAAATCTAGCAACACTGCTAAAAATTAGTTTCAAGAATTTTTTTTTAGTATTTTTGTCTTGTTTTTAGTAAAAATATCAAAAAAATTGCCAATGGGGTATGCAAAAAAATCTTGAAAATTTCTAAAGTTAAAGTAAAAAAATCTAAACTTTAGTTTCATGTGCAGAATTTTTTTTAAAGTTTAGTTTTGCGTGCGCACCTGAAACTATCGCATGTGCACGCGAAGGTATCACGTGCGCATGCGATAGTTTCACATGCGCACGCGAAACTAAACTTTATTTAATTTCTGCTTAGGAATTTGTGCTTAAAACAAGCAAAAAAATATACTAAATAAATCTACCAACACTTCTAAAAATTATTTTCAAGAAAAAATTTTTTTATTTTTGTCTTGTTTTCAGTAAAAATATCAATGGGGTATGCAAAAAAATCTTGAATTTTTTTTTAAACACTAAATTCCAGAAAAATTCAAGAAAAATTTGCTTACACCATTGGCAGATATTTTTGCTTGTTTTATGCACAAAATCACTTAAATTTGATATTTTTGGTCTAAAAACTAGACTTATTTTCTTGGGGCGTTTTGCTCATCAAGAAAAGCATCTTAATTTAAGAATTTTTAGATATTTTTACTGAAGACAAGCAAAAATACTAAGAAATGTTTTTCTTGAAAATCATTTTTTGCAGTGAATGAGGTAAGAAAAAAATCTTAATAGCCTGATAGCCTGCACAAGGGCGCAAGCGCACTGAAGAGCTCTTTATTTACATAATTTAAATGATTTTATTCACACTTTATTCAAAAAATTTCAAGAACAATTTTGTTATCCCATAGGCAGATTTTTTGGCTTGTTTTAATTACAAATTCACTTAATTTGTATATTTTTTGTCTAAAATCTAGACTTATTTTCCTTGCTCATCAAGACAATACATCATAATTTAAGATTTTTAAGATATTTGTACTGAAAACAAGACAATAAGTAAGAAAGGCATTTTTTGCTGTGCAGTTGACAGTACCCATTAACTTTCATAGATAGGAAAAATAAATACAGTATTACGGAAGTAAATAGGTACCATCAACCAACTGTGTTGGTGAAAGAAACTCATACAGATTTAAAACGACATGAGGTTGAGAAAATGATGGGTCATTTTTGGGTGAAAAAATCCCTTTAATTTAATTCAAGGTGGCTTACCAGTCTGTGTAGCACACAAATGGGGAAACGGTATGTGCACCATAGGTCACTTTGGATAGAAGCATCTGCCAACATGTCCAAAAAGTGGGTTTTGTTTTCATGCAGACTGTAAAATAAGTAGTACATTCCTTTACAGATTTGAGAAAAACACCCACAGTCTGAATAATTAGATATCTCCAAAGTCTGTCGAAAATCGCTTCAAACTCAATTGCCTTAACCAAATAGGGAAAATGTAAAATGTGTTTAGCACATACACAGTGATTCTCATTGGCCGTCCTGTGGTCGGTGATTTAATAGAAAACACCGCTGATATACTGAGCTGTATGTCAGACACCGGTTATTCGTGACAAGCAGGATTGACGACTCGGCGTGGGGAGAGCGTACCCTTCATGTCTTGACATAAAAACAGCCAAATTTATGGCCTGTAATACCATTATTCAATCAGCTGATTGATTTTGTACTTCTGTTTGGAGTTATAAGTTCAGACTCATCTCCCTTATTGACTCGTACAGCAGAACCGGGGCCTTCTCCTCTCCCAGTGTAATTGCATTACAAAATCAAAGTCCCCTTCCTTTAACTCCACGGGTCAGAATGATAAATCCACGCTCACATCCGGAGAGAGACGGATGAATGAGTCAGTGCGGCATTGGGCCTCGGCCTGATTGCTTCAGGATTTACTTCATTACTGTGTTTTTATCCGGTTAAGAGCGAGACCAGAGAGAGGAAGCCATTACAGAGACCCGGTGCTATGAAAATGCTGAATCTGCACTTTCATTGCACTTAGCAGTCACATTCTGGCTTTTATTTAGGGGCACGTTGAGACTCCTCTGTGCTGATCCAGGATTCGTTTTACATATCAAAATTTGTGTTTTTAGCACTCGTGTCCAGACTTTGTATTTAATGCACATGCAAATAGGGATGTAAATGCTTGCTCTGACAACGTTTTAGATTAGCTGCGTCCCTATTCGAAGGCTGCATTTCAAGGACGACTGTGTCACAGCAGCACAACTGAATGCTAGTAAAGTTGCCCTAATTCGAATTTTCTTAAATAGATGGTGAAGCGTACAAGGTAAACTCCACTTAGAAAGGCCTCCAAAACCAGCTGAGGCTCAAGCTCTTCTTGCTGTGAGGTAACAGTGCCACCCTAAATAAATTTATCTAGAGGGTTATATTGTATAGAGTTTACAGCCGTAGGCCAAAAATGGCTTTTATTGTGTGTTTCATGAATGTGTAAAGGGTGCTCGTCGACGAGCTGTAATGCCGTTTGGCAGGCGACAGGTGCATCAGCTGCAAGAACAACTGGGCAAGTGCATGCAAGCGTTCATGTGTGCGTGTGTGTGGGGGGGAGCAGGAGTTGTGACGCCTCTTGTGGCTGCCCATTAATATAATTAAATTGCACTAAAAACTTTCCCTTTGAAACAAATTAATTAAGATGCTATTATTTAGCCATTGAGAGGTTAATGACCATCATTAGAAACAAAGGCAACATCCACCATCATTAGCCAAACTCAGTTATTTTGTCAATTTTGGTTATTTACTGGGCAGAAGATTAATGAGTCCAGATACTTGCCCAGACACTAATGAGCTTTATAAACATAACACAATCCATCACTGCTTGTGATTGTTACGGCGACACACACCAACACACCCACAAACACAATCGCATATGCGGGCACAAAATATAGACTGTATATGGTATACGCTTTCTCTCCCGAACAATCCTGATACATTAAGAAATCCAACTCATTTAGAGTAGATGTAAAAATCGTTACGACTCTCTGTACGCTGCAACTAGCCTCTTCCATTACGTCCATCAGAATCCACAGCACGACTGTAATGCTAAATGCTGACTCTTTGCAATCCAGTCTAATCTAATCTAAACTCTCTCTCTCTCTAGACTGGTTTTGGCTGAAGTGAGTCAGCAGACATCAAATTGAAGAAGTAACCAACAATCACAATAACTACAACAAGCATGTTGAGAATATTTTCTATAGCATTCACTGATTCTCTGATTTAAAGTTTAACTAATAAATGGAGATTAAATATTGATTTCAGCTCAGATTATTAAGGAGAGAGAGAGAGAGAGAGAGAGAGAGAGAGAGAGAGAGAGCATATAGACAGTTTGATCAGACGCACGTGCATTGACGCATTTAGACGTCTAGACCTTTACTTCCGGTCTCTGTTTATTTAATGGTCTGGCTAGTGGCTAAACTGAACTCTTGAACAAATACCTCGTTGAAAATAAATGTTTTGGTTTCTTAAAGACGAGGGAAGGTGGTGATCATAGATCACTGCTATGTGAAGGGAGGTTTGGCAGCCAATCAGTAGTTAAAATTGTATAGATTGTATAGTACCACACTTCTTTTTCAAGGATGCACGATGCAAAATTTGTCAAAACATGTATTTAGCCCCTCATGTTTGTTGCTCGTCATGTCAAAATACGTGTCTGTTGCAGACGCTTTAAATGTGTTTATGATATAAGACCATTGCCAGGTACTCGCTTAATCTCATTTATACCACAGGCCTGTTGAATGCCTCATTCTGATTGGTTGAGAAATTTTCCATGGGTGTTGATTTTTTTTCTGTAAACCGGACAACAAACCTTTTAATGTCTTAAAATGGGCACCAGAGCAATGTTTGCGGTAACTGTGGTATAAGCGGAATAATTGACTCCAGTCCTTTGAATTATGTAAGGAATAATTGATGACGGCTGTTGAATTATAAGAAAATAATGCACAACCAAGGTGTAACCACGGGTGTGCATTATTTTTTAATAATTCAACAGCCTGTCGTCAATTATTCCTTATGTATAATCTGAGTTTAGTGAAGTAAAGAAGTGAAGTATTTTGTAAATGTGAGTGTGTCTATTATCATAAACCCGCTTTCAACGACTGTGCAGCAGGCACGTATTTTGACATGACGCATGATGCACACAGGTTCACATGACCCACCGAACACATATTTTGACATGACGAGCCACACACGACACTCCGAACACATTTTGAATATTTGCAACTCAGAAGAGAAGTCACCGGCTGCCACATTTTACAAAGTAACATTACTTTTGTGTAGTTTTTGATTTGCTTTAGCTATAAGTTAAACTAAGGTAATCTACTTGTTTATTTTGCTTGTTATCAGAAATAAAATACTCTAAAGGACTCTTTGCGAAAGTTTAACGGAAGTTACGTTTGTTCCATGAAAGCTGAAGTTTTGCTTACATCATCCCTGATCTTTCGACATGATTACCTAATATACGGTAAAGCTGGCCCATCACACGGCTATGCAAGACGAGAAGTTGTGATTTAAAAAGTAATGTTTATTTTTAAAAAATGATGATCATTTCGCTAGATAAGACCCTTATGCCTCGGTTGGGATCATTTAGAGTCCTTCGAAGCTGCACTGAAACTGTAAACTGTTGTTCCACTAAAGTCCACGATATGGAGAAAAATCCTGAAATGTTTCCTCAAAAAAAAAACTTAATTTCTTCTCAACTGAGCAAAGAAAGACAGAAACATCTTGGATGACATGGGAGTAAGTAAATTATCAAGATTTTTTTAATGAAAGTGAAATAATCTTTTAAAGGTTCTTTATGGAACCATACAACAAAAATGGGCATTGTGTACCACCTTAATTTTTGAAGGGTGTACAGTTTCTTGGACACTATCCAGAAATATTTGACTGCAGATTTCTTCAAGAATGTCGTGTAATCACATAAATAACATTTTCCCGCCCCCTTTTTGAAGCGCTTTGAGAACATGATAGAAATGAATGGACCTGTTTAGAACGTTATAGAGAGGACACACAGGGTCATAACCCATCCCACTTCAGTCAGCTGATTGGTGGAAATGAAAGGGCATGACTGCCATGGGGCGTGACCGCGTGGCAGCCGTATGAGTAATGGGTTAAGTTCCGCAGGGCATTGAAATGACATTGCGGAAGATAACGGAACTTATTGTCAACCATTTATACTGGAGAGGATTTATGAGCGCACCATAAATGTTTATTAGCTTTTGTCTATTTATAACCCAAAAAACCTATGACAGCTCTTAGTGTGCCTGCACATCTTTGGTTTTTTATGATCTGTGTGCATAGCGGCCCCGCTCCTCTCGAGCTCTCTCTGTGAACATGTGTGAGCTCTAACTGTAATGAGAAAGAGAGAGAGTACAAATTTGATTTAGGACACACCGAGCCTGTGACTGTCTTTTATCTGAGAAACGGTAAATCATTCAAGCTGTACAACAGCCGGACTTTTAGACAGCACCAAACCCGCACCTTCAGATGTTAACCTTGCAGAAAAAAACTCATGTTCTCACATGTCAGTGTATTCTAAGAGAGGCTGAGGGGCATTTTACAATATAAGGTCACGGTTAATACACTGATATGTTTGTGACCTACAAGCACACAGTTGCCAAATTCAAATAAGCTGACTACTTAGACAGCTTATAGAAGCACTCTTGATATGAAGGCTGTTCCACATGTTAAGTGGCATGACAATGCTGCCTTCTTAGATAAAGTTTTATGTATCATTTATGTATGCAATCCCAGAATGCAATGCAACCCACAAAGCAGCAGCCTAAAGCCTGATTTATAGTACTGCGTCGGACCTTATCTGACGCATACCTCTCCAAAAATGTAACAATACGTCAATTCTACGTAAATGCTGTGATTGGTCTGCTAGAATTGTCAAAAAATTGTAACCTGGGGTGCTTGAAGAAAGCGAAGGAGAGATGAATCCATGTGCAAAAGAGGTTTATTAAAGTAAATCCCGAAAAGGCAGGCAAACACATCCAATAAGGGGCAATCCAAAACGTAATCCAGTAACAGCCAATAGGTCAGGGCAGGCAGCAAAACAAACAATATCCAAAAGAACAGGCACGGGTCAAAAAACAGGCAGACAAAGAACAAAATGCAGGATAACCGATAACAGGTAAACAGGCTATGTTTACCTACGGTGGCTACATATAAATCACGTCAGAGCGATGGTGTAGTGGGGAGTGCTCGAACATGGTGCAGACCCACTTTCGGCGACCCAAGTTCGAATCCCGGTTCGAGGTCCTTTGATCCTGTAACTCTTTCTCCACCCTATACTTTCCTTTTCTCGCATACTTTCTATCTAATAAAGATAAAAATGGCACAAAAACATATCTTAAAATAATATATAAATCACAACACATTATCACTCCCAAAGGCGTCAAAATCTGAAGCATGTTCAAACACCTTCAGAGTCAGTATGAAGACGCGAAGGGAGCCCCATGTACCCCTGTATCAACAAAATGGGAACTCTGTTGCTTTCATGCTAATCCCTCAGCATCTGATATAGACAAAAGGGCATCCTGGAAGGTGATGCCGTCACGTTATGCGACGTCAATGTATGCAACGATCGGCAGGATCATGCTGCTTCTGCACGGTAACTACTCAATTTTTTCCTATTTTTAAACCATTGTTGCTTTGGGTTGGGGTTAGAGTTCGGGTTTGGATGTCAGTTTATTCTTTTTGTCTTCTGATTTTTAAACCATTGTCGCTTGGGGTTAGAGTTGGGTTTGGGTTAGGATGTAATTTTATGTAACAGAAAGTCGTTTTAACCCCAACCCCAAGCGACAAGGGTAAAAAATTTGGAACAAAAATTGAGTAGTTAACGTCCAGAAGCAGCATGATCCTGCAGATCGTCGCATACGTTGATGTCGCATAACGTGACGGCATCACTTTCCGGGATGCCCTTTCGTCTATATCCAACGCTGAAGGATTGGCATGAAAGCAACAGAGTTCCCATTTCGTCGATATAGTGACGCATAGGGGCACCCTTCGCATCTTTATACTGACACTGAAGGCGTTTGAACATGCTTCAGATTTTGACGCCTGGGGAGTAAGAATGGGTTGCAAATCAGGCTTAGGACAATAGACAGTGTAGTAGCTAGCTCTCTAGGTTTTGGTATAGAACCAGTAAGTGTAATGTCATGTTTATTAAAAAAAAAAAAATTTAGTCGAGCCTAACTGACCGATTTTTGTCAAATAAAGTCCTGTCATCAAAAATCATTGGGAAAATAATGTAAGTTATGTGCACTTGTGCGTGACGAGCTGACGTAGCAACAGTGGACATGTTTCCTCAAGGATCAAATTGAGCATGCGTATCTAATTTGAGCCAGAGTGTGACCGACTCAAAAAGTCCCATCGGAATGGTATCATAAGCATAAGATTCCCATATAGAAAATGGGATGTGGTCCCAATGGGAAACGTTCATAATTTTGCGTGTCTTGGGATCACAGACACACAATGCTGTAGAGGTTGGATGTAATCCCCCCAGAATGGTGTTTTATGCTGTTGTGTAATTTTAAGCTAAGCTCAGCTTTATATAAATTATGCTTATGCTGCGTTCCAAGTCACAAATAATCTTTAACTTCCTACTGGAAAACGTCAAATAGAATGCCAGTTACAAACTCAGAAACTCAGATTTCAACAAGATGTGGCTGTAAGACATCAAGAGGATATCCAGGGATGTCTACCCAGGTAACACAGTCTCACCCCATTTCGTCAATATTTGACGACACTTGACCATTCGTCATATGTTGACGTGAAGGGTATACCTTTCGCGTCATTTTTTGACGAACTGGGGACTTCAATACTATTACGTCCGTTGCATTCTCTTTCCTATTTTATTACCATTTGCGCGTCGGTTTAGGGTTAGATTACGCAAAATTAAACAGTGTACGCGAAATTAAACAGTGTACGCGAAATTAAACAGTTGTCACCTGGCGTTGGGGTTAGAAACAGTTGTCACCTGGCGTTGGGGTTAGAGTTAGGTTTGGGTAGGGATGTCATTATGTAAATCTAACCCTAAACCGACGCGCAAATGGTAATAAAATAGGAAAGAGAATGCAACGGACGTAATAGTATTGAAGTCCCCAGTTCGTCAAAAAATGACGCGAAAGGTATACCCTTCACGTCAACATATGACGAATGGTCAAGTGTCGTCAAATATTGACGAAATGGGGTGAGACTGGGTTGACCCAGTGCGTTAATAAATGTCTTCTGAAGCAAAAAAATATGTTTGTGAGAGAAAATGATTTATATTTTGAGCATATTAAGCAAATAATACAGTATGTCAGGCTAAAATCAAATATGGTGGTACATTGATAACTTAATTGGTTCTTGTGTGTCTTGTGAAGAAACACGTAGCCTATAACAACTAGTCATAACAACCAATGAGATTTGTGATGTTACTGTCGACATGTACGCCCCCAAAATTACACATTAAATTAATTACAGTGTTGTTACAATGCTACAAACAAAGTTGTGACTGTTGAGTTAGCGCTATATGCCATTTAATTCTACATGTTAGCATTTAGGCTGAAGTTCTACTATTGATGTTACAGTTACGTTTTACAGGTACATATTTTTTCCACACATTTCAGTTCATTCAGAAGACATTTATTATTTGGACTACTTTAATGAATGTACAGTATGTGATTTTCAGAGATGTACTATTTTAAGCACATATAAGATAACATGACGGCATTTTAAAATAACATTATTTAATTGTGTTCAACTAAAGAAAGTCATATACATGTGGGTGGTGAAATCATGAGATAATTTTTATTTTTGGAAGGTCATAGTAAAATAAAAGGTTATTGTGATATATTTATGGAGCAATCTGTTTTGTACAGCCCAGAAAAACATCCTCTTTATTGTTAGTAATAATAATTGGTTTCTTCCGCAATTTTCAGTTTTTAATAATAGAGAAAAAAGTAAATTGGTATTTGACATCTATAAACAATAATATACGAAATATAATTATATGGTCTTGACACATTATCTGTTGCTTTAGTTTAATATAAACTACTCATTTGGTTTACTTGATTGTGACAGTCCCCCTATCACCAATCAATCACAAATCATCACTTTACGCTTCTCTTTCTCAGTGGTTAAACTGAATCAAAGCTGCTGTCATCTGCAGTTATACATTTTACAGAGACCAGTAGCCTATTCATTAGATTTTAAGAACTTTTTTGGCACTTTTATCAGAAGGAAAGCATAATAGAAGTGTATAAAATAATAATAAAGACTCTCATCTCAGGCATTTAAACTCAGTAAAAGCTTTTATTTCAATTTAATTTCTAAAATATGATTCGATTTGTATTGTAAACCATTTTTACGCAGTCTTTTCCAACTATTTAACACAGAAATAGCTAAAATCCACATTATAATCAATTGGCAAATGGTTAGGACTTATATAAAAAATTATTACCACAATCCCCCCCCCCTCCAAAAAAAATCTCACTCCAAGCTGAACTCAAAAGTTGGCAGCTCTGCCAATGGCTGTAACCAGCTATGAGGTCACAGAGGTCCAGACTTCTGTACATTTTTCATATTAAAAAATAAAATTTGAAATTCCTTGAATGATATATAATTAAGTTTGCACAGTTAACTATATCATTTAGTGTAAAATTATGAAGATTGACTGCAGAATTCGCAGTGTTGCCAGATCCCATTATTTAAAAAATGTAATACTTTAGACGTAGTGTTTTAGCAATTATTGAGACTCTTTGGGATATTTATAAAGTGATGATTAGGTTAGGTAGGTTAGTGTTAGCGATTTCTCTGATTTATTTCTAAAAGACAAGTCTACAAACATACTAATTAAAAGTAAAGTTCTAAAAAGTATGCTAAATACCAGTAATATTTAAATAGATTTTTAAGTGCATTGAAAAAAATGATATGAATCAAATCAAAATAGTAAAATAGTAATAGTAAATAGTAGATGTTCTTAAGTTAATTTTAATTTTTAATGTTAAAGTTTACTGGTATATTAACTACAATATTAGTGCATGAAAATAGTACATTTACTAAAAGTTCTTATTACACGGCTCTCTGGAATGCTTGATTCTGATTGGTCAGTTGAGACATTTGCAGGTTCGTTCTTTTCAAATAATAACCGCTCCAAAATAATAACGCATAGCCGGACTACTTGCACGAGTAAAATCGCTCCGCGCCAATAAAGACCAATAAAGATTACTGTCTGTTTGGCGCCATCTTGTGACAAACACTCGACAACCACGACAAGACACAGAGAGCTTACTGAGACTGAACTTGACAAAATAGAGCCTGACAGCCCGAAGCCAACACACAAAAAAATACAGAATGGGCATTAAAACTTCTCAAAGACTGGCTAAAAGAGAAAAAATGGAGACAAGTATGAAGCAGAGGATCTTAATAAGGTATTACGATCATTTAATGCATCTGTGCAAAGTTTCGCGGAAGGATAAAAATGTTAATTTAAAACAAATATGCCAATAAAATGTTTCAAATTCATATTCATGTCCAGTTTTTTTTCTTATGTGGCAAGTAGCCGTGTAATAAGCGGGATAATGTAGAGGCAGCCGGTAGTTATTGGGAAATAAGCCCCTTCAGTGTGATACAAGACCCTCCGCTTCGCGTCGGGTCCTGATCACACTGTCGGGGCTTATTTCCCAATAACTACCGGCTGCCTCTACATTATCCCTTACTTAAAAAACTGTAGTGCCCTTTTTTCACCTGCTATAGCATTTCCTAACTCTTAACACCCCAACCAGGACCTCACTAATTTTCACTCCCTGCCTATGGTCATGGCCCTACCATTTCGTTTTATAAACCTACTCAAAAACCCAGTTTAGACCAGCCTGAAACAACCTTAACTGAACAGCTGAAGATCAGCTTGGCTGGCGTAATCAAGCAATGGTTATAACAGCTGTTTTTTATCAGCATCTTCCAAGCATCAAACATTGCAAAGGCTTTATGATCGGAAGTGGGATATATATACAGTATAATTGGAACATCCCACATCCAGCATTGCACCAGAGCATAGAGAGAAGCACCTGCCTGGAATTGAAGCTCAAATGTGCAGCAGCTGCTGCTATCTGCTGGTTAGCCTCAGATGCAACCCATGCGGCAGATCGGTGAACTAAAAAGGAAGTGGCAGCATTGCGTTCTGGCCTTTAGAGTAGAAACCCTGAGCATTTTGCAAGTTCCCAGCTTTAATCACACCCACACCCATTCCGGTTCAGTGCAGCCCTAAATTCTTCACATCTTTACATACAGATCTAATTTGTGTCTCGAACAAAGGCGCTAAAATAGGTGGTTGCCTTTCTGTACGATAACTGATGAATTAATCTTGGCTAAGAGGCAGAATATCTCAGTGTCAGGGGCTGGCTGGTTTCCCCTTCACTTGGCCGTGCCGAACATTCATCCGATTTGATGTAGGTGCGCTATTCTGACTTGGCCACCTGCCGGCCACAGTCACCCTTTAAAGTGCACGCCAAGATCAGTCATCTGCCACGGCAGAGGTGTAACTTTATGAAATAATTACTTCACTGGCCTTTGGAGTATGCAGCAGGCTGAAAATAAACAGCCCTGGGTTGCATAGGAAAGCATGAGAAAAAGTGATGCGAGTGGCCGTGGTGTGAAATGAGAACGGCAGCAATGAGATTTATGACCGACATTCATGTTATGGCAGCGGTTCAGACGTGACCTGCTTCGCACACTCGGCAGCTGCCCGCTCCGCACTGGCTTTCTACACCTGTCTTGAAAACACGCCACTCTCAAGGCCGGAGCAGATATATCTGTAAACGCTTTCATATACTACATAGCGTTTAGAGGCATTCTGTGAAAGCCGTTCTAAAAGGTAGATGGCATGTACACTTTAGCTTTCAGTGACACGCAACTGTGAGTTTTACTTCTAACAGCGAGAGATACATGAATAATTTTTACATGATTTTTTCATGTTTAATTGTGTTTCAGACCAATAAGAATTCATTTAAACAAGAAGTGAGTTTGGCCACAGAAATATAAATTAATTATATTTAAGTTGTTTGTTGCTTTAATACACACTTTGTTGCAAATATGTAGGATGCATTTGATCCTGTTCCTCATGACACACTTTATGTAAGGTTGCAGTCTTCCAATGGCTGCGGTGTCCTATTTATAGATCTTTATATATACGTAGATGCCTCATAAGTGGCTGTTTCTATACATCCCATATCCCAGATAAGTCATCCACCATATTGAAACGGTTGAAGCTGTTGTGCAAACATTCGGGAGCAGGTTGGCATCTGCAATTGTAGATATACCATAGTTATAAATGTAGTATGATTATGTCGCTTAATATTCTTTAGATCATAACTTGGCCCTGGTCCTCTGCTGCACTTTTCTGACAATGTCCGGTTTGAAACCGCAAACGCCCTACCGCTTCAGTACACTGATGACTTGACACCACCAGACTTTGACATGCAATTGCTGTCGTTCAGAAATGCATTAAAACCTGCTAAAGATGTGATTAAGCATGGTTCTATTGTAGATCTTGCACAGTTGTTGTTTTTTAAAGAGCACCTATTTAAATGCTAAAAAACAACGCTATTTTGTGTATTTGTTATAATACAATGTGTTTGTGTGGTTTATGGTTAAAAAACACATTATTTTCCACATACCGTACATTTTTGTAGCTCCAGATATACTGTCTTCCTCATACAAAACTCATCGGTTTGAAAAGCACCTTGTCCTTGATTGGCCAGCTAATCTGTACGTTGTGATTGGTCTGAATACCTCTGACGTCAGCCGGAAATGTGACGCTCCTTACCATGTTTGAAAGATTCGGTCACAATGCAATGCTGACAGGAGTTAACTTACAGGCTCTGCGTCCAAGCGGGAAGAATTATCCATGTCAACAGGCCCAGGAAGTAAACTTTTGCCTACAATCCGTGTGTTAGTTGTAGTCCAAGGAAAAAGATTTACGTTGGACACGATAACTCGCGCCCTAGTTTACTTACTGGGGTTTGTACCTTTTGCATATTTTTAACATGTACTAATACACACTTACACACTAAAGAAAAAGTGTTTAATCGTGAATCAGGCAATAGGTGCACTTTAAACACAACTCTACCCCAGTGCCCCTGATCTTACACCAGCTCTCAAGTTGTTTGTAACTTTAACTGTGACGGTTGCAACTGCTGACAAATGATTCTCCAAATTAAAAGTAATCCAGGTATATCTCCAAAGCACAGTGTCACAGAAAAGACTTTCTAGTTAAGCTCTTCTGAGTATTGAGAATGTTTTTAATTAAGTGTTTAAATTTTTTTTGTTTGTTTACTCCATTGGCAGATTTTTGTTGTTGTTGTTGTTGTTGTTGTTTTAAGCACAAACAAGACAAAAATACTAATGCTACATACAAACCAAACGCGGGGCATCACGTTACTCTCTCTAGATTACTCGTGGGATTTAACTTCGTGTCATGCAAATTTTTTGCTGAATATTTTCAACTTGGGCGAAAGAGCAATTGAGGCAAATAGCGCGTTTTCTCGGCACACGCCCCGCCCATATCTGATCGCATCTTTGCATTGACTTTGTATGTAATCTACTCGCGCACATTGTTAGACTCGCATCTGGTGTGAACCCACAGTAAGAAAGTCATATGTTGCAGTGATAGAGTTGAACTATGTCAAAGCTACTAGGTCTTATTTAAGGGCAGGGCTGGCGTCAAGGGGGGGCATTCATGGGCCGTTCCCCCCCCAAAGAGGTTGGTGTGCCCCCTACACAGTTTTTATTAATTAAATACATATATCAAGAATAATTAAAATAAATTAAACATTGAATGTTTCATGTCTTTTAATGTAATCAAATGAGGAAAATATAGTTGATATATGCTTTTTAAATTAAAATAGACCAGTTTCTCTGATTGGTTAAATTGCGGCGTCTTGTGCGTCATTACGTCTTTAGCATATTATTGTGACTTGATTATAGCAACGTGTTTTTTGCGGCATTTTATGGATTGTGTAAAATATGGATATTAGAACATTTAGAACGAACCAGCACCGCCTGCTTCATCTGACTTCATGCAAACACCGATTGGCTCAAACTAGGAGATTAGAGGTCGAGGTGGAATTTTCAAATCTACAAGACACTGTTTTAAGGAAGTTTAATGTTCGCACATGCCGCCTTCAGCTTTTTTAAAAGGGGACAGAGAATGAAAAATCTTTTTTACCTTGTCTTTGTTGAATAATGGTAGTCTACCGGCATTCACGAACATACAAAAAGTGCTAGACATGCTAAACATCTCAGTCTCATAGAAATTCCTCTTTTAGAAATGTCAGCCAGAAAACGGTCCAATCTGAAAAACTGATGCTTATGACATCACAGGCATCTCACTGCCCCTCCACTTTAAAATAATTGTCACGGCTAGTCCGTGACATGTTTTGTGTTTTGCACTCATCCGTTTCACCTGGACACTCATGGACTAATTACGCCAACACACCACACCTGTTGTATGTTTGATTGTGTTTGTATTTATATGCCTTTGTTCCGTCAGCCTGTGCCGGATGATTGTCATTACCACCTTGTCTGTTCCTGTGTCACATTTTGATGTTCCTGTGTTTTGCTACCTGTTACTCCTCGTGTTATTATTTCCAGTTTTATCATTAAATGTTATTTATTTTCCGAACTCTGCGTTTGTGTCCTCCCTCCACTCCCGCGTCGTGACAGAATCATCCGGCCAGCATTGGACGCAGCAAGTTCGCGGAGTGCGGCTCCCCCAAGAATTTCGTCGAGGGGAGTAGTGACATCGGGGTTCGTATTCCATCATCCCCGATGTCTCTTGGGGACCACCGTGAGTGATCGCTCGCTCCTGCGGGAGGAGGATCGGCCCAGGCGGTCCCCCAGCGGTTGAGTCGTCGTTGACGGTCCCTCGGAGGACCACCGTCCCGCTCGTAGGGGGATCCGGAACGGACCACGCCCGATCATTTCCCCGGGGTGGCTACCGAGTGAGGGTCTCCATTTCCACGAGGGGACGGGAGATGACTTCCGGGGGGCACCTCATCGTCGACGATTCCCAGAAGGGGGGTAATTCGTCTGCCTCGGTTCTCGGATCGATCGCTCCGGTTCTCCTGGCGCAGTCCGGCCCACCGTCCTGTTGGTTTCGTCCCGGCGACTGCCGGCTTCGCCAGGGTCCCCAAGCCCTCCACCCCTCCCTTGGACTCTCGCTACCAGACTTTGTTTTTGTTTTGTTTTTATGTGAGTGTCTGGTAGCCACTCGTAGAGGGAGGGGTTATGTCACGGCTAGTCCGTGACATGTTTTGTGTTTTGCACTCATCCGTTTCACCTGGACACTCATGGACTAATTACGCCAACACACCACACCTGTTGTATGTTTGATTGTGTTTGTATTTATATGCCTTTGTTCCGTCAGCCTGTGCTGGATGATTGTCATTACCACCTTGTCTGTTCCTGTGTCACATTTTGATGTTCCTGTGTTTTGCTACCTGTTACTCCTCGTGTTATTATTTCCAGTTTTATCATTAAATGTTATTTATTTTCCGAACTCTGCGTTTGTGTCCTCCCTCCACTCCCGCGTCGTGACAATAATTGGCTACATTTATTGAGTGGCAGCAAAGTCAGCCAAAATAAAAAGTGATTTTTTTAATTGCTGAATAGATAGATTGTTCCATTGCTTCTATTTTAGTGTGATTTACACAGAATGCACTCTGTGTTATTTTCATTTCACTATTTACAATTGAACTTTGACAAACAAGTCAAAACCCCTGCATTCTGTTCCAATTGGTTGCGCTCCATCTCAGTGTTTTAAAACGCAAGAGCGTGTCTTGTATTAATCGCCCGTTAGACAGCTGCCTATCTAGGACACTCACTGCGTTTTAAAACAGAGCTTATTACTATCATCTTTCTCCTACAGTATATTTTCTCTCACTGGAATGAGTTTTCATGCCTATACTTGCTGCAGCCATTACATTACCAATCCAAAGAAAGTGACAGAGAGAGTGAGAGAGCGAGCAAGAGCCCCCATATCTCAAGGGTGATTTACAAGTGTGACTTGTTAAAATCAACACAGCTTCCTGACAGAGACAGGAGATCAAACCATGTGGAACAGCATAATCAAAGGCTTTGGCACATGTGGAGTCTTCATGTTCACATCCACACACACAGGCATGTCATAGTTCTGCAGTGCATGCCAGCTGTTGACGCTACTGAGATGGTGTTAAAAGGTTGAGAGTATGCAAAGAAGAGACAACACCTCAAATTTGGCATGCCAAAATCAAACACATACACATAACTCAACAAATCAAGTCTACGTGTGTTGAAAATAACAGGCTTGATTGAACTTTTCACATGCACCATGACAGTCGGTGTCCATTTATGTTACTACCATTGCTTTTCATTGATCTTTCTATCAAGTGGCTTGCAGTACTCGCATAAACCAAAAATTCAATGCCGCTCTCATTATAAATGGTGCTTAATACGGGCATGTGTGTGGATCGATGAGGTGACATCATAATATTCAAATTCCCGCTCAATGTTTCTTTAGTCTGACCAGGAAAATGTGCAACGAGAGATTGATGCACTGGCTCGTGCTAGTGGATGTGGTGAGGAACGGGGCTTCGGGCTGATGGCGATAACTAACGCAGGCCAAATGACGCGTTGCCACAACCACACCGTACATTAAACTGACCACTGGGAGATGAATGCGGAGTGCTAATGAGCGTGACAAATATACTCTGCATGCAAAACTGCAGAGGTAAATTCCAACACTAAATGCATGCGTGACAGCAAGCGAGGAGGCAGGGGTGATAAATGAACACTAAGTGTGTGCCGAGGCCCGAATAAATTTTCCCTCATCCCGTGTTTTCCCTGCATTAAAAATAATGAATGTTTAAGCGCATTGAGGTGTGTAAATCATATTAAAAGCTCTGATAAGATATGCAATGGTGTAAATTAACCTCAAACCTTTAAGCGGGTGATTCGGTGGCATTTAGCTGAGTGAAAGTCCATCTGGAGTGGAACTATTTTAGGGGGTGGACTGCATTTCCAAGGGAAAGCATGTGTATGGATGACTCTAGGAATGTGGGGAATTATGGGAGCTGTGCTTTACCTCTGTTTGTGAAGGTTAATGGTAACAGTTAGAAACAACCCTAATGAATGCCATTAATTAACCACCGAGCCTTCCTCGCATTACAATTACTCTGGGTGCCGGGAATACTCTGGGTGACGAGAATGTGCTTTGTTATATATCCTTCCCTACGGGTAGGACTTATTTGCGAGCTGAAATGGCATGGCTGCACCATATTATGGGTCCAGATTTACCCACCCCCAAATTCTGTTCGCACCGTTCTGCACTGCAAACCACCAACGTGAAACACTAGAGGAGAACTGCTGAAGGCTTCGAAGGGGTCATTTATTTTCAAGTTTAACGTAACATGTTAAATAGGGGTTAATGGGAGATTTCAGTAGGGGGGGTGGTGTCCTTGCAATGCAGGGGTGGAATAAAGGTTGGGGAAGTCTAGAGGGGTTGGGGGGCCTTCGTCTGGGGCACGAGGGTTCCGAGACTTCTCCTAGCAGCTCAGCTTTCTTGCAGAAAATGTAAGCCTGGCTGATCACCAGCATGTGTTGAGTTAGGGTTGACGTTTCTAACATGGAGTTCTGGTGTCCCCAACAGGCTTCTTGACTATCTTGAAAAGCAAGACTTCTATAGTGAGCAAAGCTGGTGAAGCTGCCACAAGTCACAATGTGTATTTGTGCCACATTCGGGTCACATCTTCATGGTGCCCCTCCCCGTTTGCTCCAGTTGAATGCCTGGCTGCAAGGTAACAAATACAAGGGAAGAATGAAGGGCGATGATTCATTCCTATATTTGCATTTTTCACGGGCTGAGTCAAAACTTTTAGTTTATCTATGCCAAGTTAGCACATGTTTCCTGTGGTTAGCCACAGGAGTGCTGTATCCAAAGCTGTAGGGGCGAGAGCACCTGACACACACCTGTGTTACTCTTACAGTACACAGGCTCAGACACACAATGTGAAATAATGCATATCACACAGGTAGTGAGTCAACAGGTCCTACATACCCGCACAAAAGCCAGCTGGATCAAGTGACTGTATGAAATTCAGGAAACTACAAACATATCTGCTTCAGAGCCTCGGGAATCCAGGCGCTCCTTTTGTTTTTGTATTGTGTGACGAGATGATTGCAGATGATGTATACATTTGTAATTCTTCTGCTTGGACTTGCAATGACCAATGGTGCCAGATTGTTCCTCCAAATGAAATCAGTTTTTGCAAGATGTTACTTGAATGTGAGGGGTGCACCTTTTTTGTTACTCAAAAAAAGTGTAACATTTCATGGCCATTCTCAATGCACCCATCATTGGCAGGTGTGGTAAGAAGCAACATTGGTCTTGTGCCTTCATGGTTTTATCTGTTATACTGACCAGATCAAATAATAAACAACAGATATGTTTTTGAGAAATAAGAGGCGCCGGCAGTCCTGATGAAGAGAGAGAAAGCGGTCGAGAGATGACTGGCAGGATTAGGGCGGGGTTATCTGACCGCTGGAATCCAGCGCTGACAGACAGACGTTATTAAAGTGCAGAGCTTCAGTCCCATCACTGCCGCCCATTGAAGCCAGCGGCAGGGCCGCGCTTTACACGGGCCTGCAGAAGAATGGAGTGACTGTGGGGCGAGAGGGTGGATATCGGGCACACAGAGAGGACCAAGGGGGCTCCTCTTATTTGTCTGAGGTGTATCTGATTTCTCAGTACAAAGAGTCAGAGAGGAAGACCTGCGCTGATTGTTCATTCATAAGCGCATGAAAGAGAGATAAATTCTCCCTGTTTTCTGATCAGTGGGGGAATGTGTAATCTGAGCATCAGACCGACTAAAGCTCACCCGGCACACTGTGGAGCATTTTGTTTGGGTATGCAACTCATCTTCGCTTTGTGTAACGTATAATCCATTGAAAATGCCTGGAATCTCTCTGTACTCTGATGAGACAGTGCCAGTACGTAACTGACTGACAGAGATGCTTTTTGTATGAAATCACTGTTTTATAAGTGAAAGAAGTGATATTATAGAGGACAAGTTGGACCTATGAACAGCATGAATATAGCATGATTATTTTTCACCCCCCAAAAATGTAATATGTCAATATTAGTGACTCACCCACACATTGTTCCAACCCCGTATGCTGCTAGTTTTCCCATAAAACCAAAATGAGAATTTTGAAGCATTTTTGTGCTTTTTTCCATACAACCAGTTATGTCAAGGTACAAGAAATACAGTAACAGTTAATCACTTTAAAAAAATTCACTGTTAAATTACAGTAATATACTGGCAGCTAGATTTGCCAACATAAAGTTGTAATTTTACAGATTGCCTACTGTAATTTACAACAACCGTTTTTTACTGTACAAATATTACGGGACGGTACTGTAAAAAAAAAGGGAGCTGCACAGTATAATACTATCAGATGTTTGGTTGCATTATACTGTTTTTTTATTTTTACTGGATTTTATTTTCAAAAAAAGTGGAGTGTCTCTTTAACACTAAACTCTGATTACACGAGATGAAGTGTCTTTTTTATCATAAACCCCTTCGAAACATCTGCAGCAGGCACGTATTTTGACATGACGCGTGATGCACAAAAGTTGACATGATGCACCGAACACATATTTTGACATGACGAGCCACACAAAATACAAGTTTTGCAAGTTTTGATGAACTTCGCATTCGTGCGCCCTCAAAAAAAGTCACCGTCTGCCACTGTTTCAAGCCGTTTTACTCAAATATATGTCATGACAAAATTCATTACTCCATCAAAAAAAAAATTTAGACGACGTTTATGCAACAAAAGGCAGCACTTACTGTATGTTGTACTGTATGTTGCTCAGCACTGGAGCGCGCAGTACAGAGCAGCAGGAGAGTAAGCCAGCCTGATAACTGACATGACCATGACGGGGAAAAGCACTTCACAAAACACTCTCTCGAAGTTTTATTTCTTTGTGTAATATAATCACGTTAGTCATTGGACTATTTTATTGGGTCTACAAAGCTTTTTTACCCACTGTCGCCGCTTCATAAAGCAAAGAATGTGTTGTTTTTGTTTGTGGCTCTCTTCCGAGTAACTTGCGAGTGACGTGCTTACGTTTGGGATGAGTCAAGCGTGGACATATGCGGTTTCATCCACCAGATGTATTTACACTTCTCTAGTTTCGTCTGAAATGCATCCTAAAGTGGTTTAAGCGATCGGATTTAAATCCGTCAAGGAAACGTTTCGGAGGATAGCTATCCGATCAGAGAAAACACATGAAGTGACCAGGTCTAAAAAGCCCCAATTTTATTATTTTTTATTTGATTATTTTTTTATGTTAATCTGCAATACTGCGATTATCCACTAGATAATCACTTACACAGTTATTTCAGCTTTTTGCTAGAATTGTATCTTTAAAGTAAAATACCCATATTTAAGAGTTTATACGCAGAGAAAAAATATAGATAGAATTAAACTTTTTTTCCCCGTTTTGTTTGTTTGTTTATTGTTTGTTTGAAAGCACAGCGTCTGTTCTTTCATTTGATATATATGTATGTTTAGATATTTTTAGAAGAAAATTTCCGTGGAAGGCATTTTGTTAAACTTTTGTGAAAATCACAAAAAAATGCTGATGGGGAACACTGACTGCGTTTACATGCAGCCAATAACCCGTTCAAATCCGGAATATTAGCAATAACCCGGTCGCGGACGTCCATGTAAACACCGGCAAAAACCCGAATATGCTCATATTCCTGTTTTTAAAATCCCGAATATTACCCCTGGGTTACCTCTTTTCTAACCCGACATTTTGGTCATGTAAACGCGCATCGGGATATTCCCATCAAAAGGAACATTGATTTGTGTACTGCGCATGTTCTATTCGCAAGGAATCTTGGTCTTTTGAGTAGAGAAACTTCTTGTATGCGCCAAAAAAACCCGCAGGGAGTAGAGGTAAGCATGGCGAGAGAGATGCGCCACACTTTTAGAGCGAGGAGGAAACCAATTGCAACAACCGCGTTTTTCACGTTAAATTATTATATAGCTATTCTTGTTTTTCAAAGCATACATGTATAATAAGGCCAAATAGATTGGCAATAGTTATGAGAGTAACTTGTTTTTTTTTTTTTGCGTGAATTTGAATTCAAAATGTAATACTATGCTATTCATATTTCGTTAAATACAGTGAATGTGTGAAAAAGTTAAAGATGACAGAATAACTGTAGCGTCGTCTGCATCTTGATGCAGTTTCTAAGATTAAAATTACTTTAATTTAACTGATCAACACAAATACAAAGTGGCATAATATAACTGATTGCTTACCAGCATTAAAACCTAAAATAAAAACCTTAGGTTTTTTCTTTGTACACAGCGTCCGCTCCGTGGATAAGGATGTTGCAATAACGCCGGCGGCTTTATTATTAACTGACTGAATATACCTGACATTTAGATATGAAAGTTTATCATCAACAGTACCTGCGTGAAACATTATGAACATTGGTGATCATCTGCCGACTCGACTGTTTCTGCACGTTCTCAGTCCGCTTAATTAACGGCTTTTCGTTCTATCCGCGTGAGGTAAACATTTTTGTTCTGTACTTTTTTACTTGCATGTATTTCTACATATTTTCGGCCAAGTAACACTCAGAATATAATGTAAGTTATTATAGATAGCATATAAGCTTGTTCTGAAAGGATGACAATTATAAAAATTATCCATCCAGCTTAATTTAGCCAAAATAATGATTTATTCGTTTTCATACTTTATAGATGTTAATTTATCTACTAATATATTATTGAAAATGCCATAAATAAATATTAATTGCCTTCTGTAAGCTATTGCATTCGTTTTGTACATTTATAGTTGCATGAATACTGTCTAATTTTAATTTCTTTAAGACACTGTTGTGTTCTGTATTTACCGATGCTCTGTAAATATGCACTTAAAAAACCTTCTTGTTAGAAAATCGTTCTTCAATTAATTTTTTTTTTCAAAAGTATATTTAGCTGAAGCCTAGTATAGCTTGTTAATCTTTTTCTCATAAAAGGAAAGACATGTAACTTAGCCTACCCTGCTTCTACATCGGTGCAGCTTGTTCTGGATTTAAATAATAATTTTATTTTAGTAAATGAAGGCGGTAAAACCGCATTGCGCAATAGTGAGCCACGCAAAATCACCGCATTTACCTTTTAATCACAGTTTACATCGGGATATTGCCAATTCCATGTATACAGGGGTAACTCTCTCTGCTCACGCATGTAAACGGATTATTCCGAATGTTTCAGAAACCCGAAACCCGACCTTAACCTGATCATAACCCGAATATTTACAGCATGTAAACGTAGTCACTGATCTATATAAATGACTGGATTGCGCATGACGTCACACTTGTGAAGCCACCGCGCCGCCATGTTGGTATACCCAAACGTTCTATTAAATCAATGGACGTTATCAGATTTTAATGATAAAACATCACTTTACTCGTCTTCGTTTTTATATGTGAAGTTACCCTGTACATTATTACAACACAAACGTCCTAAGCATGTAAATAGTTATTTACTGAAAGTTGTACATTTTGCGTTTTAATCAGTTATTATACATTCATCTTTATTACAGTATCAGATCAGCAGACATACCGCAGCATATTTAGTATTAATGACAATAAACGTGCTCATTCTGAAATCTAAATAAATAATCATGCTTTGTACCGCATGTGCTTGCAATAATTTGCTAGTTTTGTAATTATCTTATCTAAACTTACAAGTTACCTAAACTTATTTAGAGAAATAACGCTGACCGTCACAGTGTAGCTGAATGTAAAAAAAAACTTTATTTATACCCGTGTCATTAACAAATGCCACAGACACACTCCCCTTAACGGTTTTTTATAAATCCATTATCCTGCCCGATTAAAACATAAACATTGCAAATAACACCAGAATTAACCAATAATTAACGTACATATATCTTAAAAATTAACCTTGTGTAGCTGATACGCTGTAAAGGGGGTAAATTCTGATCATGATTTTGAATGGAAGTCAATGACGCCCTCTGCCGGTTGGGTATACCAAGATGGCGGCTCGAACTCTGCGCTGGCTTCACCTCACGCAGTTACGTCAAGCGTTCTATGCGCAATCCAGTCATTTATATAGATCAGTGGTGGGGAATGAGTTAAGACGATCAAGTCTTTACATAAAATTGTTGCAAGGGGGAAAATCTGCCCAAATTCTGCCCAATTATCTTTTAGGAGTGGTTTCCCGAACAGGGATTATAGCTTAAGCCAGGACTAGGCCTTAGTTAAATTAGGAAATATAACTAGTTTTAACAAAAATGCCTTACTAAAAACATTACGTGTGTGAATTTTGAGGCAAAACAAAGCACACAGATTTATTTTAAGATATGTCAGTGCAAGTTGTTTTCAGTTTGGACAGCTCCAAACTAGTGTGTGGTGGCCTTAGTGGTAACATTGTATCACTGCTGGGATCAGTCCTTGAACTAACTCTGTATAAATAAAATGCCATAAAGGGTGTGTCAACATCACAATTATCATTAACAATTTGACCAGGGGTTTTAAATGCAGATCAAGGTACACAATAAAAAATGTCTACAAACTTAAGACAATTACAGGATCAATCCCAGGTAAAACAGTGCACTTTTCCTATAACATCCCAGAAATGTTGTCATGTGATTTAATGCAAATCTGGTGAGTTTTGGCCATGAGCGAGACAGGCCCATGCACTTTTCCATGTACTGACCTGTTGAAGTGAGCACTGTAGGTTTCTTATTTCTCACAAAGAATGTGCGTCTCAGCAATCACACACACACACACACACACACATGCCCACTTTCTTATAATGTAGCTCAGTCAATAGCCGCTAGCACAAATGATCTCATTTCCTCTTGTTATCTGACCTGTTTCAATCAGCCACGAAAGTGCTAAAGAACATGTTTACCCAGAGATCTGTCTGAATAAACCAGGGTGTGAAGGGTTTAAAGGAATATTTCGCATTGTTTTATGGTTAAATCTCTTTGTCAATGGATCTCTTAAACTGTGAATCTTGAATTGAGGGTTGTGCTGTTGTCAGTATTGGTTGATGTCTCCACAGCAGCAGACAGTAAACAGATCCATTGAGCATGTCAATCTCCAGTGACAAAATCTCACTCTGTTTAAGGAACGTCTGTCGATGTCTGTCCGTCTGCCTGTCTGTCTGTAAGTGTAAAGCTTACGGTTTTTCAGGTTTGTTTTGCCAAAGGCCTGTAGTGTATGAGTGTCAATGGGTTTGACTCCTGCTGATGTTTGTAGGCCAATGTCAAACAAGGATTTAAAGAGCTACTTTATAACATGTGCTTAAACTGTATTCATGGTTAGTTCTAGTTAATAAGTTTAATTGGTATAGCATTGCGTTAGCAATTATCCCCAACAAACACATTGCATTTATTTTGAGTCACTTTGGATGAAAGCATCTGCCAAATAGATGTAATGTTAAGGTAACTAACTAACTAGTAACAATAATAACCGATCTAAATAAATAATCAGATCCAGACATAAAAACATCATTGATCCATGATGAGCATGTACACTTTCTTTGTGTAAATGTTGTTTCAAAGATTATAAATATTAGATGATTAAAATGGATGTTGGCTCGAAAGTCTAGGTTATGTTTTACTTTAACTTCCTAACATGTCTTCAACAGGCTGTACAATGACCCAGAGCTATAACTCCTTTATCTCAACATCTAAAAAAACACCACTCTGTATGTTGACATTACATAAATATATTTCCATATACAGCAGAAACTCTGAACATTTCTTCTTTTGTCCCCTTTGTATTCCCTTGAAGGCTTTTGCTAGGTGTGTGAGATTTATTGCATGCTCTAATAGATGTGGAAAATGTATTATTTTTCCTTAGAGCAAAAAACATATGAAGACTTTATCTTTGCCCCCCCACCCCTACCAAAAAAAAAAGAAATACATTTTTGGGTGTCTTTCTCTCTCTGATTTCTAGAGGAAGACAACATAAATCTAGCAAAGGCCAAATCCGCTGGGTCTCCGGCAGTGAAACGCAAAACCAGCCGGGGTTAATGGAAGTGCACGTGAAGATTTATTTTAATTACTCCATTGTAATTTTTTGGGAATTTAAACAAAATGTCGTCTTTGTTGAAGCGAAACACTAAATTATTCCACATCTGTATGGAAACTGTAAGGTAACCCAGAGTTTTAACCCGCAGTGAATGGACAGAATGATGCAGCGATACGGAAATGATTAAAGCCACAAGTCTGGACCGGCGGGATTGATTCTGGAAAGAGAGGAAGTGGGTCACATTTATCAAGGTATAACATTTTAGTTCTCTAAATCTTTCCTCTGATCACTTTATTTAAAGAACAAACAGTTCAAACACACAAAATATGCTTTATCTGTTATGAATGACATCAATCCTTTATGTTCTGAATAATGATTTAAACCGAACATTAACATGAACAAAAACAATGCATATGACATGTAAAAATATGATAAAAAATATATGTAAAAAATTAAATATGAAAGCAATTGTATTAAATTAAGGAAAATTTAACACTTTAAAGATATAGTATATTATATGAACGAAGGAAGGTATTTTAAGTAATGTTTGTAACTAAAATGATCATGAGCCACATCACTTCCATAGTATTCTTTTTTCCTACTATGGAAGTCAACAGGGCTCATGAACGGTTTAGTTACAAACATTTCTCAAAATATCTTCCTTCAAATTTTCATTTTTTGGTGAACTATCCCTTTAAATTATATGTTGAACTTTAATAACATTATTTTTACTTCCTAACATGAATCAACCATAAACAATACTTTTACAGAGTATATTCATTTCTTAGTTTGATACACATTATATGTTGAAGGGATAGTTCAACATTATATGCATTAGCTAACAAACTAACACTGGAAAATATATTTTTACATTTATATCAGCTTTATTGATCTTCAATGTTATTAATAAATGGAAATGTTAGTATAAAAAACTGTTATTTGTAATTTATATGCATTGTACGCATAATTGTTGATTGTAAGCATAATTGTTTTATGCATTATCAGATACAACTTTTTTTTCAAAATGTACTGGATAAATTTTAGTTAGTGGATAAATTAACACTAAGAAATTAATATACTCTGTAAAAGGATTGTTTATAGTTGATTCAGGTTAGGAAGTAAACATAATTAGTGCTGCGAAAAGATTAATCGTGATCAATCGCATACAAAATAAAAGTGATTTTAGCATAATATACAAGTGTGTGCTGTGTGTAATTATTATGTATATATAAATACACACACATTTATGTATGCATTTAAGAAACATTTACATGTGTATATATATTTATTTATATTTTTATATATTCTATATTGTATATAAATAAAAAAATATATATGTATGTGAGTGTGTTTAAATATACATAATAATTACACACAGCACACACACATTTTATGCAAAAATAAACTTTTATTTTGTATGCGATTAATCGCGATTAATCATTTCACAGCACTAAAAATAATGTTATTAAAGTTAGTGTGGCATGGATGGCATTTATTTTCAAGAAAGGTTGCACATTTATATTTAAAATAATACAATAATGGAAATGCAAAATAGAAAAAGTCAAAAAGCTATCTAGATCCAGTTGTTTTGTTAGTTGTCAATGTCAACAAAGTATCAAAAAACTTGTAGGGCCAACTAAGTGTATGTAAAAATTATAAAAAATCTGGGTTATTTAGACTCTCAGAAAATAAAAGTACAATAGTTGTCACTGGGACAGTACCTTTGCAAAAAGTACACTTTTGTACTTAAAAGGTGTATATTGGTACCTCAAAGGTACACATTGGTATCTTTTACGGGGAGCATACTGGTATCTCAAAGGAATATATCTATATCAAAATGGTCTTTTAAAAGCAACCGTCCCCAGTTTTGCAGTTCTGAAGTGTGATTGGTTAAATTCTATAGGATTTCCAGTAGACTTGTGTGTATTCACCTGGAAATAAAGCCAAACTGTGGTCACTATTGATTGCTTTACATGTCAGTCAGATGGTCTCTTGAGCCACCTCACCATCAGTCTAAATGTCTGACTATGAGAGACTACAGTAACTTCATATGGTACTGTGAAAAGATCTTGGGGACATTAGATGTTTTAACAAAAAATGCTTTTTTATTAAAAAAGTGCATTCATATTTTTACTGTCACGGTACTCAGTTGGCTGGTATGTCACAATAAAATGTTGCAGCAGTTCAACGCACAGATAACGGCGCCTCCATGTGGAGGTTCAGAAATACAGAAGACATATGAAACCAAACACATCAATCATTTCAGCAAATAAGTGGCAACATCAGAAGGGTCATATTCCTTTTCTGCAGTTCCTCCTAAATATTGGGTCAAACCAGACCTTTATAAGCATGCTTATATCAGATCTTTACAATTATTTTTAACTTGGTTATTTATACAGTGGTAAGTAAACTGAATGATAAACAGGCAAAGTTAGCCATTTCACTTTGAGTGTGAAGTTCAAGATATTTAAATAGAAACATTGATATTATTGTAGCAATATTATTAAAGCAGCATGTAATGTTTGCAGTGTGAATAACACAGATTTATTAGCTATACTTAAAATAATATTACAATAAACTGAAAGGAAAGAAAGGATTTTTAAAGGAATTAATTTCTTGATTAATAGAACAAATAATAATTAATGAAAATATTTAAACTCCTATAGGTTACAATTAAAGGGATAGTTCACCCAAAAATGAAAATTCTGTCATCATTTTCTCATCCTCAAATTATTTTATATGAACACAAAAGAAGATATTTTGATAAATGATGGTAAGCGCACAGCTGATTGTAATCATTGACTTCCATAGTAGGAAAACAAATATTATGGAAGTATTGTGATAAAGGATAAAGAAGATACATTTTGAATTACATTGTAATTCCTACTATGGAAGTCAATGATCACAATCAGCTGTGTGCTTACCATCATTTATTAAAATATCTTTTTTGTGTGTTCATCAGAATTTTTTTTAAACAGGTTTAAAACAACATATGGATGAAAAAATGATGACAGAATTTTCATTTTTGGGTGCACTATCCCTTTAACAGTGATGAAAGAAAACAAGTAGCACTTTATTTAGGTCCTGTTCTACATGTAAGTATTATGTACTTACTGTAACTGTGTAATTACTAGCTACCAGCCCTAAACCTAACCCATGTAGTAATCTTATATTATTTTGTGTTTTGTTTATTAGGCTAAGTACACTGGAAGTGCATGTACTGTAAAACAAAGTGCAAAGAGAAAACTATGATGACTTTTAATTAAACATTGTGATTTAATACTCTCTTCCATATATTAGTACATATACATTATTAAAAAAACCCTGTTGCACTTAAATCTTTAAATTTAATCAACTTAATTTGATAATTCATTCACTGATAATCCAGATATTGTCTTTACTTAAACAATGGAGTAAGCATCACTTAATATTTTGTGTTTTGGACCAATGCTTAAAAATGTTTGTTCGTTTAACTTTTCAGCATACAAAATCAATTAAATTAAAACATTTAAGTAAACTGAATTTAATAATTGAATACCCATAATCCTTTGCGTCTGAATATTTCGATTATTTTCTGCTTTTTCACAGAAAAAAACTGATTCACAGTTCACAGAACTTTAACTACATAAATATTTGTTAATAAAATGGTTTAAGCGCTTATAGTGATGTTGTTTTGTTGTAAATGATAAGTTTGTTCGGCACATTTTATTTTATTTCTCTCCACAGTACTGACAATGCATGTCAAAAAATATAAATTCTAAAAATGACTTTTGAATTAGCTTAAGATATTATAACTTTTTAAAATAATTTATAGCAACTCCTCACTTATAGTCAAGAAAGTTGAAATGAAATGTAAATTCAAGTTGATTAAACTTAAAAATGTAATTGCAACAAGGAATTTTAACATTGAAAGAGACATAAACATTTACTGCATGGTAGAAATGAAAAAGCACTGTTTTGTAGAGAATAATGTTGTCTTATAATATTTGTGTACTGTATGTAGTCCATAGGCATGGTCGTAACTCTCTCCAACCACGCAGCTGTGAAGGGGCTATTTTTAAAACCTCGACGCATGCTGGGATATCTCGACACCCTGCATTAGCACGTGTTTCTCTGGGCTGAAAAGGAGCTGATGATATTATTGCTTATAATTTAAATAACCTACCGGCACATGTCTTTAAGGATACAGTACTGCTGCCAAAGTATATACCTATAAAATGCTCCTGCTTACTGACCATCACACCCAACACCGCTGTTTAATGCAACGCATTGAAACAATAACTGAATGAATTAATCCATGGATCTTGTAAGTTTTCTCTGACACTGTAAGACCCTGTTTTTATAATATGAGCTAACACAGCCATGACAGCAAATATGACGGTGTAAATACGACACTTGTTCATACAACCCGAATTGCGTTGTTTTCCCCATTTATTAGTGTTCGATTAAACCTCATTTTAAGCAGTTTGCTGTCTTAATTGTTCCTTCTAGTACTTGAAAAAGGCCAGTCGGTTAGTTTAGACAGTTTATATAAACTAAAACGATTCAACAATTTTAGTTTGCAAAGTAAAATTTGGGATAGGGGATAACTTTACAAACTAAATGTTTTACATAGTTTATGCCTAAATGCCATTGTTAGGCTACTAGTTACTGATGCAACCATTACCATAAAAAAGAGATTTAAAGCTCAGTATGTTAAAAGTAACAACAATTTACGATCTACAATTTGGAGGAGAATTTTTTGGAAGAAATTATTGTTTAGAGATATTACTAGTAGCTAACTATTAAGATCACAAAGAGAGCTGTGTTCAAAAAGCACAACTGATACTCTAAAGAGGCATTTTGATTTCGACCTATATTTACTTCATGAAACTCAAGCACGGGCAGCCACGTCCGCAGCCTCATCGATACGCCCCATCATGCCGCACCTTCTAAGAAAACACCATGTCAGGCAAATCTCATCTGTGTGTTTGGAGAGAAACCGGTGCCAGCACGGTTCAGCAGAGCTCCCACCTCATCCATCAGGACTGTAGAAAGGCCTGGCCAGAGGCTGACCAGAGCGGCACGCAGAGCCGCCGGCCCCTGACTAAAACACTTCTGACACTGTAAAGTCACAATATTACTGCAAGCGCAAACCTCATTCATCTTCAGCAATGCAACGGACGTGGTGTAAAAGGTGCTCACGGACGAACCCACAACCTGAACTTCTAGATGAATTCACAGTGAACAAAGAGTGTTCGCTTAGCATTTACACAAACTTTTTTCTCTTGCTTTTCCTCTTGTTATGTCATGTATTATTTCAGTATTTAAAAACAAAGGAAATTTTACAGTAAGATAAGTGTTTACATTCACACTTAAATTAAATGCTTGTTCTGATCTTTACCCGTCCCCCTAGTCTTTTGTTTCTCATCTGCATCATCTCAGCTGTCTGGACATAACTACAGTAGGTACCGTAGTCCAGCCCTCGGTGGACGCTTAGAGTATCACAACCCATCCACTGAACGCATGGTGCTATGGTCAGATGTGCCGACGGATGTAAGATTAGAGGGCAGACCCGAGCAGCTCTGTATTGTTGTGATTTAATAGCTCTGAATATTAGTCCTTTTTGAAGTGAAGCGCAGACAAGCAGGCCTCCGAGCATATAATTACGGGTAAGGGCAGGGACCTGGTGAAGCGGGGCTTTGAAGAGCTGCAGGGTCACCAGAGGTGAGCCGAGGATCTGACAGAAGCAAGAAACACACAGAGACGTAATTCATCCGATTCGCCTTTAAACTTGCCACGGAAGGAGATCAACTCCTATGTGCACCATCAAATATTTCCTTCCGTAAAAGCTTTATTTCATGATGAGGTCAAAACTACACACTGTGTAACAAAATGTGTAGTGGTAAAGTGCAATTAGCCTGACTCTACTGTATTCAAATTACAGTATTTTACTGTAGAGGTTTGAGTCCAGATTTCCTTCCACATCTACAAATGCACATAACAAGGTTAGAGGAATTTGATTAGAGCAAAGTTTGAAATTAGCCAGGTAGGTTATCAAATTAAACAACAGGATATATAATCAAAGATGGGAGGAGCTCGGCTCCTTTATTTAATCAGATGGCAACTGTGGCATCTCCTCATATCTAATGTGCTGTATTTCCTCTAATTCACTTTCTTTTATTTATATGCATTATGTGAAATATCTGATCATGAATAAATAGGACATAATTTCATTCCATGCCGCTTTTCTGAACCTGATTCAGCTTTATTTTTTGCAGGGTGATAAATTGGGAGGAGACCGGGGGTTTCTACCATTCAGGCAAACTGAAATAGGGTCAAAACAAAAATCTAATCTAATTGCTGATTAAAACAATAAAATTTTTGAGTTCTCATGAAGCCCAAACCCACAAAAATGGTTCAACTGCTATTATATCATTGTAAAACATAGCTCTAAAGACATAAACAAAAAGCAATGAAACATAACAGCCCTAAAAAGTATATTTGAATCTATTATTTTCTAGAAACCTTGAAAATCTTGACCTTAGCACCTGAACCCTTGAGTATCAGCCTTACGGTGCGTTCAAGAAGCCCTGGGTTATTCGTATGAGCCGGTAAATCCCGTTTACGACATAACATACTTTCAAGTCACTTTTGTCCGTAATGCTATCATATTTTGTGTAGACCGCTTATTTTGTTGTAAATAAAAAACAACCTGATAACCTTCAACAACAGACATTTATCGATTCTGCCATGTTCCTCACTGACACACCTCCAGCTCATAAACTTCAAGAAAATCTTGAGTCCCCACTTGCTTTTATGGCTTTGTGGTGGCATCACAATTACTGGTAGCATCTCATAAATACAATATATCCGATGTGACTTGAATGCACAATTATATAGTAAATACTACTGCTTGCATCAAAAGCTGCAATTTGATTGGCTGCAGCTATGTGAGTCAGGGTGCACAAAATGTATTGCAATAATTATGATTCTTGATATGATGGCCCTCCCCAAAACAACACAATTTCCACAGTGAAGTCTAAACCAGTGTGGGTTAAAAGCTTGTGAGAACTTTAATGCAACATAAAATGAATAAACTGAAAAATTGCAAACCTGTATGGAGTTATATATAGATTCTGAATCTGTCGATGGGCTGAATGCCTCGCAAAACAAATGAAACTGTAATAGATCTCTTTTCATGTCCATCAGACTGACCTATTCTGTCTACCCAGCAAGCAAATATAACCAAATTCAAGGTTATTTAGGGTAGAAGTGGGTTACTCATAGCCAGGCTATATTGGGTCTATAGTAAGCTATCATTTTATTGCCTGCTGGGTAAGTTCTTGTTTGTTAGAAGATGTACCGGACTTTATGCTGATAATGTTGTATGGCCTACATCCAATTGAGCTTAGCACATATGCTGAATTTAGACTCATGGTGTCATATTCTTTGGGTTTTTAAATCTCAGGTTGAGTACTGTGCTTCGATTTTCATTTTTTTAGTCTTGACTGGAATAAAGGCTGCATTGTTGGCAAGCACAATTTGATGGCAGGGGTTTAAAATAATGTGCATGTGGGATGATGTTTCCTGTGCACCTAATACAGCCCTGGGATATCCACTCCTCTGACCTCTGCTTAAACTGCAGAGACATTTACATCCTAGTCAAATAGCTCACCTCTACGTTGTACCTGTTCTGTGAAAGGTTGAAACTGGAATGGTTCAATTCACAGGCACAAGATCAGATGGAAATTTTGTCCTAAAAATGTAAATGTTGCCAAAAGGTTGCTCTGAGGACTTGCTACGAGCTACAGGAGTTTTAACTTTTTCAGATTTTTCTTCTAAAATACAATTGTTGAAATGCAGGTTCGGATAATATGGGGAAACTGGTTCATAATAATACATCTGACTTTTTCATGGAAAAATAAATGAAAATATGTAGGTTTTTTGTTAAGAGTTTGCTTTTTACAACTCTTTAGACCTTATAGAGTCCATATTTGTTTCTTTAAAACATCAACTTTGTCTCAGATGTTTCTCCTCTAATTCAGTGAGATTTCTTTAATCAAATCGTGCCCAGACAGCAGACAACTCCAGGCCGGATCCACGCCAAAGTCAGCAGACAACTCAGCAGAAGTCATCTGTATTCTGGGTAATTTCTTCTACATTTAGGCCCAATCCCATTTCTCTGTCTTACGCCTTCCGCTTACCCCTACCCCTTAGTTTTGCACGTTCACGTGAGGGTAAGGGCCAATTGGGATAGCCCTTACTCTCAAGTGAACGTGCAAAACTAAGGGTTAGGGGTAAGGGGAAGGGGTAAGATGGAGAAATGGGACTGGGCCATAATCTCATTGCTGTCTAAGGGTGAGCTAGAACTGAGATATTACACTTTATAAAATGCTAGACTATTTTCAACCCAGCATTGAATCAAAAATTTGACCCAGCAATGGCTTAAAACAACACAGCATAGGTTCAAATACAACCCATCAGGCTGAGTCTGTCTCTTGTGGACCCAACACTGGAGCATTTGCCATTTTTTCCTATAAATGCATCAAACATACACATAGGCTATGCAGTCTAGAGAAAAGCAGAGAGAGAGAGAGAGAGCATTTGGCAAGGCCATCTGCCAAGCTGGGGCAAAATTTGGGCACTCTGCTCAGGTTAACATGCAAGCACTTTATTTTGGGGGCAGTTAATGGCCCAGAATTTTAAATTGAGATGTTTAACAGGTTCATATCCCGCTGGCTGACGACGCAGAAGTTTATGACTCACTTATAGTTATTGGGTCACCCTATACTTACTACAGGGTCAGAATGTGAGCACCATTAAATAGTAGGCACAATCTGTCTGCAATGATAAGCTGTTTGGCAGCCAATCATAGGACATCTTGTGTTCCTGATAGGTCATAAAAAGAATAAATAATTAGGACTGAAAACATGTAAAGCTCCAGATCTCTAAAACATTACAGTCACTCTTCTTTTTACATCTTTATGCTTGACCAAAGCCAGACTGCTGTCTGGCGACATACTGTACTGGCTATTAATCTCAATACTAAATATAGGATTTTCCTTTTTGAATACCCACCTAAAAGAGTTAAATACTTACATCATCGAAGCAGGCCTGTATTGTTTATACATCTGCTGTATGTTTTGTTAATACTTATTTAAATAGTGACAAATTCATTATGATCAGTTTTATACATATAATTACAATAATTTAATTATTTTTGTTAATACTAATTCTGTTATTAACTAATATAATTTAATTATAGCTATTGATGAGCCTAATGTGTTATTTTGCAATACTTTATATTTATATTTTTAACAGGCCCTGGTGAGTGACATTGTTTACCTCATATTTTGGGCAAGTGCTACTTTTATACCCTGTGTGCATATATCGCTTAAATTATACATCCGTTTAAAGTGGCATATAACTACTCTAAATGATATTCCCACTCACTTGCTCCTTCATTGTGGTCATACTGTCAGGACACCTGAGTGGGCACAAACTGCCAGAGATCACATTTCATGTCCAACGTCGGCTTGTTGGTCTGCTGATTTATTGTGTAGGGCTGGAACATAATGTAAAAAAAGTTAACATCGCAATGGAATGGATACAACACAGAGGCAAAAATCTCACCCATTTGTGTGGGTTCACAATACCCTAAAGCATTATCATTCCATTCATAATCCCTACTCGTCTCTACAGCCACAGTCACGGGTGTCGTATTACCCCTCTGTTGGCACAGCTTCCGTGTGTGTGTGTGTGTGTGTGTGTGTGTGTGTGTGTGTGTGTTTGTTTTTATCACTTTGTGGGGACCGCAACCTGACAGCACACTCACGTTGTGGGGCCCGAAAAACTTTGTGGGGCCATTTTGCTGGACCCCACAAGGATTATCATTGGAATGAATAGAAAACACTTTGCTGATGTCTAGTGTAGAAATCTGAGTTTGGCCCACAAGTGATGAAAAAAAAAAAATATGTGTTTAAGTGTGCTAAGATTTTGCTCACTACTGCCCCCTTATTTCGCTTAATGGTAGTGCACTCTCACACACTCGCACACTCGCAGCCAATGAACGGCATGCTTGTTTGTCACGTGGGTCAGTAATTGACGTGAAGTCACCTGAAGTGTCGTAATGAAGACGGTTGAGGACATCTTGATGATTACACGAGGTCAGAAGGTCCACGATGGAAATATATCTTCGCTGGAATAATCATTTGGAATATTCATCATAAGGTAATGTACCGAATTACACGTTTGTGATACCTATGCTATGAATAATGAAGAAATCAATAACCTAGATTACGTTAAATAACTTTGTTACAGAAAGTAGATAGGGCTAACGTTAAATGCTAGCATTAGCAACGTTAGCGCCAGCAGTCAGCCTTCCGTTAAGACCTTACTAACTTAGCTCAGCTAGCGTTATTATCTTAGTGGACACTAATTAACATTTGAACCACCAAAAGTCCCTAGTTTCTGGGCAGTGGAGGTCAGGCACCTCTTTGCAGGACCTCCGCGGGGGAAGGCGAACGCCGGGCATCGGCGGCCGAGAGGGTCGAGGGGGCCTGAAGATTAAACCGCGTCCCGCGGGAGGCTCCGCCACGCGTGTTCCTGGGTAAATTGAGTAAATTTGTACTTTTACTTCGTTACACTGTGCGGCGTTCCTTCGTTACTGTATTTTAATTCATTACGAAATGTGTATTTTATTTTAAAATTGCTGTCTCGTGTTTCTGGGACTAATGACTCGATTGAGTCGGTTCCTTACAATGTATTGAAAATAAATGAATCGTTTGAGTCGTTTTTTTTGCAAAGTGCGCCAAACGTTTTGAATTGTTTTGCGAATCAGTTCGAATGAATTGTTCAGATCGCCTGAAAAACTGAATCTCGATGCGGATTCATCCACAAACACACATAACATACAGTGTTGAATGACTTGAATATGAATGAATCTACTATATTTATTTACTAAAAGCAGAACTTTACACGTGTACCCGCCATTATATACGCGCGACCTGTTCATTGTCAGATACACGCGCAACCTCCGGAAATACCTCCAGAGTTAATTTTTATAGAAATGCTTATCTATTATGTGTTTGTGTAAAGTATTATTTAACTTGCACTGTTTGTGTATGCTGCAATTTTACACGTACCGTTACATACTGTGTGCCCTTCTTAAGTATTGGGAAAATACAGGCAAACATTTTCTGCTATGGAGTCAAGAAATGTATAACATTAAAAGGTGAATGAGACAAAAGTACAGAATGTAGGTATGACAAAATTTTCAAAAATCTCAAAGGTATGATATTTTTAATATTAGAAATCATTGGAAAAAGTTATATATTGATGTCTATCGAAGCTGTGTGACCGAAAATGTTGTATTCACATGTTTTTACTTATAACTTTATCATTTTATCAAATATCTGCCTAAAATTGTATTTCAAATTAAATCATTAATATTTACTGGTTTAGTCAAAATGGGCATCAGACCCATGGTAACCATGATAACCAATAAAATGTGACATTCTGTTATTTTGATATTTATCTGACCATTTTCTGGTCTCCACAGAAAACAGAGAAATATGTCTTTACTGTACGAATATTTTTTCCAAGAGTAAGTAGTAACTTGCTACTTGTTTTTTTTTTCATTGCATACTTTTTTACTTTTACTCAAGTACATTTTTTAAAGTAACACGTTTAGGACTAAAACATATTTTTTTATATACAGCAAACATATCCTCACTATCTGCTAGCTGCCTGTCCCCTTAACACACTGTAAAAAATGCGGTCTCTGTAGACAGCCCAGGCTCCAAGACAAGATGGATTTAGGAGTGGGGGTTGGGCACCCTTATGACTTTACATGAAGCACGGAAGGGAGGGGGAGGGGTGAGCTATCCTCAGTTTGGTTTGATAATACTTTTGATAATTATTTATCCATCTAGAAAAAAATAGCCAACTCAATTTTATGTCACAAGCCAAAAAAAAACAAACATGCACACATCCTTGTTTTTGATAATTTGCGAGGCCCCATGACTGGGACATCACTTGTGGGATTCACCCTTTCTAAAAGAGGTATGCGCCTTAAAAAAATCACGCAAGATCAGAAAACATTCATAAACGCATATCTCACTTGATAAGCTCAAATTTAAGAACTGTTGCATTACATGAAATTGTAGCTTCTTTTAAATTAAGCACCAATTAAATTTAACGTGAAGTGAAATCGCATACAACATGGCACTTGACATAATCTGCAAGTCAGTGAAATGGTTGTGCCAATATGTTTGACAAAATTTTCTAAAGTAGAAAATCATCATACCCTGTCAAAATCGATACCTTTTGTCATAATGTACACCCTGAAAATTGAAATAAATTAAACCTACATTTTGCCAGCTGTATTTACACATTAAAATCTACGCATCAAAATAAAATGGCATTTACAAAAATTCAGAACAATTATTTCAATTTGATTAGTGAAAATACCTGGTTTGGATAAGTGATCAGCCCCTTAGAGTAACCAATATGAAATTGCTTGGGTACAACCAGTCACTTTCCAGATAATACACCATTCTAAATGTTTTTTTTATACTTGTTACAGACAAGTGGACAAGCATTAATGTCAATCCCTGATGATTCAGATTATTGCAGAGGTCTTTAAACAGTGGTACAAAAAAAATATATTTTTAGAAAAACAGTTGGGTGATTTGAGGATGATCATTTTGTGAGTCATATCAGATTAAATGGTCCAACTGCGCAAAAATCATATTTAACAAGTTTTTTTTTGTCAACAGGTTTTAAAGTAATTGCCCTGGCAATGCAGATACACAAGGTAAGTACAGTTTAAGTAGTAGCCATATTGAGTAGTTGAATGACAAAATACAGTATACTGTCTTATTGAATTCTTTTGAGTAACTTTGCTGAAAAAGTATTTTTATTGTTGTGAAATGGGCAACTCGCCGTGAGAATATATCTCAAACTTGTATGCATACACAATGGAGTTGCATAAAGTTCCTGGAATATCTAATTTGGAGTTATTGTCGGTCATGTTCCTAATATAATAAAATGTGTATAAATTTTGTTTTGTGGTGTATCACATGAAATTGTGTTAACAATTAGTTGTAGCCTAAATAGTGCAATTAAATTATTTGGCACAGGAAGAAGTCACTAGGAAGAGGAAGCGGCTAAAACCAGAAGCTGTAGCACTGCAACATGTCCGTAGTGCCACAGACAGCACATGTTTTTTGGAGGCACGACACATAAATCAAATAAAAGGCAAGTTTAACATGAAATGTTTTACAAATTTGATTTACCACAATTCTGGATTATTTATGTATATTTTTGTACAGTGAATTTTGATAGCCTTTACTGTCAATAAAAAGTGGTTACATGGTGCACTTGCATTCTTGCCACATCAGATGTTATATCTTTATGCATTTTATGTTGATAGGTCGTGGTGTGTTTGCACTGTCCCCATTTCAAAAAGGGGATTTTGTTGTGGAGTACAGAGGAGAAATGATAGACTCTGCTGAAGCTCAAGCTAGAAGGAATAAGTATCATCCATCACAGGCAGTTTTTATGTTTGACTTCTACTGGCATGACAAACAATGGTGGTAAGAATCTAGTCAGCATTCAAACAGTTTACTTTTTGAATAGCATACATGTATCCTTCAATAACAAGTTCACTTTTTCAAAACTCTGGGGAAAAGGTGAACTTGTTATCAACCATATTATGTCCCAATCTGAAAAAAAAATATATAAACAGTGTTAAAGGGGATATCCAACAAAAATTCTATGTCTATGGTCCAAAGTCACTAAGTCATAATTTGACTGTCACTCACTCTGTCACTTATCAAGCAGCTCTCTTACCAAGGGAGATGAGGGCTGAGCTATTAGGATTGCTACATCAGCTGGAGACATGGACTGTGTTCTGTCCAATTGGCTAAGATAGAACTTTTGTGAAATAATGAGTAAATGTGTGAAAATTCTCTGAGATAACACAACCTTGGTGGTTCAATGGCTTTTGTTTAGTTTAGTTTATTTGTTTAACAGGGACAATGCACATTAATGAACATGATTGTAAACGTGCCAGAATTAGCCCAAAGGTTATTTTTCATCTGTAGCCCTCTGACAGAATATTAGACACACTGTTTATATTTATTTTATGTGATAAATGTTTGTCGCGTGGCTTATAGCTAACTTTCTGACTTGTATGCTAAAGATGGAAAAAAGCCAGCTTGCGGGCTTCATGCACATATGCACAGTTGTCGCGTGCACGACAGCTCTACCTGGGAAAACATTATAGTGCAAAATTTTTTCCTCTAATATAGACTAGGGCTGTCGCGGTAACCGCGATCCTGTATTACCGTGCTGCTGAGAAGCTTAACCGCATGGAGGACAAATAAAGTGCAACAACCGCGCTTTTCACGTTAAATTCATATATAGCTATGCCCTTCTTGTTTTTCACATCATACATGTATAATAAAGGCCAAATAGACTGAAAGAGTTAAGAGAGTAACTTGTTTTTCGTAAATTTCAATTCAAAATGTAATACTATGCTATTCATATTTCGTTAAATCATACAGTGAATGTGTGAACGAAGTGAAACTATGACAGAATAACTGCGTCGCCTGCATCTAGATGCAGTTTTAAAGATTAAAATTACTTTAATTTAACTGATCAACATAAATACAAAGCGCCATAATATAACTGATTGCTTACCAGCATTAAAACCACTTTATAACAACCTTTATAGTTTTTTTTCTTTGTGTATCTACAGCGTCCGCTCCGTGGACAAGGAAACTGCAGCCAATAACGCTGGTTGCTTTATTATTAACTGACTGAACACTTGACTCTTACCTGGATATTTAGATTTTAAAGTTTTTCATCAACAGTATCTGCGTGAAACATTATAAACATTGATTATCATCTGCCGACTCAATTGCTTCCGCGCGTTCTCTATTTTACAGAGAGTCCGCTTAATTAACGGCTTTTCGCTCGGTCCACGTGAGCTAAACATTGTTATTCTGTAATTTGTTCTCGCATAGGCTATATTTCTACATTTTTCTACCAAGAAACACTCGGGATATAATGTAAGTTGTTATAAATAGCATTTAAGCTTGATCGAAATGATGACAAATCAGTCTGACCAAAAATGATCTATCCAGATGAATTTAGCCAAATTATTCATTAGCCAAAATATTAGTTTTCATACTTAATAGATACAGATTAATTTATCTACTAATATACTATGGAAAATGCCATAAATATTCTTTGCCTTCTGTATTGCATTCGTTTTGTACTTTAATTTATTTTTAAGACACTGGTGTGTTCTGTATTTACCGATGCTCTGTAAAATTGCACTTAAAAAACTTCTTGTTAAGAAATTGTTCTTTTTATTATGTTGAGCAATAGAAAGGCCTTTATATTCTTTCAGGTCCTGTAAATGATTTGTATTTATCATTTTGCCTTCTTTTAGCATTGATGCTGCTGTGGAAAATGGATCATTGGGGAGACTGGTCAATGATGACCATGTTAATCCTAACTGCCGGATAAAAAAAATTGTTGCAGACGGAAAGCCACATCTAGTCCTGTTTGCTTTACAAAACATAGAGAGAGGAGACGAGATCACATATGATTATGGTGGAAGTGATTGGCCTTGGAGGGTAAGTTACATTATATTACAAAGTGTGGGTTAAAAAAAGTTACTTACAATTTTGTTGTCATCTTTTCCATCGTAATGTTACAAGAGGTACTAACTTTCCTAGCAGAATTGTACAACTATTGGTTGCTTGAGCAATGATTGAAGAATTGACTGTAATCCATGTTTTAGGTTAATGAAAAAAACCAGGAACTGGTGGAAAGTTCCAACACAAGGACCCAAGACGGCAATGAGGTTTTCCCTTCGATTCTGAAGGTGAGTCTTCGTGTTTGGTGAACATGCTAATATACTTTTACCTTTCTAGTGGAAAGCAGCAATCATATTCCAAGTTTATGTAACTTATTTTGTCCACTGTTCTACCCTTGTGGGGTCCAAATATCAATATCTTCTACATTTCTGATTTCCTATTCATTTTGTCATTGTAACAAGAAACATTGCTTTTAATTGGAGTTTCTTTTGGTAATGACAAATAGATTTCATCCATCACTTGGTCATTTGTAAGTCTATAGAAGTACATGTTTATACACGCATAGACTGGTCTACCCTTGTGGGGTCCAAATATCAATATGACTGATAAAAGTCTTATAAATTTCTGATTTCCTATTCATTTTGTCATTGTAACAAGAAACATTGCTTTTAATTGGAGTTTCTTTTGGTAATGACAAATAGATTTCATCCATCACTTGGTCATTTGTAAGTCTATAGAAGTACATTTTTATACACGCATAGACTGGTCTACCCTTGTGGGGTCCAAATATCAATATTGCTGATAAAAGACTTCTTTCAGTTCAAAATCAACAATGTATATCATGTAGTGTTAATGCCTTTGATTGAACAAAAGAGCTTGCAAATGAATTGGTGTTATGATGAATCATATGTGTTATAATGCGTACAAACATGTTGTTGTTCGTGGGTTTACTGCTTTAGGGTTTAAATTGACAATTATTAAATGTAATTCATGTTACAGGTTGATGGTGCACATTCTACCAATGTGGGCTTTGAACAAAACAACCAGGAACTGGTGGAAAGTTCCAATACAAGGATACAAGACGGCAATGAGGTTTCCGCTTCGATTCTGAAGGTGAGTCTTCTTGTTTGGTGAACATGCTAATATACTTTTACCATTCTAGTGGAAAGCAGCAATCATATTCCAAGTTTATGTAACTTATTATGTCTACTGTTCTACCCTTGTGGGGTCCAAATATCAATATGGCTGATAAAAGTCTTATAAATTTCTGATTTCCTATTCATTTTGTCATTGTAACAAGAAGCATTGCTTTTAATGGTCATTTGTAAGTCTATAGAAGTACATTTTTATACACACATAGACTGGTCTACCCTTGTGGGGTCCAAATATCAATATTGCTGATAAAAGACTTCCTTCAGTTCAAAATCAACAATGTATATCATGTAGTGTTAATGCCTTGATGATTGAACAAAAGAGCTTGCAAATGAATTGGTGTTATGATGAATCATATGTGTTATAAAGCGTACAAACATGTTGTTGTTGTTCATGGGTTTACTGCTTTAGGGTTTAAATTAACAATTATTAAATGTAATTCATGTTACAGGTTGATGGAGCACATTCTACCAATGTGGGCTTTGAACAAAACAACCAGGAACTGGTGGAAAGTTCCAATACAAGGATACAAGACGGCAATGAGGTTTCCCCTTCGATTCTGAAGGTGAGTCTTCTTGTTTGGTGAACATGCTAATATACTTTTACCATTCTAGTGGAAAGCAGCAATCATATTCCAAGTTTATGTAACTTATTTTGTCCACTGTTCTACCCTTGTGGGGTCCAAATATCAATATCTTCTACATTTCTGATTTCCTATTCATTTTGTCATTGTAACAAGAAACATTGCTTTTAATTGGAGTTTCTTTTGGTAATGACAAATAGATTTCATCCATCACTTGGTCATTTGTAAGTCTATAGAAGTACATGTTTATACACGCATAGACTGGTCTACCCTTGTGGGGTCCAAATATCAATATGACTGATAAAAGTCTTATAAATTTCTGATTTCCTATTCATTTTGTCATTGTAACAAGAAACATTGCTTTTAATTGGAGTTTCTTTTGGTAATGACAAATAGATTTCATCCATCACTTGGTCATTTGTAAGTCTATAGAAGTACATGTTTATACACGCATAGACTGGTCTACCCTTGTGGGGTCCAAATATCAATATTGCTGATAAAAGACTTCCTGCAGTTCAAAATCAACAATGTATATCATGTAGTGTTAATGCCTTGATGATTGAACAAAAGAGCTTGCAAATGAATTGGTGTTATGATGAATCATATGTGTTATAATGCGTACAAACATGTTGTTGTTGTTCATGGGTTTAGTGCTTTAGGGTTTAAATTCACAATTATTAAATGTAATTCATGTTACAGGTTGATGGTGCACATTCTACCAATGTGGGCTTTGAACAAAACAACCAGGAACTGGTGGAAAGTTCCAATACAAGGATACAAGACGGCAATGAGGTTTCCCCTTCGATTCTGAAGGTGAGTCTTCTTGTTTGGTGAACATGCTAATATACTTTTACCATTCTAGTGGAAAGCAGCAATCATATTCCAAGTTTATGTAACTTATTTTGTCCACTGTTCTACCCTTGTGGGGTCCAAATATCAATATCTTCTACATTTCTGATTTCCTATTCATTTTGTCATTGTAACAAGAAACATTGCTTTTAATTGGAGTTTCTTTTGGTAATGACAAATAGATTTCATCCATCACTTGGTCATTTGTAAGTCTATAGAAGTACATGTTTATACACGCATAGACTGGTCTACCCTTGTGGGGTCCAAATATCAATATTGCTGATAAAAGACTTCCTGCAGTTCAAAATCAACAATGTATATCATGTAGTGTTAATGCCTTGATGATTGAACAAAAGAGCTTGCAAATGAATTGGTGTTATGATGAATCATATGTGTTATAAAGCGTACAAACATGTTGTTGTTGTTCATGGGTTTACTGCTTTAGGGTTTAAATTAACAATTATTAAATGTAATTCATGTTACAGGTTGATGGAGCACATTCTACCAATGTGGGCTTTGAACAAAACAACCAGGAACTGGTGGAAAGTTCCAATACAAGGATACAAGACGGCAATGAGGTTTCCCCTTCGATTCTGAAGGTGAGTCTTCTTGTTTGGTGAACATGCTAATATACTTTTACCATTCTAGTGGAAAGCAGCAATCATATTCCAAGTTTATGTAACTTATTTTGTCCACTGTTCTACCCTTGTGGGGTCCAAATATCAATATCTTCTACATTTCTGATTTCCTATTCATTTTGTCATTGTAACAAGAAACATTGCTTTTAATTGGAGTTTCTTTTGGTAATGACAAATAGATTTCATCCATCACTTGGTCATTTGTAAGTCTATAGAAGTACATGTTTATACACGCATAGACTGGTCTACCCTTGTGGGGTCCAAATATCAATATGACTGATAAAAGTCTTATAAATTTCTGATTTCCTATTCATTTTGTCATTGTAACAAGAAACATTGCTTTTAATTGGAGTTTCTTTTGGTAATGACAAATAGATTTCATCCATCACTTGGTCATTTGTAAGTCTATAGAAGTACATGTTTATACACGCATAGACTGGTCTACCCTTGTGGGGTCCAAATATCAATATTGCTGATAAAAGACTTCCTGCAGTTCAAAATCAACAATGTATATCATGTAGTGTTAATGCCTTGATGATTGAACAAAAGAGCTTGCAAATGAATTGGTGTTATGATGAATCATATGTGTTATAATGCGTACAAACATGTTGTTGTTGTTCATGGGTTTAGTGCTTTAGGGTTTAAATTCACAATTATTAAATGTAATTCATGTTACAGGTTGATGGTGCACATTCTACCAATGTGGGCTTTGAACAAAACAACCAGGAACTGGTGGAAAGTTCCAATACAAGGATACAAGACGGCAATGAGGTTTCCCCTTCGATTCTGAAGGTGAGTCGTCTTGTTTGGTGAACATGCTAATATACTTTTACCATTCAAGTGGGAAGCAGCAATCATATTCCAAGTTTATGTAACTTATTATGTCTACTGGTCTACCCTTGTGGGGTCCAAATATCAATATCTTCTACATTTCTGATTTCCTATTCATTTTGTCATTGTAACAAGAAACATTGCTTTTAATTGGAGTTTCTTTTGGTAATGACAAATAGATTTCATCCATCACTTGGTCATTTGTAAGTCTATAGAAGTACATGTTTATACACGCATAGACTGGTCTACCCTTGTGGGGTCCAAATATCAATATTGCTGATAAAAGACTTCCTTCAGTTCAAAATCAACAATGTATATCATGTAGTGTTAATGCCTTGATGATTGAACAAAAGAGCTTGCAAATGAATTGGTGTTATGATGAATCATATGTGTTATAATGCGTACAAACATGTTGTTGTTGTTCATGGGTTTAGTGCTTTAGGGTTTAAATTCACAATTATTAAATGTAATTCATGTTACAGGTTGATGGAGCACATTCTACCAATGTGGGCTTTGAACAAAACAACCAGGAACTGGTGGAAAGTTCCAATACAAGGATACAAGACGGCAATGAGGTTTCCCCTTCGATTCTGAAGGTGAGTGTCAGGGCTCTACACAAACCTTTTCCACTGGTGTTACTTGAGCTACTAACTTTTTTTAATTACTGGCTCAAAACACGATGATTTGGTATCACAAATGTTTTCACTGCGTGCCTATGACCTAACTTCAAATTCCATGAATGTCATTGCTGGTTGTTACTGACAGCATAGGGGATTTTCTATTAAAGGGGTGGTTCAATGGTATTTTAAGCATTCTGACTTATTAACACAGTTATAGAGTTGTTTCCTCATGCTAAACGTAGGCAAAGTGTCAAAAAAGCAGTTGTGCATGTTACAGAATATTTCTGTGCCGAATGCACTTCGCCAGGGTTCGTACAAGTTTCGGAAAGTTTTTTTCGATTACAGTTCCAACTGACATTTCGGGGGTTTTCTATACGTATCACTTCTTTATATGGGCACTTCCCCCGGAAAACCCCGCACACCGTCAATCAGCGGGAGACGCTAGAACTTTCAAACATCATATCACGCGAGAGAGCACCAAAGATAAAGTGTGTTTTTGGATGTAAGGAGAAGAAAGTCAGCCTTATGAAAACAATGGATATAGTTTATTATCCGGGGTAGCAGCGGAGTTTTGCGTGTGTGTTTGGTGAGCTGAATTTTCCCCACCTGGGTCATGAGTTGCACGCGGTAAGACTTCTGTCTTATGTTGGAAATAGGTGCGTGCATATTATATAAATGACACGAACATGTAGTGAATCATAAGTTATAAGTGTTGCATGACTCGTACTCGCTCTTCCCGCGGTATAACTCCTCCATTTTTTCGTACGTTATCGGAAAGATTCGGTAAAGCTAATCTTTCTTTCATAAATCTGATTAAACTAAAGACTCTCCGGTGATGTAAAGGTTGTAATACTACTCTATAGGTACTCCAGATTGACATCAGAAATGCAGAAACGGGGTGTGTTACGTGAGCTTTAAGACGTCATGGTGATTATATTGTTTTTGTGGGGTTTTTTTTTCCAGCTATGATTATGTCTGTTTTTCAGTCATAATCACATTTTTATTTGAGCATTAGAATAATCATCAATGTGTAGATTTAATACCATTTTACAAGTTCTTTTTTTCGTAAAACATTTGTTATTGCAATTCTATATTCATACAGGTTACAAAGAAACCAATGAATTCCTTAGTTCAGTACACAGACTCTGAAGTCAGCTCTGGACCAGATTTTTCTTCTCCACAACCTGATACGGTTTCAGATTTACCATGTAGCAGTATACAGGTTGGTTCTTTCTGATTTGCATTAACTGTTTCATTTATCTATTGTTTTCATTACAAAACTGCACTTTCAGTAGATGCCATCCTGTTTATAATTTGTTTCTCCTTTATAGCAACTCAGTAGCAAAAGTACTGTGGAAGGAGAACATGAGCTTAGAAGGCCAAAGCTTAGAAGGATTAAAGGCATTCCGGTAAGACAAGCAGCATTTTTACAGATAGTTGTTGTATTTATAGGCACCTATTGCATGTTTGGTCCCTATTTAGAATTTTTCTCCATTAGTCAAGTCCAATGTTTTTATGTGGTGACACTGTGTGAACATGCCAGTTACAACCCCTGCCTCTTTGACAGCTTTGGTGTATCATGTACATTTTAAACATGTACATGCTCTATAGTCAGCTGCAAATATATGGTTTGACCCTAAACAATTCTAACAAAAGGTTTCTCTGTGGTTTACAGTAGTATCAGATGTATTTAAAAACATACTAAAAGTTTACCAAAGTTTGACTCCAAGAAAGGCTCAATTTTCAAAATGGCCCCCGTCAGGTCCTTAAAATGACCATTACTCCATTGTATTCCCCCTAAACCAGGAATACTGGTGGCGAATACATGTTTTGACCATGTAATATTTTAATAAGCATATTTGAATAATAGATGAGTGATTACAAGTACAATTAAATATTAAAGAAATTGGTTACAAGCATATTTATGCGAAAAACAAGTACAAGAAATTGCATATTTCTCCTTTCCCATATAGTGTTGGTGGTTTCTGTAGTTCATAACCATTCTTTTGATTCCAATAAAAAATAAATTCATTAGAACTGTGTGGTACTGTAAAATTAGTCAAAAGAGGGCTGCTATGTGAAGGCTCAGTACCGTTAACTGCTTTTATTTATTTATTTTTAAAATTTTAGAATTTTTTTTGCTTTTTTTAATACTTTTCTTATTTATACATATTTTTTATTTTCTTCAGTTGTTTCCTCTTATTCTAGTTTATTTTGTATACTTTTTTGCGCTGTGACCTTCACTAGATTTACCATTAGTCTGCACATTCTTTCTCCCATAGAGGTTGATTATAGTGATTCTCACAATTTCCAACTTGACATGGTCCACAAGTAGTCCATATGCCCTGCAACTGCACTGTTGTGTTCGGCAGACAGTTGTGCAATTACAGTGGATCATCTGCAGGAGGCTTTCTGGAGCAGCAGTCTTTCCATTGCATAGACCCCACAGGTCGGGTCGTGTAAGCTCACTTTACTTTGGCTTGGTTAGTACCACTTCAGAGTGGTTTGGTTGTGCTGGCTGGAAGTACATTGCAGTAGTCCAGTCTGGACAGGACAAGAGCCTGGGACTAGAACTTGTGTAGCATGCTCAAACAGAAAAGGTCTATTTTTACGTTGTAGAGAATGAATCTATCAGAGCGGGCGGTGCTGGCAACATGCTCTGTGAAACTAAGCTGACCATCATGCACCAAACCCAGGTTTCTGGCTGTCCTGAAAGGCGTAATGGTCAAAGAACCAAGTTGAATGAAAAGATTGTGATGAATCTTCGGGCCAGATGATATGACAAGCAGTTTTGTCTTTGCGAAGTTCAGCTGGATATGATAATCCTTTATCCAGAGTGGCATAGCAGAGGTAGGAAAAGCCATGTTTCTTGAATGATAGAACCCAGGAATGTCATGTCAATGTCATAGAAAAGAGCAGTGGTCCAAGCACTGAGCAACATGATCTCACAAAGTTCCGTGGGATAGTCACGGAATTTTGTGCTCATTTTTTTGTCTTTTTCCGTGGCATTCTCATGGATTGGTTACTCAACTGCTTTTTCCTATTTTCAAACCATTTTCACTTCGGTTTAGGGTTAGATTTGGTGTTTGCGTTAGTATGTCACTTTAACTATTGGTTTATACTATTTTTTTTCTGATTTATTCTTTTATATTTTCTAAACTTTAAACAATTGTCGCCTGGAGTTGGGGTTAGAGTTGGGTTTTGGTAGGGATGTCATTTCATGTAAATCCAACCCTAAACTGAAGCGAAAATGGGAAGAAAATAGGGCAAAACAGTTGAGTAACCAATCCGTAGCAGGGCCACAGAAAAATGCGGAGATCCGTGAGAATGCCACGGAAAAATGAGCACAAAATTCCGTGATTATGCCACGGAAATTCGTGAGTTCAGGTTGGCCTTGAGGTACCCCGGTATTGAGACGTTGGGGTTCAGAGACGTCACCTCTCCAGGATACTCTAAATGACCTCCCTGAGAGGTAAGACCTGAACCATAGTAGTGCCGTGCCAGAGACAACCATAGTCTTGATGGTCAACAGGAGGTTGTGGGGATTGACAATGTCAATAGTGGCAGATAGATCCAGTAAAGTCAGTACAGATTATTTGCCCTTGTCTGCCTTAAAGCTTCCATGACTGAGCACAGTTTCAGTGTAGTGACCGCTCTTGAAACCAGACTGGTTGCTGTCTAGGAGGTTATTTTGTGTGAAGGAGGAGGAGAGCTGGTCTAAAACCACATGCTCAAGAGTCTTGGCAATAAAGGCAAGGAGAGATAGCGGTCTGTACTTTTCTAACATTGCAGGATTAATTTTGGGTTTCTACAGCAGTGGTGTTATCCGGGCCTCTTTAAAAGCTGTGGGGAATGTACCAGTGGAAAAAGATAAATTGGTCATGTGGGTGAGAGCAGGGATAATTAATGGAGGAATGGCCTGAAGGAGATGGGTGGGTATAGGATCTATCGGCTCCTATGGTAAAATTAATCTTGCATTTAGCGATGATGCTGGTAATGATGATTCTCTGTTATCTACAGTGCTTTCACATCATGTTTAGCATCAGCTCAGCTTGCTTGGAACCTCAACTGAGGTTGTACTAAAAAAGTATTGTTTACTACATACTGTACCCAGTAAAAGCCCCCAAAAGTGAGCTGAAAAGCTTCATCCTGGTTGTCCACCAGTTTCCATCCCCAAATCTGGGTGGGGGTGTGTGGTTTAAGTAGTCAAGGATGTATTTTGTTTGAACAAAATGGAATACACTTTGCTCCAATATCAAATGTCAGTATTCTCTTCCATCTTCTTAATTGCTAACAATTGTGAATTTAGTTTTGTTAAGTTTAGTATAATGCCACTTCTATACTCAAAAACATCTATAGAGGATGCATTACAGATGTAATACCATATCCAAATTGAAATGAATAACCATTTTAGAGGGCTCACACAAAGACCTCTGTTCAGGCTAATTCAGAGTTGTTTATGATCAAAGTTACACAACTCCAATTAAATTTTTTTTGGGGGGGCAATACATTTTACATTGAATGTCAATTCTGTGTTTTAGCAAGAAAAGGGTATGTGTCTAAAGACACGTATTGAGTAGGATCTACATGGCATAGGCTACATCGTTTACATCTCTGGTTCACCCCAAACAAAGATAAAACCTTACACTAAACTTACAAAATGATGTATTCCATAAGTATATAATCATGTCAGTGAAATTAAGACAAGTCCAATGGATTCAAAGACCCGTAAATCATGGGGTTACACACGCATATTACTTGGCTAGCTCAAATAATGGAGTTAGGATTTTTTAATGGCTTTCTGTCTGTCTTGGATGCCATCTTGAAAATTACACCTTTCTAGTGGTCAAACTTTGATAAACTTTTAGTATGTTATTAGGGACACCTAATACTACAAAAAACAGCTGAGAAACCTTTTGTTAGAATTTTTTTAGGGTTAGGTGTTTTTTTCATATATGCAGCCGCCTACTAGCTCAGGGGTTCTCAAACTCATTCCTGGAGGGCTGGTGTTCTGCAGAGTTTAGCTCCAACCCTAATCAAACACACCTGAAGCAGTTAATTAAGGTCTTACTAAGCATAGAAACTAAGCATAGAAAGCATAAAGGCCCTGTAGGAAAGAGTTTAAGAACCCCTGATCTAGCTTTATATTTTTATTTGTAAATGATTCATGATTTCACCAAACAGTTTTATTTATCAGCCTCTGGCACATTGTAGTGTTTTGTAAGAAAATAGCACAATTATTCCTCAGAATCTGTGAAATGTTAAAATTTCATTCATTGTTTTTTAAGATGGAGGAGACTCTTCATTGGTCTGAAGAGCTTTTTGACAGTCCAGATGAAGAAAATATTCAAGCAGTTGTGCCACGATTGAAGCGGACAAGAAGAAGTTTTGACTCAAGTACAGATGAGGATGAAGATAACGTGGTACATAAAACTGTGCCAAGACATATGAAGTCAAGAAGCATTTTGGTAAGCACCCATAGTTCAAGGCGTGATGTGTAAGAATGTATGTTCCTTGATAAGTAGTGTTGTTTCTGAAAATCTACTGTTACTATGAAAATGTTTTATAATATGCATTACCCATGATCAGTACGACATATTGCATTAAGGAGTAGGTTAAGTATTTTTGCCAGTAAATCCTTAAATGGCAAGTAAAATACTCGGTGCTTGAAACAAGGGGCTCTATCCTGCAACCGGCGCAGTGCAACACAAAGCTCAACGCAAGTTGTGTTTAATAGTATAAGACCAATGCAGCTGCCAATTTTCCATCAAGCGCTCATGTCGTTAAAATAGCAAATCGCCCTGCCCACATTTTTGAGCTCATGGGCGTGCTGGTCTTATTGGGAGGTGTGTCCAGGATAATTCTTGGTGTATTGCGATCTTAATACATCTGAAAGTGACCGTGCCAATGACCCACAAAAACCTGGTCTAAAGTCAATAGCGTGCATTCTAGTATTATTTTAACAGAACACCATAAAATGTGCCTTTAGGAGAATACAACTGTAGACCATCGAGCTGCTTCATCTGTAGCCTGGTAAGAAAGCTCAGTGTGTATGTAAAAGTGCATTTATGTGGATATTTAATCCTACCCATTCCTGCCAAGATGCGCACAAATGACATGCAGTGTGATTATCGTGCAATAGATACACCAAATTCAGCTTTTGAGTAATGCTAAATAATTATTCTTCTAAATATCAAAAAACAAATATTACAAATTGTCATGCAATTTTTAATGTGTCTTTAATCCCACTTCCCTGTTTTCTCTTCTTTGCCGTCTTCCGTGTGTCAATAGCGCAAAATGAGGGCGTGGGGGAAGCGTAGACTTGAATTTATATGGGCATGTTTTTCTAATTACGATCATTTTCAGCCGCGGCATTTATGAAGGGCAGGTATTGCTTACACTTGAATTTCAAAGGTGCGCTCAACTTCATAAATCAGGCGGTGAGAGGAGTGTAAGCATAATCTTACGCCAACAAATACGCCCATTTTTACGCAAGAATGATAAATGAGGGCCATTGGGTCATCCAAATCTTTCCTCACTGCTTAGCAAATTCACCATCATAATAGCAATGTGCCATGGTACAAATGCGCCCTGCTCTTAAAGGGAATGGGAGATGACACTCTGATTGGGTTATTGCATGTTACGGCCAAACCACACCTAATTATTATTTATGCAACGGAGTACAACCCTTTTAGACTATGCACAGACACTTTTTTTTGCCATTAAACTAGCAAAAGTGGATTTGGGCACGCCCAAATGTGTACTGTGCAAAGCTGTGCACTTGGATCGTTAAAATAGGGCTCAAGGTCTGTCTATTACAATTACATGTGCATTCTCGTCTCAAATGTCTATTTTTTTAAGTCTACATTTCTTAATAATTTTGTACATAAAATGCTTCTAGAGTAAAACTTGTTCGCTTTTGATATATCCGTCTTGAAAGTAATAATAATCACGTGGGTCATAAAATGCATAAAAAAACATTAAAAATTGCATGACAATTTGTAATATTTGTATTATTTTTATTATTAATGACGCTTATTGATATTTAGAAGAATAATTATTTAGCATTACTCAAAAGCTGAATTTGGTGTATCTATTGCTCGATAATCACACTGCATGTCATTTGTGCGCATCTTGGCAGGAATGGGTAGGATTAAATATCCACATAAATGCACTTTTACATACACACTGAGCTTTCTTACCAGGCTACAGATGAAGCAGCTCGATGGTCTACAGTTGTTCTCTCCTAAAGGCACATTTTATGACCCACGTGATTTTTATTACTTTCAAGACGGATATATCAAAAGCGAACAAGTTTTACTCTAGAAGCATTTTATGTACAAAATTATTAAGAAATGTAGACTTAAAAAATAGACATTTGAGACGAGAATGCACATGATAATCTAAGGTATTCTTACATAATTATATTTGCATCCTGTGACTTTGTTGTGAACAACAACAGGCTTTAGCCATGAAAATAGAAAAACTATTGTAACCAACAATATTTAGATTTTATACATTATCACTGTAGTCATCTGTGTAGCTATAATTAAATTACTCCTATTGGAAAAACCTAGTTGTGTGTTGTGTAGCTTATTTGTTGTTATATTTGTATAGGTTAATCAGAAGATTTCTGTTGGAACTGAAAAACTAAGTGAATCAAGCCTGGACAGTGGAGAAGAATATGTTCCATCCACAAGCGGGGATAGTACAGATAGTAGCATGAGCCAAGAACTATCATTAAAAAGTCAAGCTGATGCTACAGTAGGTCGTTCACTTCCATGCAAGCGCAAATTCAAGACACCTCTTGCTAAATTCCAGGACAATGACAGAATTGCTGCTATTACACACATCCAACATAATGTTCCTGACAGCAACACATCAAGTAAAGCAACAGTTGGAGATGTATCAGTACTTGTTCCTGCTGTCGTCAGAAAGAGTAATGGATCTCGAATGTACAACAAGCGACAGTACTGCTTATATTGTAGTTCAGCGGTCCAAAAAATGTCTAGGCACTTGGAGCGTGCTCACCTAAACGAGACTGAGGTTTCAAGAGCATTGAGTTTTCCAAAGGGATCCCGTCAAAGGAAATTGCAGCTTGAATTTTTGAGAAACAAAGGAAACTTTGCACATAATGCCGAAGTTATAAAAACAGGGTCTGGAATTCTTGTTCCCTTCAAACAACCAAAAGAAAAGTGTGAGGGTCAAGACTTCATTCACTGTGTGTACTGTCAAGGGTTGTTTCTGAAAAGAGTGCTTTGGAGACACGTGCAGAGCTGTAAATTCAAACCTAGTAGTGTTAAATCTAAACCTGGAAAAACTAGAGTCCAATCCCTCTGTGCGTTTGCTGAACCGGCACCCTCTGCGGTTAGTGAAAGTGTTTGGAAGCTGGTGAGCAACATGACACAAGATGATATCTCTTTTGAAGTAAAAAATGATCAGTGCATCATGGAGTTTGGAAAACATCTATATAACAGGCTTGGAGCTGATGTCAGCAAGCATGAATACATTCGTCAAAAGTTGAGGGAGCTTGGTCGGCTGCGTTTACATGGTAAAGAGGTTACACCACTGCAAACTATCAAAGATTATGTCACACCAGAAAACTTCATGTTAGCAGTTACTGCAGTAAAACACACAGCGGGTTTCAACGAGGAAACTAGCAAATACAAAACCGCAACACTTGCTCTAAAGCTTGGACATGGACTGAAAAATGTGTCCATGCTCCTTGAAACCGATGCAATGATGAAAGGTGATCATGATGGTGCAAAAGCGGCTCGTTGCTTTCGTCAGGTTTATGATGCCAGGTGGAATGAGCTTATATCAGCCAAAGCCTTACAGGGTCTCACAGAGTCCAAGTGGAATTCCCCACAGCTGTTACCTTTTACAGAAGATGTAAGAACTCTGCATTGCTACCTGGATGACAAGCAGCGCCAGTTCTACAGTGACTTGACATCAGAATGCTCATCTTGCAATTGGGCTAACTTGACCAAAGTAACTCTTGCACAAGTTATTTTATTCAATAGGCGTAGAGAAGGAGAAGTATCCAAAATGCTTGTTTCAACATTCATCCTAAGAGACAAATCAGATCCTCATGAAGATGTCAATGTAGCTCTCTCTGAGCTAGAGAAAAGTCTCTGCAAGCATTTTGTGAGACTTGAAATAAGAGGTAAGAGAGGACGGAAGGTGCCTGTGCTCTTAACTCCTGCGATGGTAGATTCCCTTAATTTGCTTGTGGAGAAGAGAAAAGAATGTGGAGTGGCTGATAACAACTCATACATTTTTGCACGGCCATATGCAATGTCCCACTACAGAGGGTCAGATTGCATTCGTGACTTTGTGAAAGCTTGTGGAGCCAAGAACCCCCTCTCACTCACCTCTACAAAGCTCAGAAAGCATGTTGCTACACTCTCAAAAGTACTCAATCTCAATGACACGGAGCTTGATCAACTAGCAGATTTCCTTGGACATGATATCAGAGTCCATCGCCAGTTCTATCGCTTACCTGAGGGCACTCTCCAGCTTGCAAAGATCAGTAAGATTCTCATGGCCCTTGAGCAGGGGCGTTTATCGGAGTTTAAAGGAAAGACCCTAGATGATATCAACATCTCCCCGAATGGTACCAATGCCTTTTTATTAGACAACTATAAGAAAATGCAGATATTGTTTTTCTAGTACACTCCGAATTGCGCTGTGATGGTTTTGTAACCTGCCTTTTTATTTCAGAGACAATCCTGTGTGACAAAGAAATCCAAGAGACCAGGCTGGAGGAGACCAGGCTGGAGGAGACCAGGCTGGAGGAGAACATGCCAGGTATTCATTTCAATACTTGCTGTACTTGTAGATGCATCAGTTTTTCCTGTCTGAGGTATTTGCTTCCAGAAAGATATGATCTGATTTTCAGTATGGTTTTGAGTGTGTATTAGTACATGTTAACGATATTCACATAGTACATACCTCAAAGTAAACGATGGTGCAAGTTATTGTCTCCAACGTTCTAGGACTACAAAAACAATCCGATTGTAGGCAACAGTTTACTTCCTGGGACTTATGATGCAATAGAGACAGACATTATCATAATTCCTCCTGCTTTGACTCAAAGCCTGTAAGTTAGCTCCTGTTAGCATTGCATTGTGACCGAATCTTTCAAACATGGCAGTTTCCGGCGGACTTCAGAGGTATTCAGGCCAATCACAACATACAGATTAGCCAACCTGATCTCACGAATTTCTGTGGCATAGTCACAGAATTTTTTGCTAATTTTTCCGTGGCATTCTCACGGATCTCCGCATATTTCCTTCCATGGCATTCTCACGGATTGGTTACTCAACTGTTTTGTCCTATTTTCTTACCATTGTCGCTTCGGTTTAGGGTTAGATTTACATAAAATTACATCCCTACTAGGGGTGGCACGGTTCATGAAAAAAATCCGAACCGTTCGGAGCGCGTGTGTGTCGTACGGTTCATGGCATGCGGCAATGTATGTAGCCTCGTGCCCTGTATGTGACCTCAGATAGCGTGTTCCCCTTTCGCAAATAGCGCGAAAGAAGAGGTGACTGGTGTGGAGAGTGAGTGCTGCCGGTCATGTTACGTGTAGAAATGGCAAGAGGGAGAGAAAAAGAAGTCTGCCCGCAGTTGGAGGATGCGCCAGCGTCGTATAAGTTTGGTGTGTGGAAACATTTTTTATTTCATGTTACCTATGATGACAGCGGAAATAAAATAATAGATACAGCCACACGCGACAGCCTTCTCTCCGACCATTTATCTAATCTGAGGTAATGAACACTCTTTTACGTCTTTTCGTATTCAGCGCTATTTTTAGCCTTTCGTTGATAAAACGAAAGCGGCTGATTTCCGCGTAGTTTCATTTTGCTAGCGTGTGAAAGTTGCGCGATCTTATTTCATAAACTGCCGCTCAAAGTAATCAGGACAGAAGTGGTCAAAAGTGGACAAAAGAGACAGATTTAAATATTACAGGTGTAAACGTTGTGTTTCTCTCTCGTTCACATATTCTCTCTGCAGTATTTAAGCAGCCTCTCAGTGATAAATCTTAAAGCTACACTGAAGTTGGCATTTTGATAAATGCAAGTTATCTTTGTGTGCTAAAAATGCACACAAAGTTCATGTAGATGGCAATACACACTATTTTTTGCCAAATAAATGAAAAGCATGTTGAAATCTAGGGGTGGGCGATATCTCGATATTCAAACTATATCGATATATTTTTTAAACTCGAAATGGATTTTGACATATCGTATATATCGATATAATGTTTATTAAATTCTGATTTCGCCACTTTGCCTTCTCTGTGTGCTGTGCTCGCCCCCGCCTCCTTGCTTTTGTTCCCCCTCCCCTCGTGTGTTGTCTCATTTAACATGGCGGCGCCCGTCGCGGAATCACCACGAATAGATCTTCCATGATTCCCGTTTACATGTATATTTTACTGTTTAAAACTGCTTAAATTCATTGTTGGGAGCACTCAGCGCGCCCCTGTCTCTCTCTCTCTCTCGTTGCGTGAATCGCTTCGAAGTTCGACCACGCGCGTCTCTCTCTGGTGACAGTGAAAAGGTGGCAGTGCTTTAATGTCCGTTTCTCCGTATACTTTCTTTTTCACGTAAATGTCATCAGTCACGGATGTTACTGACAAAGAAGACAACTGATCTAGTTTATCATGTAGTGATGGGCAGTCCGGCTCTTTCCATTGATTCGGCTCAAGCTCCGGCTCTACATTTTAGTGATGGCAGATCGGCTCTTTTCATAGATTCGGCTCTTCTGGCTCGGCTCCCTTAGAAGAGCCGGTGTTGTGTCGAACTCAGTTCCCCCTATGTTTCCCTTTAGTGTAGTGCTTTTATAGCGGTTTTATCACGTTACATTTAGAAAGATTAAAGATTTGAATTGGTTATACTAAAAAGGCATAATATCATGTATTTTATAATACAATTTATTAAATATTTCATACATTTGATAGTTTCCTATTAGAGTATTTCTTTTAAAATATAGCCTGTCTTTTTCTTTTTTTTTCCTTTACTGGTTGTTTTAAAAATGTAATCTTTGCATACATAATTAAATAAATATTATACATATAATATGATTCATACTGTAAAAATAATTGACTTACCATTAAGAACAATACAGATACATTACAGAAATGCACACATATACATCTCAGTAGCCATTAAAACTTTAAATATATAAATAATAAAACCTATAACGTGATAAAAACGCCATAAAAACACTACACTGAAGGGAAAAATAGGGGGAACATAGGGGGAACAGACTTCGACACAACACCGGCTCTTACGGTCCCACCCCTGCCTGCGTCTGAAGATTCGGCTCTGCTCGTTTGCTACAAAGAATCAGCTCTTCGCGAACGACCCATCACTATTATCATGACTAAACAAACGTTAGCAGTAGTGCTTCACACACACACAGACACGTTTTCTTGATGTGAGAGCTTTTTCTCTCCCTATGATGCGGTGTGCAAGCGCACATGTTCTGTAGTTTTCTGTGTAACAAAAACAGTGTTTTCTCTCATTTAACCCATTTACTCCTAAAACGCCTAAAACCTATGTTATTCCAGGATAAATATCCTTATCTCCTGAGGGTTTTCAGAAAAAATACTAAGAATTTTCAACGTCTACCAAAAACGTAATATCTGAAGTTAAGTTGTTTTATTTTTGAATAAAAAGACTATGTATTTTCTTATTTTATAGTTAAAGTATAATTTTTGTATATATTTTTTTAAATGTTGCAGAAGCACTTTGTTTCTACGTGAACTACCTCTTTGCACTTCAATAAAAAAGCCCTTGTGGATTTTTACATATTTGTTTTGCAGTAGTTTTTTTGGGGAGGGTATTTTCCATGCAAAGCAATCGAGATATATATCGGCTATCGAGATATAGAAAAATATATCGAGATATAATTTTTGCTCCATATCGCCCAGCCCTATTGAAATCATCAATGTCTTCCCTCTCGCTGTGTCAACAGCTCGCCTGGCTTTCCTCAGGGATGTTCCCAATAATGTGCTTAAAGTCAAATTCAGTTTGTGCATGATTACATGATATAACTTTTTTAATACTGTATCCTAAATTATGCATAATTAATACATTAATAAGATAATACATTTCTGGAGTGTTAAAAAAATAACAAGAACCGTAACAACCATAGAACCGTGATACGAACCGAACCGAGGGTTTTGTGAACCGTGCCACCCCTAATCCCTACCCAAACCCAACTCTAACCCCAACTCCAGGCGACAATTGATTAAAGTTTAGAAAATATAAAAGAATACATCAGAAGAAATTGTATAAACCAATACTTACAGTGACAAACTAACGCAAACACCAAATCTAACCCTAAACCGAAGCGACAATGGTTTGAAAATAGGAAAAAGCAGTTGAGTAACCAATCTGTGAGAATGCCAGGGAAGTCCGTGGCTCTTTAACACAATTTGTAATGTTCTCTTTCTTTACGAAGCCAAATCCAAAAAAGCTAATTTGTTTTTGTAAACAGAAATTAATCTAACCTCTCAACCAACTGACTAGTCAAAATTAAAATTGAAAATGAAGAGTTTGGTTCCAAAACGCAATAAATCCATTTTGACAAATTTCAGTAAAAATGTGTTTTCTATAGACCAGTTCAAGAGATGTAAACAACACTGGTCCAGAAGCACTTCCTGTTTCCGTTTTTTAACACTAGATAAACGTTGGGATAAAATAAACCAACAGAACATATAAACCTGAATTAACTGAAGTTAAACAAACATCTTAAAGATAATAATATATGTAAAATAAAAAAATAACTGTCACAAACTGTAACAGGAAGTGTTTCTGGACCAGTGTTGTTTACATCATTTGAACTGGTCTATACCAAGAAAGTGACAAGATGAAAACCACTATTTTCTGTTACAAACTTTCACATAGCATCTTTAGGTTATGGATTTCATAAAAACGAGTTATTTTTTCCACAAAATGCAATAAATCCATGACAGTTTTTTTTCAAAATGCTATACATCTATTCAATCAATGTATAAATGTGCATTCATCTTTGCCATTTTATATTAATTTAGTTGAACAGTTGTACACATTGATTAAAAAATTTTCTTTAATGGCATTAATCAAAACACTTACTTTGTCATATTAATAACACTGTCATTGCTGCGGTTATACTTGACGTCATCATCTAACATTTTTTACAGCGATCATTCCGTTTTATTTTTTCCCCAAATTCTGTTTTGTCCGTTTTAATTTTTGCAAATTCCGTTTTGTCTGTTTTAATATTTAGCAATTATTTTTTGACCCTTTCCTGTTATTTTAGTCATAAAAAGAGTGTGCCTTTAATGTTAATGATTAAAATGAACACAAATACAATAGGAATGACCTTAAATTTATTGAGGTAAAATTTTTTTACATCCCCTGTTTGAAACGCGCACACACACATAAACATTTTACTCAATTCAATGCATTGTTTAGTGTTGCACAAGGCTACGCATGTCAAAGCAGTGGTGCCTTAAGAAGTGCCTTAAACACATTGGTCCAGCGCAACGCGATCCATATTTTAAACACAGTTGCTTGAAATGCATGTAACTTTACAAACATACACAGGATTATTACTTACTGATCTGACTTCAGACAGCATGAACGCGCAGCTCTCTACACGTGAGGATTTGTGTTCGGACTTCAGACAGATATGATAGCACGTGCACGTGAGAGATGTGCAGCGAGAGAGACATGGATGAGAGAGTGCATGTATCTTCGCGCTCCCAGTCAATACAATGGAATGTTGACAAAGCTTACAAAAAAAAGTTCTCCGGTCACATAAGTCACGTGAGAACTGCTTGCAACTGAGGGCTTAGCGTAGAGTCGTGGAGAGCCGCTTCGCCATCGTTTCAGTGTTTTGGAGGGGGTCTGAAATGACGGGAGGGGATGTGTCGCCCAGATTTGCTTCCCCCGGTCTGCATTTCCCACAGACATACGTTGTTCTCCCACACAAAGAAAGAATTTTATTCAAAATATGCAAAATTCATCGAAATTCCGCGTTAACGCTACATTCCGTGTTAATTAGCCAATTCCGCGATTCCGTGATCGCGGAAATTATAGGGCCCTAGTCAATGTGTTATCATGACAGAAACTTAATGCTGTTGGCCCGGGCAAACAAGCACCCGTCTCCTGAGTGCCTCTCACGTAAATTATTAGATGTTGATGGCTTACGTTTCTTTCCCGTCACAGAAAGCCATCACAGGTTTATCAATCACATCAAAGTATTTTGTTTTGTTTGTTTGTTGATCATGAAGTACAAAGTAGATGAGGACATTGTTTGTTTACGTTGTGTTGAATGATGCGCTGGTATTTGTGGAGTGGATTTATTGCATTCAGTAAAGTAGGAGTGGTGTTTATTGTGTTTTGGGAAAAAGGGATAAAAGATGACAGAATAGACCTTTTACGCACTTCCGCATGTTTCGACTGGAATACGTCAACAAAGTGTATTACAACTTCCTGTTATCGTAGTGGCAGATACGAAAAATAGCAAAGTCAAAGAGTCACATTTCTGTGGTGTTCAAGGCTGTTCGTCTTCCAACCAGAAACAGCCCTACCTTTATAATAGTTTATAATAGTATATAATAGTAATAGTAAGTGAAGAAAGTGCCGCAGCAAGAAGTGTGAAGAGTGCAAGAACGGGAAACTTTTGCCAACCGGCATTCTGTCTGTATTAAAACCTCCAGTTTGTGAGGCTCCTGTCTCTCTCATTGATCTGAAGCATCTACCTCTCACTACTACCTGTCCCTGTAGTATATTTGATACTTTAACTGCATGTAACAAGAAAACATTGCGTGTTATCTCTCATATAGAAATACACTACTTTACAGCAGACTGCAAGTAACGTTTACCTAGTACAGCAGCTACACCAAATTACTGGTTATGTTAATGTCATGCCATTTCACCTAAACATAACTTACACACGACATATTCACTGCAATGTGTTAAATCTTATATTACAAATTCACAACAACTAGATTTACAATTAACGTAAACGGAGTTATAGCCGGTTTTGTAGCTAAAGCTTACCTTGATAAATGTGGATAAACTCCGCGTGGAAGAATTTGTATCCCTTATCCAGTTTGTTCCCTTTAGTGGACGAATGTATACCCACACTCTTCACCACATCGGCGCTGGTGAACTTTGGTAGACAAGTTAGGAAAGTTGAAAACACTCTAGCTGCCATTTCTCCACCAACAACGAAGCTTATTTTTTTATTAGATGTTTTGGTCAACAAAAAATTCCATTTGCATCATTTTGCACATGAAAACATAAAAACTTATAAGTACATACATACAGTTTTGCATATACACATACAAAATCATTCAAAAGAAAAAAAAACCTTCCCTTCCATTACACTTTTATTGACCAAAAGGTGTAGGCTGAAGCAAAAGCTTAAACCCCTACTACTATCCCTGCTTATACCGGAATTGCGTTTACACTTTGACGTATTTCCGTTTTTTGCGTAAATGGTCTAAAACACGGCGGATATTGGATTTTGCATTAAATTAAGAATTTACTTTTAAATACTGACCTGATATAATACTGATTTGGGCAGTAATTTTTTTTTCAAAAATGGCGTTTATCGCGTTTTGAAACCAAACTCTTCAAATATTGTTCCCAACTCCAACAATGCAGTAATAACAAAGAATACAATGTAGGGGTGTGCAAAAGAATATGGGCACAATCTCTATCAATTACCATATTGTAAGAAGGTGGCCAAAGAATTAAGCATAATATATAAATATATATAAAGTATGTACATGTAAACAGTAGCTTGTAGCGACAATATACTACTTGTGGAGTCAGTAGTGTCATCATTATCTAAAGTGACGCAGTAAAAGAATGTACAGTGCCTATAAAAAAAATCATCATACCCCTTTGAAATAGTTGTTTTGGTCTTACAGCCTTAAATCAAAACCCATTAAACATGTTTTTAGTGAGTTACTCCATTAGGTAAAAGTGAAAACCTGCATACTCTAGGCCCACCATGGAAGGGTTTGGACACCCCTGACTTAATTAATTGATTAAATATCCGGTTTTGTTAAGTAAATTTAAGAATTATTCTAAGTTTTTCTTAAATGTTGTTTTTGCTTTGATGTCATGGGTTATATGTACATAGACATGGCAAATCATTTTTATATATATATATTAATTTCCAGGGTGTAATGTGACAAAAGATGAGGATTTCCACAGAGTATGATGATTTTCTATAGGCACTGTATACTTATGAAGACTATACTAATCACAATAGGCTCATGTGCAGTATTTGTTCTTTTTTTAATTAAACAGATTCTGTGGTGAGCACACGATTGTCCAATGTGACATCTCAAAATGAAAATCAGCATCCAAGGAACAAGGATTGTGTTGAGGACACAACTGAGTCACCATGTGCTTCAGGCAGTCGGATGCGAAATTACACAAAGAAAAACTCTCAAGCTATGCAATTATCATCTCCAAAAAAGGGTGAGTGACTTGTGTGAATGATCTGATTAACTGAAACACAGTGCTACTGTTCTCCAACAGTATTTGTAGTGCAGAGGTGTCAAGTAACGAAGAACAAATACTTCGTTACCTTACTTAAGTAAAGTATAGATACCCAAAATATCTACTTTAGTAATTATTTTTCAGACGACTTTTTACTTCTACTCCTTACATTTTCACGCAATTATCTGTACTTTCTACTTCTTACATTTTAAAAATTGCCTCGTTACTTCTATTAATTTCGGCTTGTTTTTTTTTTACATTCTGGTTCGTCATCGTTAAAAAAACCTATCTTGATAAATTGCATCATCCGGATGAATGCGATTGTGGTTGGATGAGAAGTATAAACATACACCATTCCGAAACCCTATTGGTTTGTACGCAATTCCCGCCGTACGCAATCCCCGCCCCCCCAGCTGACTGCAGATGATCAAAAGTTTGTTCGATAGCGCTGCACAGAAAAACATAAAAGAACCGCGAGAGCGATTAGAAAGCATGCGGAGCAGTTTGCTCTCGCGATGCTTTGATATCATCCACCATAAGTTTGTACAGTAACAGAACGTGGCATTCTGTCTTCAAATGGAAAAGTACGAAATAAAACTCGCGCATCACTTTCAGGTCAGTTCACATTGACAAGCCTGTGTAAATATATAGCTGTCTGCTGACACCAACCCATCTGTGTGATTTAAATAGCATAACAATGTACCAATTTATAACTTCAGTTGTTCAACTTAAATGACATTGTGCTGCGTTGCGTTTTGAAGCATGGCAAAGATATCTATGCCAAAGACATCTGTTGTTTTGTATTATACCACGGGTCTGTTGAATGCTGCATTCTGATTGGCTGAGAAATGTTCTAAAATGTAAACCGCACACCTAACTTGTCAAATGTCTTAAAAATAGGCACCAGAGCAATGTTTGTGGTAACCGTGGTATAAGCGGAATAATTGACTCCGGTCCTTTGAATTATTTGAAAATAATGCACACCTGCGGTGTAACGGCACTCCGCTTCGCGTCGTGCCGCATTGCCACCTTGGTGTGCATTATTTTCTTATAATTCAATGGCCCGTCGTCAATTATTCCTTACATAACTGCCCTAAATTTTATTTGCATTAACAAAACCTACTTAGCTAAATGCTTGAGTGTTAAATCAATGAAACACATAACCATACATTCCAACTTTTGCTTTTGTTAATAGACATCAGCTGTTTCCTTAAACCTGACTTAATTTACTTACAAGAAAGACATAATTCTCCAAAATTGCTTGGATTTATACTGACATGTAAGATCAGTTTTGTCACATTAGATTAAGCTAAACTCCATTAGCTAACACAAGTACAGATGCAGAAATATAGGCTATAATATAATTGCATATTTGTATAATTGTAGTTTGTGTTGCTGTCAAAATACAATTATAAATGATAACAATAGCATATTTCTATTCTCACACATACTATAGTTGTGTGTGATTTTGTTGTTTTTTAACTAAAGAGGTCACCACTGTAAAAGTTTGGCCAGCAGCGGCCCTGCTCTGAAGTTTGACTTTTTACACTATTAAAATATTTATAGGCAACTAGTCATTATATCTTTCTCTCTATGGAACACATGTTAATGCTCAGTAGTACACACATGGTTCTTTTAATGCAGTGGTTATCAAACCTTTTTTTTTCGGCCTCCCTTGTGCACGGTGGATTCCTTCGCGGCCCCCCAAAGAAAATGTATGACATAAACATTATAAAACTTTAAATTTGAATTAAACAAAACATATTAAATTAATCAATGTATTGCTTTTGTTTAGTTACCTTATTTTTCTGAGGTTTAATTACACAGAATTTATAATAAAGTAATGTTTTTCATAAAATATTATACAATTGGGGCCCCTGGCACCATCTCGCGGCCCCCAGTTTGAGAACCACTGCTTTAATGTATTTGTTTGCATTGTACTAAAATGCGTTCATTTTTAATGGGCATATACCGTATGTGGTTGAAACAGATAGCCTAGTGCAGGGGTAGGCAACGTTGGCCCTGGAGTGCTGATGTCCTGCAGTATTTAGCTCCAGGTTTAATCAAGCAGACCTGAACAAACTAATCAAGGTCTAAAAAGTCACCTGAAACTACAGGTAGCCAAGGTTTTATAAGGGTTGGAGCTAAAATCTGTAGAACATCGGCACTCCAGGAGGACGTTGCCTACCCCTGGCCCTAGTGCATCCCACATTTTTTAACATTAACATTTTAACAACACTATAGTTATTATGGCCTTTAGAAATGTTTGTTTTTTTAGATGAGATAGGGTAGTGCACAATAGGCCCCTGTGGCGTGGCCTAGGCTTTTTCCGTAATGAAATTGTTTTTCCTTACATTACTTTTACTTTTATACTTCAAGTAGGTTTGAAACCAGTACTTTTTCACTTTTACTTGAGTAAAAAGCTTGAGTTGATACTTCAACTTCTACAAAAGTCTTTTTAAAACCTAGTATCTATACTTCTACTTGAGTAATGAATATGAATACTTTTGACACCACTGTTGTAGTGAAGAACTCAGTTTAATTTAAAGGAAGTGTTTTTAGCAAGTGATTTGTTTTGTTTATGGGTTTATAAGTTTGGTTATAGGGTTGTGAGAATACTATTAAAACTTTAAAAATTTGTCCTGCTTTCAAGTTTAGTAATTTCATTCTCATTTAGGTCGCAAACCAGTCAAGAAGAAGAATTGGCAGAAGGTGGAGGTTGATGCAGTTGAAAAACACATGATGCACTTCATTGAATCCTGTCGTGTTCCAGGAAAGGCTGCCTGCGATTTGTGCCTCAAATCTGAGCCGGAAGCCCTAAAACAGAGGGACTGGCTGGCTATTAAATTTTACATCAAAAACCGGATATCTGCTCTAAAAAGAAACATATGCTCCTGAGCTGCAAGTATCATTTGTAAATGGCTAAATGTTATATGGTCAGATTTTAGGGAATTTTAAATGTTTTTCCAAATTGAATGTTTTCAACATCTGGGCAAAATGTGGTTTTAAAATCAGCCTTTTTAGTTCTAAAGGTAAACTAATTCTTCAGTTCCAGCTTGTTCTTTTGCCGTCTACAGTTATAGACAAGTGTTTTTTCTGTCCATTTATGTCGTTATGAGCGACAGTGTTACATCGTTACATATGATTAAATAAAACGAAAGGTTACAGCAACGTTTTTTTGTCTAATGTATTATCTCATGAAAAACTGGTTTAATGTTTAATTGTCTTAAAGCAACACCAAAGATTTTTTTACCTTAAAATAATGTTTACAAAAAGTTTGTCATTCATCCACTCGAAACAGGGTGAACGGCACTTTCACATTCGCTTTGCAGCCCTCTATCGGCCAAAACCGCCCTAAAGAAGTTTCCAACCATCGGGATCGCAGTCCTGTAGTTCGAGTGAAAACTACAAAAACTTGCTTTACGGGCAGACCTACAATCCAATAAGAGCCAGCTTTGCTGCAGTATTTACGACAGTGGTAATGGACAATTATGCTTCTAACCTGTAGGGGGAGCAAATAGCAAAAACTCTTTTTGCTTTAACATGGAAATGTTATAGACGGTTTAAGCAGTAACAACAAAAACAAGCGGCTCTCGCGGTCCGCACGTAACTTCCGGTAAACTCCGCTAATAATAAATAACCACAAAGTACTTTAAACGTAGTTTATTTATATAACAAGCAAAAAAAACAACACATGGATTACCTAGGAAACCAAAACATTTGTTATTTTCGACGAGGCATTTGTTCAAGAGATAAGTTTAGCAACTAGTCAGACCATTAAAAAAACGAAAGCGGAACGTTTTCAAGACGTTTATCACGTGCGTCCGATGAAACCTTCTATACATTAACTACACATACTTGCTTGTGATTTCACAGTCATCGGGTCCTGGAAAGTACTAAAAATAAGATAAGTGGTGTTGTTAAATTTTTATATGTTTTAATGTGTTCTGGTCTTGCCTGGTTTGAAACAAAGCATAAAACATCAAAGAGAAATGTCCCACAAAATAGGGTGTATAAACCTGTAAATATACATTAATATGTATGTATGAGAGGCAAATATCCAAAAGCATCTTAATATCAACTCAAATGCTGTTTACTTTGTTCAAGTGATACTGTGAAGTAAAGGATATAGATTTTTATTCAACTGAAAGACAATGTGCAAAGGGCCCCACAACTAATGAATAGTAAATGCATGGCCTCACGAAGTATGTAAAACCTGAAGTGTGTGTAGGTGGACCCACAAGGAAGGAAAACCAGTTTGGGATCCCACATGTGACGGCCCAGTCAGGTCTTGTGCAAAAGTTCTTAAATTTGAGATTATCATGTGAGATATGTGTTGATGAATGTGTTCTGACCTTGCATGATTTTTTTAAGAAGCGTACCTCTTCTAGAAAGGGTGGATCCCACAAGTGATGTCCCAGTCATGGGGCCTCGCAAAGTAACAAAAACAAGGATGTGTGTGTGTGTGTGTGTGTGTGTGTGTGTGTGTGTGTGTGTTTAGCCTTCCTATCACTGAAACTCAAAGTCTTACACTGCCCTCTACAGCAGCAGCAACAACAACTCTCTCATATTTAACTACATAAACCACATTCCAAATATGTCATAAGTCGAAGCACACTGAGGCCAAATAGAGCTCAGGTATCACCAAGCTAATTTTAGCTCAGCACACAGGAAAACAAAAAAGAAATCTTTAACAAGCACCATAAATTTGCACAGTAACTCATTTTCACTGAGGATGAAAGACTTATTAAAGCTTCAGATGCTGCGCGGCTAGAAATGCCCAAAGACAAACATGCGGGATGAAATGTGTGTTTACCTTACGCTCCTCCAAGGCAACGAAAAAACAGATACACACTGAATGTTCTCAACCGCGAGGTCTCACAACATTAATAACTTGGCCACGATTTTCCTACTGAGTGGGTCTCTCAGTGCGCCCAACCAAAGTTTTAGGACACGTTGGCCACACTTAAAAATTGTGTTTCTATTCATATTGTAAAAATTATAATTTTAAAGAAATACATAAGCACACCTTTATAAAACAGTTAGGTTTAAAATAAAATAAAAATGTATATTGACAATATACTTATTTTGTGTAACATGTCCATATGGTTAATGTGATGAACTTCACTTGTGGCTACTACTAGAACACCTTAGGAGCCGTGATTTTTAATCCACTAAAAATCAATAATAATTACCTTGAAAAGTGAAGTAAATTTCAATTTAAAAATCCAGCATTATTTGTTTGTAGATGTCATGTGCCTTGATATTTTGTATCTAATGTAATGACTTCAGATAGTTCTAACTTCAACTTCTTAGGGCAACTGTATTACTAAAAGACATAACTACCTCACAGTGTAGAAATAAATGACACCAGAGGAAACCTCCAACAGAAACCTGCAGAGAGAGAATTTTCCATCTGCCTGGGACTGAAATATAATCTGACCCTCTTTTCCTACAGCAGTGAAGAGTCTCCCATGTGAGTAACAGTTCAGGAAACAGAGAGAGAGAGAGAAAGAGAGAGACTATGGCATGCTTGTCTGGCCTTCAGGCCTCTCTTTCTCTCTTTTGCTAAACCACAACCATGCAACTTCCCTCTGAAGCGCAGTTTGGTACTCAGTCTTTCAGCACCCACAGCCTGACCACCAATTCATCTGGACTATGACACAGACACTCAGATGTGCTTCTTTTGGTGTAAATGTTTTTGAGGTTGTGTGTAAATCTCTCTGGCTTTGCATCTTTGTGAGATCAAGGAGACGTGAAAGGGTTTGACACAAAGGTGGCTTAGTTGAAATTTTATTTAAAAAAAAGTTTAATCTGTATTTTACAGCTTGGTATACATTGTCGCATATATAACGTGTTTGGGGCCTAGAACTGGTCCCTGTGGTACACCGCATTTAACCTGTGATGTAATAAGTAGCTTTGGGTGCAGCTAAACATTTTTTCAATATTTATATATCTGCTCTTCAATCACTTAGTTTACTTATTTTTAATTAGAGTAACCATAATTGATAACGCACTGTATGTTTAAAACTAAACATGAAAGATTTGATTTTCTTAATGCATCTTCTTATTCTTCCTTTATCTGATTTATTACCTTTAAACACTTGTTCTTGAAAGGATAGTTCACCATATTGATTTGCTCACCCTCAAGCCATCCTTGATGTATATGATTATATTTTTCAGATAAAGTTATATTAATAAATGTTCTGGCTGTTTCAAGCTTTATAATGGTAGTAAATAGTGCATATGATTTAAAGCCCAAAAAGTCCATCCATCCTTCACAGAAGTAATTTACACAGCTCCAGGAGGTTAATGAAGGCATTCTAAGGGAAATCGATAGGATTTTGTAGGAAAAATATAAAACTTTACAAATTAAAATAATTAGCTTCTAGTAAATTCTGACACGCTTTTACGAGTAAGTGCGTTTCCAGCGTATGACTTAAGACATAATATAGGAAAAATATAGGAAAGCATTGTGCTGGTCGGAGACATAACTGCAAACAATTTTGCTTTGAGGGCTTTTTTCTGCTCATTTGCCTGCTTTGAATAAAATTAAACAGAATGATTAATCTTCCTTAATTTATTTGCAAAGAAAGAAAACATTAAGTACAATCAATTATTTAAAGTCTTAGTTACTATGATGGTATTGAAGTATAGGGTGCAGGTTTGAAAGGAGAACTGTTTGACTACACTATCTATCCAACAGCCACAAACTCGGGCTTTTTTAGTTTCCCGTATAGAAGCAATGGCATTGTTGTTTCCTTTGAGAGCTTTTAAGCTTTCATCCAATTTTATAGTCGAACAAAGCCTGCAGAGCTTTGTTCAAAATCTCAAAGCTGCCGCAGAGCTCTGAAGAGCCACATAAAATATGAGTGGAAAAATGAAAACCGCAGTATAACAGAAAAGCAGACGCAAACATAAAAGCTTTTTTATATTATGCAAATGCCTTTGAATCCAACATTGAATTTGCCTATGTGAATTTCTTGGATTGTGACCCTTTTATATTTTTAAACATTCATATTTATGATCACAGCCAATCGTGCTATAGAAAATCAATAGCCTCCCTTAGAGACACATGCTTAAAGATATTTTTCTAAGTGGATGGTTCCTGACCAAAATGAGCTGCAAACTGGTCTTTATATGTTGCAACTTACAAGTACGTACATGTATTACAAAGATCATTGCTGGGACTGGGAAAAGAAGCCATTTTCCTCTTAATTATGTCCCATAAAGTTAAGTGTAACAGAAAGATGCCATTTATGTTTATATTAAAAGACCTATTATTTCTAAGGCAGTGCACCCCTCGTCCCGTTTCGTTTCTTCTGCCCGTGTCTCTTCTCATGTTCAACTTCAAGTTAAAAGACTCCAGAGATCCAGAACGGCTGTGAAAATACACTTGCCACATCATAAAAAGAGGATACGGCCGGCGTAAAACCCAGACGATAACCGAGTTTGTGTGTGCACTTGTTTGCGTAAGACGAGAGGAAAGATTCAGAAGCTCGGTGATTAAACATTTAATGACGGAATAATTCACATTCCTGGATTAGGTGCTATATTAAAACGGATTGGAAAAGTGCATCTACTGCCCCGAGAAATATTGCAGTTCTTGTTGAGGTTTTACACCACGAAGAAAAGTGAGCTGTAAACTATACATAAAGCCTAAATCAGTTCTCGGTCTGGACATGCGCCAAATATCCATAGGGCATTAGCAACCAACTGGTGAACCTCATTAAAAAGTAGAGAAACCTATAACCATTAAAAGCCCATTAAGCAGCATGTAATTTTGTGGAACTAAATAGCAGAGAGTAATCTAAAGCACATGAAAGCCAGCTGGGAAACTAAGCAAATTGTTTCGATTAGGGGAGAATCCATCATCAACAACACCAGCCTGTTTTGATGACGTTCAATTCATTCTCTCGCCGGTATCTTTCCCTCTCTACTAATTTCCTCTATAATGACACAGATTGATGCAGAAAGCAGGCGACAGTGTTTGACCTAAATACCCACAATACACTTTAGTTTGCATTAAAAAAACTGAATTGGGAATTACAACCAGAATCATTTTTCTATTCTCACTTCCAAATACTGAAACCAAATATTTGTGTTAGAATTTTTTTAATATTTTTCCCGAAAAAAATCCGAAATCGTGTACTGTTACAGTAACAGTATGTTATATAGTATAGCCTACTATAGCATACTAAATAGTGTGTATGGGTGCAGTATACATTTCAGAAATACTGTCCCAAATGACACCCTAAACATTACTACAAGTTTTCACTTTCATGATGTAACGCCGCTTTGAATGTCGGAAAGAAGTGTGATGTGAAGCTCATACAAGTGCAGGCTTTGTGCGCATCAATTGTTCATATTGTAGCTCTTCAGCAATCATATAAGCACGAAGACAGAGCTGTACTTATAACCACATTGTGACTTTATTGAGAAACTTCTTGTAAACAAAAAACGGCACAACATTACTTCTACTTTTTTGGAAACCGCCCTCTTAAGGTGGACGTACTGAATACTCTAAGTTCACACTGCTTTTCTGCTCATATGTGACCCATGTCTGTCTCTTTGTATGACCGTGTGAACAGCACAACCCACATGGAATCTGATCTTTTCAATTCTGATTTGAGCCACTTCCATATGTGGTTCTAAATCAGATACAGGTCGGATGTTTTGCAATGCGACCTCAGTCTGAACAGTCGTATCGGAATTCATGCGACTTTTACGTCATTCTAGATTGATGTGCGTCACAATTGTGGAAATATGCACCAACGGCATGTTTGCAAAACTAATTAAAAACATTCAAAACATTAAATATTAAGCTTCTGTTGCACATCGCCTTATACATGAAAGCCCCAAACACGCAAATACTGTAAGTGTGTTTGACTTTCCTGAAGCGTTGTCCAGATGACGGACCTGCATGTGACCCGGGAGCAGACTGTCTCGGCTTGTATTGTTCGCTCCCACGGAACTACGGAGATAAAACGCGTCGACTGGCCGGTCTGCGCAGCTCCGTATGAAGTCCACAACACCCGCTCTGTAGTCTGCACGTTAATTCCTGTATTACCGCGTGCTGCGCGTGACATAGTATTGTTCTTTTGCGCATGCGATGCAGTTCAGGACCACAAACAGTTCACACAGCTGTCTGATTTTAGCCACATATTGTGAACAGTCAAAGAAAAAATCAGATCTGAGCAAAAAATCAAAATTGAGCATTTATGTTTACAATGCGAACGCAGTCTAACTTATGTGAACCATCTTCTTAAGGTGGACGTACTCAATATGTGTGTGTGTGAATTATGTAAGTGAATCAGTGATATGTGAAGCGCTTGCATTTGACACTACAATATGGACCTTTAAGGGGGTGTCCATGAGCATCCTTTTCAAACCTAAAATGACCAATGGGACACCCTTCGGTCTTGTGGACTTTGAACGTCCACGAGACTGCAAGTCCACATGAAGTGCGCCATTTGGGATGTTTTCATTTTCATGTGACCCACATGTCCTTTGACCTATGACGTAATCAAGACGACCTTGGCCATAATTTACTTATGCGTTGATTAACAAGTACAATTAAATCATGAGGAATACATTTCTTGGTACCAAAATCACTTTAAGAGATGTCTGGATCATAGATTTCTGGAATTTTTATTTTATTTGTATTTTTTGGGTGGTCCTCAGCCCGCACAGGATAGTAAAATGTCTATCAAATCCACACTTAAAAATCTAGTTAGGTCATCCAGGTACTTTTTGCAACCTATCCTCCAACCCAGTTGCTTTGGTCGATTGTCCATTTCACCAAATATACGACCAACAGATGCATTTACTAAATTAGCGCCTCCACCGGCAGCAGGTGAAACTTAATAAATTAGGGTATAAAATTATATTTTGGGGTATCATTTTGCTATGATAACATGTAATGGGATAGGATTTTAAATTTAAACCACCAGGATTCATTGTATTATATTACACATTAAACTATCCAGGCATTTAGGGCAAATAATGTACACAATTATTTATTATATTATATAAACACAGCATACAAAACAATCACAACTTTTTAAAAATGTACTTACAATATTCCATGTGTACCAAGGTCAAACCATCGATTTATTGGAAGAAAAGATGCAAAACTGATGACAATCCGCTGTACATATCAGATCCTGTGTACACTGATTCCGCCAGAAGTAGCGATGATACGTCATCTATGATTGTAAAAAGGCATTGGCTTTCGAGTGTCTCGTGACCGATTGCATCATTACGTTAGTTAAGAATGTGAAGCGCTATTGGCTCTTGTGACCGACAACGTAATGCTGGTTTATGTTTGAATGAGATCTGACTGTGCGTTTTGATCACAGAGTTCTTCATATAAAGTAATCGTATGGCTTCAGTTCGCAAGGTTTGCAACATGAATGGTTTGTAATACTTTTATACTGTTTAATGCAATAAATACCTGACTGTACTTTTACTTGCGTGTTGTGTTTTGTATGATTGAGAAGTGGTTGGGTTTAGGGTAAGGGTGAGGGAGGGGTTAGATGCTCCAAAATATCCATAAATGTTAAATAAATAACCATAAATGTTTATGAAACCGTTTCTACATTTACAAATAAAAATTAAATGTGTCTAATCTGATGTATGAGGCAAAAACCTTAAAACGTAACAACAGATTGTATAAGCTACTGCTACTAGAGGACACTTATCCCTTAACTCTTTTCCCGCCAGCATTTTTCATGATTTTCACAAAAGTTTAATGCCTTCCAGAAAATGCTCCTTTTTAAATATATAAAGATACAATATATGAAATAAAAGAACAGACCCTCTGCTTTCAAACAAAAAAAATCAGTTTCATCCTACCTTCATGTGTTCTGTTTTATCACTTCTCAAATATGTTTAGGTTTCATCAAAAACACCAAATTTTGAGCAAAAAGTTGAGATAATTCCATTTTTGTGAAGGACTTTTGATAGAGATCAGATGCAGAGCGATCTTTAAAATATACACGGACTTACAGCTGTTTGCCCTAGGGCAATACTTTCGGGTTTTATAAGTCGCGGAAGATAATAGCAGTATTGCAGGTTGACAAGATAACTCCTCAATGGCAGGGAAAGAGTTAATATGTCACTTTACGTTGTAATAAGGTGCTTGCACAAACAACCTATGAGGTCGTTATTTTTGGAGGACAGTCTCACTTTTTGCGTGCTGTTTTTCGAATACTATGGATTCAGACATACTCCTCACCTCGCATACAGATTTTCACCTATTATATTGCCGATTTTCAAAAAGCGAGTGTTTTAACATACATTGGCTGTATTTTCTGCACCGCTACTCAATGAGTCATGAAATGGAATGAGAATGAACGGATATCATGTTGTTTTTGATAGTTTCACTCAAAACAAACATAAAGCCTGACATGGACAGTACAAATTGAGAATGATTTGCTCTTATGTGAGCCGATTCTTTACAATGGATCGGTCAAAAAGCCTTGTGAATGGGATGGAGGTGTATTTAACTCTTTCCCCGCCGTTGATGAGTTATTTAGTCAATTAAGAAAACACGCTTTCCTGACGAGTTTTTACGGTAATCTGTATTTCCACTGTTACCCAACTTATAAAACACGGATGCATCAACTGATTGAGAAAAATCCAAGAGGGTTTAAAGGACAAGTTCGGTATTTTACACTTAAAGCCCTGTTTTCAGATTGTTTATGGTGAAATAGAACAGTTTTGACTGAAATTTCAACACATGCGGCTGCCCCGAGAATTTTCGGGTGTTTGTTGTTTCACCTCACACCTCTACAATGGGTTTAATGGTGCACTGGAACAATCCTTCCTAAAATGCATTAAACTTTCTTTACAAAGACATGAAACTCACCGAGTTGTCACACTGTAAAAAATTACTCTTGAGGGTGTTAAATTTAACCCATGAAAATTAGTTATAATTTAATTACATATATAAGCTAGCAAGTAAAATAAAAAATAATGGGTATATTCTACCTTCACTATCCATTTTTTAACAGTAATAACTGCAATACTAAAAAAATAAGTATCATATACCCCAAAATATTGGCCTTAGCACCGCAAAGTGCGCATGAATCAACATCCAGGCGGGACTCGAGTCATAATTTTTCATATCATATCGGCGGGAGAACTGCAGTTTGTTGACAGGTAAGTTTTTATTTAACTCGTTGATATGATCATGAATGGAAATGTTAAGTTGTTTAACGGTAAAATCTACCAGAAGTTTAGTCATTTGCGTGCTTCTCTGTCTCTGTTGTCGACAGATTGAAAGGTAGGCTATGTCAGTCAGGTTAGCTTTGAATGAAACATTGCCCAGTTCTTGCACCTGCGAGTACGAACAAAAATCCATATTTGTGATTAAAATATTAACTTCCATTATTATTATTTACATGTCTGAATCTCGTGAACACCAGCTGCTCAATATGAGTGGTTGAACTTGAGCAAGCCACGTGACGAGAGAGAGCAGCGGACGGTGTATGTACGATACAGACGGGAGGGCGTCGAGCAGACAAACAACGGTGAAGCTGTCGATGCTAGATAATTACTGTTAAAGTTTTCTTGCATTTATCTGTTAATATATTGAGTTTTGTTTTAGAAGGGATCCATTTATGAAGCCATTTTATTATTATTATTATCATTTACGGAATTATAATTAACGTTGCCTTTCCATGGGCTTTTTAATTTAATGTCTGTTCAAAAAAGTACTTCGGAGTTCATATGTTATATATGTGACTTGTATGTGAAGTTAAATCACTTAAAATTGAATGTAAGTACGTTCTTGTTAGTGTTCAATGTTTTATGCATGTGTACTGTGAGTTATAGCATAATATGAAGTTGTATTTTTGCACTTAATAAGTTTTAAATGAAATTGAAATGTTTGTTTGTATTGATATAGCATGCTAGAGGTAAATGAGATCAGTTTTTCCTCTCATATTATTGTCTTCTTTAATTTTCTAATGATAACGTGAAGAACAGTATTTAGGAATCTTGCTTTTAATGGTTTTTTAACATCTCATGAAGACTTTGGTTTATTTTTTTATGAAATAATATGTTCAAGAAGCTTTATGTAAAACTATGATATGTTGTATTTCACTTGAAATGTATTGGGGTTATTTTGTACTTCCATTAATTAGTTTTAAATGTTTACAGAATGTTATTTGGTCAATAAAGCAAGCAATTTATGCAATCTTGTGTATGACTATTTTCTTATTAAATCCTCTCTGAATAAGTAATACGTAATCTTTCTTAATGGCTAATCATTATTAATAATAATTTAATAGATCTGTGGCTTAATACCAATAGGGTTAATGTTACTCATTTTTTATGAGTAATTAGTTATGAAAAAAATTAGGTAGACCTTACCTATTTTTTTTTAGTTTATCATAGTAATTAAATTTAGGTACTCTTTACTCAAATATATAGGATATAATTTACTCAAACAAAGTGAGTGCAAATTGTTACAACAATTTTATTGGGTAAATTCTATAGGTTGTTTTTTACAGTGCAGGGGTGTTCACTGATATGCTCACACAAAAATTGCTGCAAAATTACGCATTCCAACAGGTTTTATCATAGTTTTTTCTAATCCATTGACTTGTATTAGATGTGCTGTGAGGTACGGTATTAATCCGCAACGGGAACGTCGTTTGTATTCTTGCAATTGGCAAAGGCGGATTATCGCCACCAACTGGGCTGGAGTGTCTATTATTCAAGCTCTCGGGTGTGAGGCGTTTGGAAAAATAGGTCCACAAGTTTACAACGAATGCTAAAACACCTGTTGGAAAGGTGTGTATGGATCATGAACAATATGTAAACAGGGCTTTAAGTGTAAAATACTGAACTTGTCCTTTAAAAAGTGGAGGGTCTGTTATTTTATTTGATATATTGTATGTTTATATATATATATATATATATATATATATATATATATATATATATATATATATATACAGTCTTGTTCAAAATAATAGCAGTACAATGTGACTAACCAGAATAATCAAGGTTTTTAGTATATTTTTTTATTGCTACGTGGCAAACAAGGTACCAGTAGGTTCAGTAGATTCTCAGAAAACAAATGAGACCCAGCATTCATGATATGCACGCTCTTAAGGCTGTGCAATTGGGCAAGTAGTTGAATTAGTTGAAAGGGGTGTGTTCAAAAAAATAGCAGTGTGGCATTCAATCACTGAGGTCATCAATTTTGTGAAAATACAGGTGTGAATCAGGTGGCCCCTATTTAAGGATGAAGCCAACACTTGTTGAACATGCATTTGAAAGCTGAGGAAAATGGGTCATTCAAGACATTGTTCAGAAGAACAGCGTACTTTGATTAAAAAGTTGATTGGAGAGGGGAAAACCTATAAAGAGGTGCAAAAAATGATAGGCTGTTCAGCTAAAATGATCTCCAATGCCTTAAAATGGAGAGCAAAAGCAGAGAGACGTGGAAGAAAACGGAAGACAACCATCAAAATGGATAGAAGAATAACCAGAATGGCAAAGGCTCAGCCAATGATCACCTCCAGGATGATCAAAGACAGTCTGGAGTTACCTGTAAGTACTGTGACAGTTAGAAGACGTCTGTGTGAAGCTAATCTATTTTCAAGAATCCCCTCTGTTAAAAAAAAGGCATGTGCAGAAGAGGTTACAATTTGCCAAAGAACACATCAACTGGCCTAAAGAGAAATGGAGGAAGATTTTGTGGACTGATGAGAGTAAAATTGTTCTTTTTGGGTCCAAGGGCCACAGGCAGTTTGTGAGACGACCCCCAAACTCTGAATTCAAGCCACAGTCAAGGCCGCCTTAATGCACGGGCTTACCTGGGCTGAAGCCCAGGGGCCTCCCAAGTTCAAGGGCCTCCCAAGTTTGCGTTCATGATGAGCTGAAAAGGTCATATTGTTTTGTAACTTGTCAGGTTTTCTGTCAATCACTCTAATTGAACGTTACATGGCTGCTGATTGGTCCGTTGTAACTTAACGTGAAATAAAATGTCAGACGTAACATATTTTTTATTCCGCGTAATGTAATTAAGTGCGCGTTGTCAACTTGACATTCCTGCACGTTAGACTGAGTATGACAGAGAAACAGGAATTAATCCACCAACAAATGAAAGAGTATTTTCTGAAATTTCATAATAAGCACTAGTGAGGTGCAGGTCTCTCTCTTTCGTGCGCGCGCTCGCTCGCTCGTTCGCTCTCTCTGTGCTCGTGCAGCTGTCTGAGTCTCTGGCATGCAGAAGTCTCTCCAAAAGTGCACAAGAAACTGTGCCGCTAAATTAAGAAAGGAGTTCCAGCACATAATGCTGTTAGTTGTTATAAAGTTTAAGTTTACTCGCGTTTATATCAGTGACGCGTGCGCAGCTGGAGCGATGTTTGACGCGACGTTAGCTCACAGTACATACATCTGTTGGTTTAGAAAGACGAGAAAGAGACGCAACGGTAAAGGTGCAAGTCTAAGAAAGTAAAGAGCGACAAGACCATCTCAAATGATCATCCCCTGATAGCACCATTATAATCTCATTATCTAAAGATCTTATATACAGGTATGTTCCCTGTCTGTCTTGTGCATATTCATACTTGGTCGTTTTACATGCTTATGTATGCATAAATACTAAATACAATGCATACTATATCTTCAATAGCCTACAAAATAAATAACTGATTAAAAACCAAGATTCTGTCTATAAAGACTTATCTTTTGTTATCATTAATGCATTTAACAAGATTCTGTCTATAAAGACTTATCTTTTGTTATCATTAATGCATTTTTACTTTAAAACTAACTTTTACTTATTATATTTTTAAAACTGTGGTGAGCATTTAAGTATGAGTGGCAATTTTCTGCAAATTTGTATATTCCAAAAACTATATAAATATAAAGCTTATAAACATATATACTTTCACACATTTTGGTTTTATTATCACCACATGTTGCTGTGTGTGGTTGTTAAATAAAGTGTCTTGTGTTTATGCTCAAGCGGGCTCAGTGATATGTTAATAACAATATTATGGTGTTTTCTGGCTCAAAGAGGGAAAACTCAGAGTTGTATGTCTCGAAAGAAACTAATACATTTTGTGATGTAGATTACCTAGATATTACACTTAAAAAAAAAATTAGACTATAAATCGAGGGGAAGGGGGGCCTACAAAACCTCTTAGCCCCGGGGCCTCACATTAGGTTAAGGCGGCCCTGGCCACAGTACACAGTGAAGACAGTGAAGCATGGAGCATGATATGGGCATGTTTCTCCTACTATGGTGTTGGGCCTATTTATCGCATACCAGGGATCATGGATCAGTTTGCATATGTTAAAATACTTGAAGAGGTCATGTTGCCCTTTGCTGAAGAGGACATGCCCTTGAAATGGTTGTTTCAACAAGACAATGACCCAAAACACACTAGTAAACGGGCAAAGTCTTGGTTCCAAACCAACAAAATTAATGTTATGGAGTGGCTAGCCCAATCTCCAGACCTTAATCCAATTGAGAACTTGTGGGGTGATATCAAAAATGCTGTTTCTGAAGCAAAACCAAGAAATGTGAATGAATTGTGGAATGTTGTTAAAGAATCATGGAGTGGAATAACAGCTGAGAGGTGCCACAAGTTGGTTGACTCCATGCCACACAGATGTCAAGCAGTTTTAAAAAACTGTGGTCATACAACTAAATATTAGTTTAGTGATTCACAGGATTGCTAAATCCCAGAAGAAAAAAATTTTTTTGTACAAAATAGTTTTGAGTTTGTACAGTCAAAGGTAGACACTGCTATTTTTTTGAACACACCCCTTTCAACTAATTGCCCAATTGCACAGCCTTAAGAGCGTGCATATCATGAATGCTGGGTCTTGTTTGTTTTCTGAGAATCTACTGAACCTACTAGTAACTTGTTTGCCACGTAGCAATAAAAAATATACTAAAAACCTTGATTATTCTGGTTAGTCACATTGTACTGCTATTATTTTGAACAAGACTGTATATATATATATATATATATATATATATATATATATATATATATATATATAAGAGAATTTTCTGGAAGGCATTAAACTTTTGTTTAATGCTGGTGCTGGCTGGCAACTTTTATAAAACTCTGGCGGGGAAAGAGTTAACATGATTCTCTTAACTGCAACTAACTCATCTTGTTCAACTCGAGATGACACAAGTTCGCGTACTGCATTATGTGTACATTTGTAATATTTCTTTCAGTGTTGTATTTTAAAAAAAGTAGCCTACAAATCTTGACCCTCGTGGTGAAAACTGCTCAATAATGGCTTTAAAGTGTGTGGATTTTAAAGCTCATAAAGAGAATTGTCAAGCCACAGAGGACAGACGCACCTCACTGTTAAATGGTGGCCAAGACCTATTTATTATGTGTAAAATGTCATTACAGGCATCGAGAGGCTTATATCTCACTCAGGATCTGTAGGTCAAGATTGGAAAAACTTCATTTGTATCTAATTCAGTGCTTGATGGTTCAGTGCCCTCTTCATCACAAAATCTTTTGATTATGAATGTTTCTTTGCTTTTGTTGTTGCTAGAAACATGTTGCAGTCTTTCATATGAAATAAATTGTATGAAGATCTGTGGCTAATAAAGATTATGTGCGGGAATGATCAACGGGCCTGTTTTATGAACAGAAGAGTCTCTTTCTATGTCAAATGACAAAGCGACTGCTTAAAGGACTTTTAAAGCACATTGTAAACATATAGCAAAATCACAATTATTGTAGCCGAACCAAACCCACACAAAGCCCCTTACATCAAAGAACAGCTTATTGTAAAGCTTATAAAAGCTGATTTGTAACCAGACTAACAATAATGTAATTTTATTCAAACAACATGAAACATTACATCTGATCATGACGATGCCTTTGAAGGTCAATATAAACATAGTTTTTGTTAATGCAGTATGAAGCAGCTGAACTGACAGTAACGTGACCGTTTTACTCTTACACAGCTATTTCTGTCCAGTGGCAGATTTTACGAGAGGACATGCCCTCGACTTTTGTTTATTACAGTGGCCCTGAAAATAATAAGGCTGTGGAGGAATTGGTTTGCCAGAGATGGACAACAGTTCATGCTCCATTAAAAACTCTGTTGACCTGCATTTTAAATTTCAGTTCAATTCCTGAATTTCAAATGACATAGCAAAGAGAGTTTAATTTAGATATAAAAAATTTTTTAAAAGAAATCTTCACAAAATTTACAGAAGATTTATTTAATAAATAAAGCATTCTTGAAAATGTGCCTAATGTGTGCAATATTACAATCATAATTACAGAATGCTTTTATGCTTATGTAATAAAATTTGGACGTATTCTTGACTAACTGCTATGTGGTGTTGCGCTATTCTCCTGTTACATTTTATATCGCAGCATTGTTAGACACTCCACTCTGATTGGTCAATGAGCTGGCATTGTGATATGAACTGTGAAGTTTCACCTCCTTTGGATGCTTCATTTACTGTGGTACAGCACTCACCTCTGACACCTGACACTGGAGGTAAGCGTGGAGGGGGTTTCCGGCAGTCATTGTTTTCAACAGAGCCACTCATGGGCGTCCTACCGTAGCGTGCTGGTCATGGGTGGGTGTTAGGGTCACCTGACTTCAGATTCATTCCTTTAGAAAATGTGTGGGTCTGAAAACAACCTCTGATAAGATTGTAAAAAATCTTTTGACTGGACAACCCTATCGGTTTTAATTAAACTGCTGACAAGGTTTTGTTTGTACGTCACTATTGTAACATAAGATGTCAGGGTGTTTGTTCGATGGCGTTGCTTTGTTATTCTTTGAACAATGTGAAGATTTGAAGACTACAAACCAATGCCTTTCAGTGGCTCTTAATGGTTTCTTCTAGACAGCAATGAGATTAAATGCAAATGTACACATTTTCGCTTTTTGGACTTCTGCTACTCAGATTTTTGCTTCCAAAATAAATTTCCCTGTACCAAAGTTAAAGTTTTCAGTGTGAATGGAAACATTTCTCATCATATGAAGAGTTTGGTTCCAAAATGCGATAAACGCCAATAAGGTTATTATTAAAAAGTAAAATCTTAATTTTACGCAAAATCCAATATCCGCCGTGTTATTCTGTCATCTTTTCTTCCTTTTTTCCAAAACAGGATAAATGCCAGTCCTCCGTCTCTGCAGAATGCAATAAATCCGCTCAACAAATCACAGCGCACTATTCCACGCATTGTAAACAATAATGGCGGCGCATTGAATACACACAATCCTAGTTTTCCTCATCTACTTTGTACTTCGTGATCAACAAACAAACAAAAACTAAATATTAAACCTTTGGTGGTTTTCTGTGGCGTAAAAGAAACGTAAGCTACTCGGGCGACAGAAAAATGCCGGCTGTTCCCTTACGCAACAAAAATATACTGCAGTATATTGGAAAATATCATGTAATATATTAGGCAATATATTCCCATATATGGGATTTAATATTTATATTTCCCAATATATTGTAATATATGCATAGAAAATATCATGTAATATATAAGGCAGTATATTCCCATATATAAGATTTAATATTTATATTTTTCAATATATTGCAGTATATGAATCGACCATACATGTATATATTGATACAAAATATATTGTAACCAAGACCAAAAAGGGCACTATGTTTTTCCATGTAATAGCTTGTCTTTATATGATTTAATATACTGCAATATATTACATACATATAGAATATATGTATCAACATATAACTCCATATATTGCCAATATATACTGCAATATATTACATACATATAGAATATGTATCAGCATATTACTCCATATATTACCAATATATTATGGGATATATTAAATAGTATAATGAGATGTATTTACTCAATATATGAAAACGGCAATAATTGCAGTATTGTTCAATATATTGCAATATATCACTGACATATATATATAATATATTCTTATTCAATTTCACAATATATGGAGACACATGAAATATATTGTCACGTAATATATTTAGAAATATATTTTTGTTGCATAAGGGTTGCTTGTTCTCCCGACAGCATCAAGCTTCTGTCATGCTAACACATTGACGCCAGGGGATCTTATGAAAAACTTTCCATTATTTTACTCAAAGTCAACGAAAATCGAGCAAGACCAAGACATTTTACAGCTGATCGCTGTCAAAAAAGTTCAGTGACAACTTCCCAAGTACAACAGCAGCAATGGCAGTGTTCTTAATATGACAAAGTAAGTGTTTTGATTATTTTTAAATCAGTGTATACCACTAGTCAACTAAATGAATATAACATGGCAAAGATGAATGCACATTTATATATTGATTCAATAGATTTGTAGCATTTTGAAAAAATAACAACTTGGATTTATGTTATTTTAATGTTATTATGAACTAAATATGCTATGTGAAAGTTTGTACAAGAAATTAGTGGTTTTCATCTTGTCACTTTCTTGGTATAGAAAACACATTTGTACAGAAATGAGTCAAAATGGATTTATTGCGTTTTGGAACAAACTCTTATATATTTTTAGGCCTGACTCATTCAATAGGTAATGTTTGTATATGAAACCTAGTAAATGGTAGATTATCGCTTCATCTCCTCATCAGAGCAGTGGTCAACTGACGTCGCTTTCAGCCTAAAGAAATGTGCCCACACCCTTAACATAATGCTTTTATAATAGCATACATGGCTACTGAAAGACTGACAATCATTTCGCTTCATGTCTACTTTAATCACTTTAATTTTTCCAGACTTTTTTCCTCCTCCGGTCTAGTTTTAGCTCTCGGGTCAGTGGATCTCTACAACTCCTCCACCCTCTTCTCTGAGTGTTGGTTGGCTTGGAACCTGATCTTGAAAGTTTCTTCCACTAATACTCATTTACAACACTGGACCTCAGCCTGAGGATTAATCTCCAGTGGTGGAGGGTGATGTATTCTTTATACACCTTTAACTTGTACATTAGTCCGTCTCTCTCTTAATCCAGAGTGACTCCCAATCCTCCCCTGGAGGTTTTCGCACACAGATGAGTTTGATTTTTGCGCTACTCGGTGCAGAGGTCTCAGCAAGTGCTTGGCTGATGAAAAACGCCACATGTGCTTTAATGTATCCTTAAAGAAATCTGAGATCAGAGCAAGAGCAAATCATAGCCTTACACTGAACCCATAGACAAGAAAAATCATTGAAATCTCTTTGATATTTCAATTGCTTCTCATAAAAAGCATTTCAACAGTGTCTCAAACTGTGCCCAGATTTGTCAAAGTCTGTAATCAATATATTTCAAATAAAACCACAAACATTTCACGTCCACGACTAAATTATCAGAGCTAATTTTTATCTCTAATACTCTTACTGTATATGTCAACATTGTATATATTTCTGTTTCTCCTGTAGGGAATTTTAGGAGGAACATCTGAAACATAGATGATACTTTAAATATAACTCTGCTAACTTCTAAGCAACCAAACTTTTCACTGATATCAACAATGTTTTCACTGTCTGTGATACGCATTATTTCTGTCTGCTTTGCCCCAAAATGAGTTCGTCATTTGCTCATTCTGCATGAGAATCGATTATAGCCACTTTCACATTTACTACGAATTTACCAGAATTACTTTACCATTAAATATAAAAATACTCAAAATCACGTTCTTTTTTACCAGTAAGGGCGCACTCACATTATGCAAACCAAACCAAACCAAGCCCCAGCGCGATTGTCACCCCTCCCTACTCCCCCAGATGCACGCACTCACACTGTACTTCTTATCGATCCGAGTCCGGGCGCGCTTTCGTCATTAAGATGCGATTGTTTTGAAAAAAGCAGGAAGTAAAGCGCTCTCTTAACACTGGAACCCACCGTAATGATAAGTCTGTGTTTTTTATTCGGAGTCGTTCGGTGCGCGATTACAGACAGCCCTCTCACATGTCATCATATTGCTTAGTTGATCTGTCACGTGTGCAGCTCGGACATTCACGTAACCCCGCTGCTCGCATCAAAAGGTTTTTACGGAGGCAGATGAAGGTGAGTGGTCGCGCAACTGACGTCTTCACCTTTTGAATCGCGCTCAGGCGCGAATGCACTCACACCACAGCCTTCCGCGCCTGAGCCCAAGTGAACCGCGCTCCGGCCCACCTCTGCAACCCGGCCGCTGCGCGATTAATCAATCCGCGCCCGGGCACGGATCAGAGCGATCACACTAGTCAATCAAACCAGGCTTTGGGGGTCAAACGCGCCCGAGCGCGGTTTGGTTTGGATAGTGTGAGTGCGCCCTAAGAAATCATTCACACATACAGGTAAACTCAGTGAGAAAGTGGAATTACCTCTAAACTGATGTGCAGTGAGCTCAGTGTTGTATTTGTAAACAATGTCAGGTTATAACTTTATATTCATGATCCGTATTTTGTTGTTTTCACTGCTGTGGCAAAAACTGACAGTCGCGCAGTTGCTCATGACCAAATATTGTATTAGGCGACTTCAAACAGAACTAAACTGGGGAAGAGTGGCAACCTGCGTGTTAAACAGCAGTAATGTTTACACATAAAGCCCGATTTATAGTCATGCGTAATTTCTACGCTGTAGCTGCACCGTATGTTATCTGTAGCCTGTGCGTAGCTCTGCGTAGCCTGACGTGGACCTCGCAAAAATTTTAACAGTGCGTCAGTTCTACACGGACCGCAAGCGCTGTGATTGGTCCATCAGAAGTCAACGCAGACGACAACACAAAAGTATAAATGAAAACCAACGCGGAACCTCGACGTCACGGCTACGCCGTCGGATCTACGCACAAATATAACGAGCCCTTTAGGCTTCACAGAGAGTGTGCAAAGGACCTGGCCAATGCAGCAAATAGATGGTAAGCTGTTTCAAACGACTTTGGTGAAGAGATGTGGACATAAACTTTAGGTTTGTTCGACTTTAAGCAGCATGCATGTGGTGAGAAACGTAAAGAATGTGGGGGTAAACGCATCATCTTTATTAAAACATTATGATTGGCCCAAAGCTGTCAGCACGTTCTGACATCGTCCGCTCTAATGCAAGTCGTCATGAAAAAGTTGAGATCAAGAAAAATATTCATAACGCTGTTATAAAACTATATGACAGAGTTTTAACACTGTAAGACGCCACCCATCGGTCCAACGAAGGTATCCAATGGCCTGATGAAGGTATCACGTGTTCTTTCCTTCCATAGCGCTTCTAGAAGAATAATTCCATTTATTTAATTTGTTTCTTTGACCTCTGTGGTTAAATTATAATCTGACTCCAATTTATTAGTTACCAATATTATTCTGATGCTGATCATAATTTATATAGTTATTATTATATTTATTTAGAATGAATTATATTCGCATAGAGAATAAAGTGTAATTCTGAAGGTGCTAAGGCAGTTCCATACAGCTGGGCATAGAGGCATTCTCCTTCTAACTTAAGTTAAAGTTAGAGGTTTCTCCAAAACACATTGAAAATAAGAGGATCCATCTATGTTTAGGTTGAGGCAATTCTCCATCCAACCTTAAACGGGGAGGTAATTACTCCAGTAATATTTCAATAGAGGCAATTCTCCTAATCTATGCCCCCTTCAATACATTTATCTTAAACCCTGAAAATATAATAAAAGACTTGACAAGTTTTGAAATGAATAGATGTTAACAATTTATTTTGCCAGGCAGGTTACACTTAAATCAATAATTTGGTTATTCAAATCCATCAAAAAGATATCAAAACATTCACTAAAAGATCAGCATAGAAAAATGAAAATTTCACAAAATACAAAGCATACCTGGCAATTAAAGACACACAAAGTGGTCTAGGAAGATTCTTGTTAAAGATTTCTTCCATGATGTTTTAATACACACACAAAGTGTGGGAGCTCCTGGTTACAGGATGCCTCCATAAGGTTTGAATACACACAGAGTGTGGGAGCTTCTGGGTACAGAATGGCTCCCAGAATGTTTTGCCAAGCCACCTTTTATACACAGCTTGAGAAAACTACCAAAATCTAGTTTGACCTGTACCAAGTGATACTAGAGAAAACACTTGGTCAAAATCCAGTTTGACCTGTGCCAAGTGATACTAAAGAGCACCTGGTCAAACTAGCCAGGAGTATCTTGGCAACTGGTCAAACTAGCCAGAAATATCAAGGCAAAACCCCACCTCTACAAGAAATGCATCTTCTATCCAAAGTTCTAAAACCTTAATCCATCATATCTTAGACTTATAGAAATGAGACCTTTTTACTCATCGCACCATGACCTTTAAAATAATACTTAACATTAATATAAAATTACAACCTTAGAACCACATAATATGTATACATTACATCATATATTTCAGCAGATACCCAATGATATGAGCCTAAAGGCTAACAGTGCCAAAGCCTTTGTGATGAAGAGATTAGGAGAACAGGGAGTTGCATATCTGTAAACAGTTTCACCTAAGAGTCAAACTTGGGTTAGCAACACCACCTGAGGTTTAATTGTTTTATAGTGTCTCTTCATAAATAAACTTAAAGTTGATTAATTAAAATCCAGTATTACTACACTTAACACTTTCAGTTATTTTGGCTTGGCAGTGTTGGGGAAAGTTACTTTTAAAAAGTAACTTTTATTAAGTTACTCCCCAAAACAAGTAACTAATTTACTTTTTTAAGTTACTTTTGCGTTTCTTTTCATTACTTGGCTAAGACTTGATCTCTTTCATTTGCATATATCCATCACAAAAATTTAAAGTTCTAGCCTCCCATCTCCATTTCTGACTCAAACTGTTCTCGCTCAGGCGCACACGCATAGATTGTGTAATTCTACGTGACTACGTTCAGTTTCATTCAGTACATTTTTTTATTAAACAAATGAATTAAACTGAAAAGTAACTCACATTACTTTTTTTAAAAGTAACTCAAATATTAATGTGTACATTTATAAAGTAATGCATTATTTTACTTGTTACTTCAGAAAGTAGTATTATTACGTAATCCACGTTACTTGTAATGCGTTACCCCAAACACTGTGTTTTGGTAATGTCAATTTGTAATAACAAAGACATCTTAAACAATGTATTCTATGCAACCAAATGACATAATTGAACGAATGACACTTAATGACAGTTATAAATGTGCATAAAATCTCCTTCATGTTCATGGCACCTCATGTCATGATTATGAAGCTGTCATGTCAGTCAAACACCCCTTTAAATAAATGTATAAAGTATAAAATGTATGTACAAAATATAAAATTATTAGTATTGTTTTGCAGTTTAAATTAAATTTTAACCTTTTCAAACCTGTAATGTTTACAGGTTTGTAATATACATGGTTTTTCTTAAGCCTGATCTCATGAATTTCTGTGGGATAGTCATGGAATTTTTTGCAAATTTTTCTGTGGCATTCCCACGGATCTCCGCATTTTTTCAGTGGCCCTGCTACGGACTGTCTTTTTCCGTGGCGTTCTCACGGATTGGTTACTCAACTGTTTTGTCCTATTTTCTTACCATTTTTGCTTCGGTTTAGGTTTAGATTTACATGAAATGACATCCCTACCCAAACCGAACTCTAACCCCAACACCAGGTGACAATTGTTTAAAGTTTAGAAAATATAAAAGAATAAATCAGAAAAAATTGTATAAACCAAAAGTTAAAGTGAAATACTAACGCAAACACCAAATCTAACCCTTAACCGAAGCGAAAATGGTTTGAAAATAGGAAAAAGCAGTTCAATCCGTGAGAATGCCACGGAAAAATTAGCAAAAAATTCTGTGACTATCCCACGGAGGTTGTTTTTCTTCCAATGCGATGTTAATATAAATACTTTAAAATATATTTCAAAATTGCCAAAATATTAATTTGTGAAAAATATATATATATTTTTTTTTTGCCATATGCGGTTTACCACTAAATCTGGTAATCTTACAGCCACTTTTACTGGTAAATTGGCAGCACTGATTTACCAGAAAGCTTCTGTTCACACATGATCTAATAAGTGCAGTTTACCAGTAAATTACCAGTAAAGACTGTATGTGTGAAAGGCACTTATGTCAGAATACCGATAGACTCCTCCACACTCGGATCCATCACAGTCGGAGTGGGAAATCTGTTTGGAGCAGGTTCTCCGGCTCCTCTTTCTCTTCAGGCTGATGTGTTGGAAACAGCGCATGGATTCGTCATTGGTTACTGTGAGACAGATAAATAAATCTGGTAACCTTTCAAACAGTTTCTCTCTGTGGTCTCATCTACCTCTCTTTCCCACTTTGTACTCTCCACGTATCAGCAAGTGCCCATGGCAATCGGACACCACAGCTGTAGAATATCTGTGATTCTGAAGTTGCTGGAGAGGCGGCACATTTGGTTTGACACCCAACACCCCCACCGGGCACCCCAACATATATCTGCTTGTTGCGCAGATAGGAGCACATAAATTTCATGAGGATTTTATGAAAAAGAGCAGGTAATGTAAGGCACTCGCACCTGTGTGTTTAAGAGTCGCTTTATTTCTTACACATTACGGCGGCAGCTCTTGTTTTGACAGATCCTCCCAGAGCTTCTGAAGCCTGTATCTGAAAACAACCTCCCGCTGGAACGAAGGGGAAACCCTTTAAAAGCCCAGTCACCCTTTGAAACCCCAAACATTTTTGGATGAGTTTCAGTTGTCCTCATATCACAAAGCCCTTGTAAATTAAAGCAAGACCTTGACCATGTCTCCTATCCAATCATCGGTTAAGACCTCCCAACACTGTTTATTTCTTTGTGATTTGTATTTATATCACTGCGTACTACAGCATGCGAAGCTGACAGGATAGAAGATATTCCCTGCATACTGGAAACAGCTGCGGTACGAACACGGGAACACATGTGCCCCCGTGAAACGCATGATCACTGTGATCAAATGTGACGTCAAAGAGCAGGTGCTAATGGAAGCCTGTTATTGGGGTAAGTGGCAGATTGTGTGGTGTTAAGGTGGTGAAGGCCATGCCAGCATGTGACCCTGTGAATAACTCAGGGTAATTAATCAGGACAGACTGGTGTCCCATTGCAGACAGGCACATACTAGTAGCTTGAACCAAATTCCAACACATACTTACATCTCATACATGTGGCTGTAAAGTATAATTTGACTGAATGAACCTGGTTCTTAACAGTTGGATAAGCCTGATTCTTTTTTAATGCTTTATTACACTGTAAAAAAAAAGTTTTGCCTTTTATGTAACCCTATCTATGAAATCCAGGCTGTAGTCTAATGATTTAATTTTGAGATCAACATGATCTCACAAAGTTCTGTGGGATAGTCACAGAATTTTTTGCTCATTTTTCCTTGGCATTTTCACGGATCGTCACATTTTTTTCTTTTCCATTGTCACTGATTGGTTACTCAACTGCTTTTTTCTATTTTCAAACCATTGTCGCTTTGGTTTAGGGTTAGATTTGGTGTTTGCGTTAGTTTGTCACTTTAAGTACTGGTTTATACAATTTTATTTTATTTATTATTTTAATATTTTCTAAACTTTAAACAGTTGTCGCCTGGCGTTGGGGTTAGAGTTGGGTTTGGATGTCATTTTATCTAAATCTAACCCAAAACCGAAGCGACAATGGTAATAAAAAACAGTTGAGTAACCAATCCATGAGAATGGCACGGAAAAATGAGCAAAATATTCTGTGACTATCCCACAGAAATTCGTTCGATCATTGATTTTTACATTGATTTCAATCTTTGACATTTCCTTACTAAGTCAATATTAAAGCGCACCTATTGTCTGTTTCACAATTTTACATTTCCTTTGGTGTGTACGTGTGTATTAGTACATGTTAACGATATACACAAACCCCAAAGTAAACGATGACGCGAGTTATCATCTCCAACGTAAATCTCTTTTCTTGGACTACAACAAACACACGGATTGTAGGCAACAGTTTACTTCCTGGGATTGATGATGTAGTAAAGACCGACATTATCATAATTCCTCCCGCTTCAGACTTACAGCATGTAAATTAACTCCTGATAGCAACTGAATCTTTCAAACATGGTAAGGAGTGCCACATTTCCTGCTGACGTTAAAGGTATTCAGACCAATCACAACGTACAGATTAGCTGGCCAATCAGGGACACAGATCTTCTCATATTCATTCATTCAGAAGAGAGTGAAATCTGGAGCTACAAAAATGTACGGTATGTGGAAAAAAAATTGTTTTTTAACCATAAACCATGCCAACACATTGTATTATATTAAATACACAAAAAACATTGCTTTTTAGCAATGAAAAAGGTGCTGTTTAAAGATACCAAGTTTATATTTTCATAGAATTTTTTTTTTTTACATTATGTAGGATGATTGGTCTGTGTACCTTCGAATAATTAGTTTATTTGTTTTTGTCTTCAAAATGAAAAAATAATAAACATCTAATGCATTATATATTTAACTCTAAATTTGAACACAAAAATTAGTTTTGGGTTTGTTTTTGTCAGAATTTGTTATAATACATCAAATATTGTGACACTGTATTCAGGTCTGATTTCAGATGGCAAGATCATGGCAGTACTGTGTTTTGTGTGGGGACACGTGTAGTCACATCATGTGTTAGTGTCACGTGTTCCCAGTGTCTTGTCACTTTTACCCTACTCCCTTATGTGCTCTTGTCCTGATTATGTAATAATTTGCACCTGTTCCCCATTTGAGTTGTGTCTTTATAATGCCCTCTCGTCCTCTGTCTTGTGCTCGTTCGTTCGTCTTGATTCAGTGTGTTTGTTTCACGTCTCTCCGTGTTACCTGAATCTAGTCCTCAGAGTTTTTGTTATTTTGTATTCAGTGTTGTTTCTTGGTTCTGTGTTCTACATCATCATTCATCACCTGTTTTACCCCTCGTGGGTTTTTGTGTTTTGTAGTTTAAATAAACCTTCGGTTTATTTTACAGTTGTCTGCGTTTGGGTTCTCTCCTTATTTCTACCGTGACAAAGGTCCGACCCGAGACCCAATCAGGTTCGGGTCTAAAAGTTTCATGAGTGCCTCTGACACAGGTTGGGAATAATAATAGCGGCATCGGGTCTCAGGTAATTTAAATGAATTTTTCAGATAACAAAGTAACACAAATGGAGCAGCTCGCCAAATTGGTTGAGAGACCAGTAGGGTTTCTTTCTGTCTGACTTCTGCGTGCGGGGCTGCAGACTGCACACACGTCGGTGCCGTTTACATCGGGTTAAAAAAAATGTCACTGGTTGGGGTCAGACTCGGGTCTAATTTTCTCGGGTTTGAATGTGGTCAGATATTTCTTTAAAAGAAAAACTTATTTATGCACGTCGGGTTCGGGTATAAAGTGATTCGGGTCATTTCGGGTCGGGTACATTTTTTGGGACCCAAGAAGACCTCTTGTTGGAACTAAACTCTCCAGGACAGTGGCCCTCCAGGATCAAGGGTCCCACACTCCTGGTCTATAGGAATTATGGTTATTGGCAATATGTAATGTCTTTGGGATAGGATTAGGGTTAGGGTGGGTTCATGCTAATTAGATTCTAGAGACAGAACTATATTTCGTTATTAGCTTTATGTCTTATTCACATTATTTACGTTTACACTTTCATTAGTATGGACACTTTATGTAGTGTACACTTTCTGTAGGGTGAATGTACAGTTAGATGCATCCTGAGTATTGCTTTTCTATAGGGGGGATGACCAATAGACATTATATACGGAGACACCTCATAGACTGCTGTGCCTTGTGGAGCTGACAAATTAGTGCGTCCACCATCTTGAATGGGTCCCGAATGTGGCCCCCTGCATTTATTTCACATGAGGAAGGTGTATTCCCAACTACAATAATCATAATTGCCCACATTTTTACCAGATTTTCATACAGTTTGGTTATATGTAAGTAATGTTAGTTATGATGACATAATATAATTAATGGTCAAATTAACAACATTACTGTTCAATCTTACTTGTGGAAGGTCATCCCATGTGATCTGTTATCAATACTGCGCTGGTTATTGCACCATAAGCTGTACATAATACGGGCATAGTTGCTCGCTCTCCGTTGACTCCAATTGACTCTGGTGCTATAGCGTAGAGTAAGAAGACCCAACCAATATGGCAGCAACGGTGGATTACGTTCCATGAGGCATCTACGTATATAATGAGCAACAAGAGGATGGCTGTGATACCGTACATGTGATGCTGGTGAAATTTTACATGCCCCTGGTCTCTGTGGTTTAGTGGTTTCCTGTATTTATCTGTGCAGGGTACTTAACGGAGTTCATACGTATCAGCTGTTGGTTCAAGTTTGTGCATTACATGGACGAAAAAACTGATATCACAAAATTGTTACATTACATAAAGACTTGGTGACTCATTATTGGTGATATTGCACTTGATAGTATTTAGTACATCTGAAAGGAAAATAAGGAAATCCCATCCCTATCTGTCAGGTTTCTGTTGGCCTGAGTTTGTCATTCACTGTTCTTTCCGAATCAATCATATTTTACAGCATTGTTCAGTTCGGCTCTGAAGCGGATTGAAGGTCCTTTTCCTTTGACATCCAGTCCAAACGTAAATCCCAAGAGTGTCTTTTGAAATCTCTCATTCATGCCATGTTTCTCTGATGACATATGCATCTACTTTTAGATTTAGACATATCGTCAAATGCATTCGTCATTACGGTCCTAAATAAAAACCAAATGTCCCCGAGACTGCGATAAAATCTATTTTCATGACTCCAGCGGAGTGTTGTATTACATGTTTTTTTTCCCTCTCTGCTCGCCGCTTTATAGTCTTCCCTCTTTCTTAGGATGTCGTAATTGGATCATTTATACAAATACGGTTTGCTATTAAGCGGCTGGCAGATCAAAGGTAATTACCTGACAGCGGCGGGCCCCAAATGCAACGGGGTCCGGCCCATACGGGCCCGCCGTTCCCATGCATTCCTAACAGAAAATTCGAGTTTATTTGTGAAATGCGGTCAGTGCCTCTGTCAAATGCATTATTTAATCAGCCGGCTGTTTGATTCGGCGATAATTGATTCTGTGTTTTCTTACTCGGTTTAGGCACAAGGCATTCGGACAATAAACAGACTTTTAAGAAAGCTAATATTTTTTGAATGGGGTATTTATTTAAAAAAGGCAACTCCTGCCAAGCGCTTGATTATTTGTATGATCAAAAAGCCATTTTGCCACATTGTTTCATTCACCAGCCTTTCATGATGGGCCACATTTAAATAAATATGAAAAAAGGGGCCTGAATGGAGAAATCGCAAACAGATGGGCCGGTCCAATGAAAATCACACTCTTTTAAGAGGACCATGTGCGGGCCAGCACAATATGAATGTGATTTTTAATTGCTGGTGACTCGGGCTCGTGCTTTCCTTTCTATGTGATCACAATTAAAGCGCTTCAGGAAACAGTGAAGGATTGTGGAAGGAAAAGAGTTTGACTGGTCGGTAGGCGATGAACATGTGCTGAGTTGGGGAGTGAGAAAATGTCATTTTGTATATCTGATTACAGATTCTGGATGTTTTTTCCTCTAAAGTCCCCCATGCACTACTACAAACAATCAGCACAGAGATTGAAATCAAACCTAACGCTTTGAAAGAGTTCAGATACTGGTGTGTATGTTCAATATAATCACAGCAGTACTAAAACACAGATACAGAGCTTTTGGCATTTTCATGACATTAAATGACCACGGTAAGAAAGAATCAGAAAAACTTAAAAGTTGAACTCTTGTCTCGATTATTTCACTTGTATGTCGTACATAAATAAGCGCATTAACTGTTTTGGGAGATAAAATATGTTAATGTAGCAAAAATGTTTTTATTCAAAAATATGGTGTCATGATTTATTTATTTAAAACATTTTCAATGTGTACTGTTTATGTTTTTTTATGTAAATAACTTTTAATAGAAAAATATTTTAGAAATATTTTATAACACCAAAATATTTAATTTGTATAGAAATTCTAACAATGGTAAAACTTCAACTTAAAGTGGATTATTTCTAAATAAAAGAAGAAAGAATAAAAACAGGCATCACTTCTTCACCACAGCATTTATTCAAATTGAAAAAACTGTAGCCAATTTAATAAAATGGATTTAATGTACCAGAAATCTACCTATGTTATGGGTGAGTATGCAGAAGTGCACACTTCAAAAAAAAGCAGCGTTTTTGTCAAATCAACATTTTATTTTTATGTTATTTTAACTTAACAAATTAAGTTAAACAATTTCAACTTCTTTTATCAACTTTTTAAGTAATTCCCCACCAGCCTTTTTTTAAAGTTGCCCACATTTTCTTAAAAGTTTCACAAAATGCCTTCTAGAAAAAATTATTCTTTAAAAGCGTTCTAAGCGAATCTGTGTGTTGATTTTTGAAATGTGTTTTCAAACAAACTGAGCGTAGTTAACTCATCCCCCCCCCTTCCGTGCTTTCATGAATGCGCCCAAACCCAACCCCCAAATCCTTCTTGTCGTTTATTGGCTGGAACACTTTGTTTTGTTTCGTGGTGCAGGTTTGGCCACTGTGTTTATATTGAAGTTTGTAGAGCCTGGGCTGTCTACAGAGATCGCGTTTTTTTACAGTTTGATCAGCAGACAGGCAGCAAGCAGATAGTGAGGAGATGTTTGCTGTATGTAACAAAAAATGTTTTATGGTCTAAAACGCGTCAATTCGCTTAGAGCGCCTTTATATCAAATGTAAAGAACAAACCCTCTGCTTTCAAACAAACAAGCAAAACAGGAAAAAAATGTCATCCTATCTTCATTTGTTCTCTTTTTATAACCTCTTAAATATGGGTATGCTTCTTTTAAAATACCATTTTTTTTGCAAAAAGCTGAAATAATTGCATTTTTGTTAAGGAATTTACATAGGCATCAGGGAATTTAATACAGATCAGATTCAGAATGATGATCAAAAACATACATGGAGTTTAAAATTGGAAAAAATAATTTTTACTTCAGTTTATTATAAATTGGGTAAGATCGTCATCTAGTGGATAGTAGCGGAATTACAGATTACTGTAAAAAGTTGCCAGAAAGCTTCATTGGCAGGGAAATGTTTTCTCTTAATTGACGAGAAAACTCGTCAATGGCGGGAATGGAGTCATGTCAAAAATTAAAATTCTAGGTTGAATTGACTAGCAAAACCAAGTTGTTTAACTTCATGCTGCATTTTTTTATATTACATTAAATTAATATTGTCGTGCTGTGCTGGCACAAAGTGATACTGTCCATTATTTGTCTCAATTTTGCTAAGTAATAAACTAATCCTAAAGATCTGAAATGAATGTAAACTTTCTGCGTCACTATTTTTTACCTTGTTGATGGTAAGAATCTTTAGTTAGTATCTTTAGGTATTATCTTTAATCTTTAGCGTTAGGTTTTTTTTATTATTCTCAAACTATTATTTCACATTTTGAGGGCTAAAAATGGTTATTGCTTGAGTTAAGGGAATTTGGGGTTTCTTTGATTAAAACGTTGATCCAGGACCGACAAAAAAATGTTAATCCAGGATCAAATCACTGTGACCCTTTAATGACAGACGTGGGGGCTTAGATAGGGGACCCCCATAATCTTTGACATTAATTGAACACTGAGTGCAGAAATAAAGGTACTGTACCTAATAAACCAGCAGTCTGATGTTGATCTCACATGTGAATACTTATGGAAAGTACATTATATTACATTAACCATCTCAGACAAAAAGTAATCTATATGACCTCACGACTATTGAAGTAACCATAATACTTTCAACTTATATCACAATCTCCATTTGCTCAGATAGAGTCTATTTACACTGTAAAAAGTAAAAAATGGATCTACTTAAAAAAATACCTCAATTGGTAACACCTAAAGAAATAAGTTGCTTCAACTTACATGGTTAAGTGAAAAACGCATTTTTATGTAACTTTGATCCAACTTTTCACAGCTTGAATTGTACAATATTGTGGCCCTTGCCAAATTTAAAAGCGTTGGGTCAAAAAGAAACAGTGCTGGGTTGAAGTAGTATAAACCACCAGCATTTTTTTTCTAGAGTGTTATTCCTTATGCAGTATTGTGTATTTTAACTCTCCTATGCTGCGTGCACACCGCCAGCGAATTATGCCGAGTTTAGACTGTATGATTTTCAAACTAGTCGGGTCACAGATGTTTTCACACTGCGTGACTGCGCTCATTTGCGGCAGAAAGAAGTAGAAATAAAGATTATGAAGGAGGAAATGGTTGGGGAGACTCCTCCCCGAACTTCCAGCTGCCCTTTATGTTGCTCTCTCATTGGCTGTAGGTCATCACCGATATTATTGTCAGTCAAAACACATTTCACACGGCATGATTTTGAATCGCCAACAGGTTCAAATATCTAACATGCCTAAATATCTCACAGGTGTCAGCGACTTGTCGACGATTCTCTCAGATCATGTCTTTGATAATTCACACTGTGTGATTGTCACTCGCGTGCACAAGCATCAATTTGCCTGTGATTTCGGGTATTCGTCTGCGATTTCTCAAAACCTTTCGGTGAGTCTAAATCAGGGCTAAAATCGTGCAATCTGAACTCGGCATAATCCTAATTCTGGTTCTCCTCGTAACAACTATAAACAAATGAGTTACCGTCCTCTCGTGACGAAAGACATGACATGAACTCCACTGCTTCACTCTCGTCATTTGCATAAAGTTGAACAGTTTTCAACATTGTTGCATAGCTGGACACCAGCGGTCACTGCCGCTCATGATGCCACTGTTAAAATGAACGAGACCACGTTGCTACACTATTGCTAGTCGTTGGCGATGTGAAAATTCTGTTGTTCCCATGTTTAGGATTTGTGTCCTTCAGCACGCCACCTATTCACCTTACATTGAGAGAAAATGACATAACAGGGAAGAAAGTGACATCATCTAGGATATTTGCTTGATAAGATTTAGCTTAACATAGCATCTTTAAAAAGAAATGTTAGCAAAACAGTGACTTATTTTTACAGAAAAATCATTGTTGACTATTAAATTTGAGCCATCAATATCTTCAACCTCCCTAACTCAATCAAACCCTGCACCATTAGGACCCATGAGAAATGAAAGGCTGCATACTACTGTAGCATGCTCTCCAACGATATCCACTGCATGATCCCACAGCACATGTAAAACAAAACACTTCCTTGCTAAGAGCGCATGCTCCACTCGTGTACCCTGCGGCACCACATTAATTCACTTTCATGGTTATTTACAGGTCAGGGATGACGTGTAAACGTGCTATAGTGTGTCTATAGTCGTAGGTCTGAACTCCAGACCAGGCTGCATAGTAAATAATGAGCTCCCATGGGTCATAGCTGCGCTGCCCTGGAGTCCATGTCCCCAAACTGCAGGCTCCTCATTACCTCACCAATAACCAATTCAACGACCTGCACGGGCTCATTGTTAAGGTAAGCTGAAGCTTAGCAGCTCTGAGGGTAAAGACTCATAACCCAGCATTAAGAGCTGGCAGTAGACACGGCGGTTTGTACCGTTTTAGAATTTCATTGTGTTACAGTTGCACCGAGGTAAAATATACAGTCTAACAGCATAATTACCTAATTTCCCCTATAGCCTGTTTCTAAATGGACTGACAGCTTTGCTTGGATGAAATCGGCAAATTTGACAACTGCATCATTTTCCCAAAACTCAATTTTATGTAATACTGTGAATGTAAATAAACGTAGTAGTGCGATCATGTAAACATTTCGTTTATTGCATTGTTTACCTCTCAACACAGGATGTTTATAGAATTTACCCCAAGATATTCTGGTCTCTATATTTTATATATAGGAATATGTCACTTTTTCATTTCTTGACAGACTAGAACGTCTTTTTTGTATTTTCAAGTGTTGACAGTGTGCACCAGACAGTTCAGGAGACATTCGTTCACTGCCACAGCACTCCTGGTTCTTGTGCGAGAAAAAATCTACGGGTCTGCAACACCTGAATGCAATTCCTCAGATTGCACGTGGTATAAGCAGAACTTATTCATGCCAGTGGAAATGTGAGCTCTCACCAGCTGGCTTGGCCAGATCTTAGCCTCCAAATTTTCTCCATCTGTTAGCCGATTCCCATGCTGCACTTCAAGGGTTCCTTCTGGGGAGTTTGGGACACTGTGGAGAGCCTGCTCTGGTTTTGATCTGCACTCTAGAAAAATTTAAAGACTCAACATTTGGCCCTGCACAGACACATCAGTTCATGTAAGGGACCTACGCAGCCTTCGAGTCATGTCGAAATGAATACGTTAAAAAGACGCACATGAACGACACAGTAATGCTATTCCTACTTGTAGGAAACTTACTAGGATGGGATTGGTTTCTTTCAGAACTGTATTTTCAAGTTTCTGGACGTGTGCAAGAACATAACAGTTATATGTGGAGAAAGCATTTCTATTCATTTAAATGGCTGTTGCTAAATTGATGCTGGACCTTTTAAGAAGTACAGCAGCCATCTTTTCTCACAGCCAACAGTTCATTTCTAAACAGCGGTTTAGCTTTGGATTTTTATAACATCGCTTGTTTGCAAAGAATTTCTGTATTTTGTCTGTAGGGGTTCTCAATATGTACACTCAAAAAAATAAAAAGTTGGATTTACTTAAAAAAACTTCGTCAAGTGGGTTCCACATAGCTTTGTTAAGTAATGTCAACAAATAAAATTTAAGTTGTATTTACTAATAAAGTTTGTGTAAAATTGACAATTTAAATGTTGCATGGACTAAAGAAATAAAGTCACTATTATGAAACATTTAATTGATGACAACAAAATTAAAAATAATGATTTAATAACTCCATATCAACGAATCAATCAATCAGAGTGCAGCTGCTCAATACAACCTTTATTTAATTACAGTTTATCAAACATATCACTAACACATTTGAAATACAATGTTACATTTCAAATGGTTTGTTGGTTTGTTTTGTTCTAAAATATATCAGAACAAGTTCATTGACTCATACTTGACCACTTATTATTCATGTACCTATCTAATGGTGCTACACTTCTGCAAGAGGGTGCCAGAACAACAATTTACCCATAATGCACTGCAGCATCATCAGCCAATGAGATGCAAGTCTGTATTGGTTTTATTAATCTGTTACTTTTACGCAACAATGCTATATTGGCTGAACAAATAATTTTGAAGTAAAGCTGACAAGACACAGTCTTTTGTTGAAAATACTAAGTTAAAGTAATTATATGCAGTTACTTGTGTTTATTAAGTAAAGTGAACAAGAAATTATTTAGTAAAACTGACTCCAACCAAGTTCATTTTACATTTTTATAAAAAATAAAAAGTAAAAAAAATACTTCGATTGGTAACGCCTTAAATCCAAAGTTTTTTCAACTTAAATGTTCTCACTATAAGTAAAAACTTAAAGTGAAAAAATAAAAACATTACTTAAATTGGTAACACACTTAATATATTTTAACTAGGGCTTAGCCCATTGTTGGATAAATTGAGATGCAGTCTTAAAAAGTCATTAATCATCTAAAATGATCTTTATTTGTACGTTTTCCTGGAGGTGTACCGTCCTAAATACTTAACTAATACAAATGATGTGTTCATCCAATTGCGTGTCTGAGATTTTGGTTTCGATTTTCAAACATGCAGGAATTAGAAAATAAATTGCAAGAGTTATTAAAAGTTATTAAAAGAGATAAAAGTTGATACCTGATTGATGTTTAAAGAGTTATTAAGAGCGGCAAGACTCAAAAACAATCTTCCTCACACTGATTGACACATCTGAAGCTTGTGCACAGGCGCACGACCCTGATATAAACATACATAGACAGAATTACAGTTTTAAAAATATTTGTTTTGGCAAAAATTCGAGTAGATAGAATCTGTTATCTCTTAAGTGAATGTTTGATTAACTGTTGGGGAAAAATATCTGATGTGTAATTAGATCCTTACATTACAGTAATTCTTAAAGCTGTCTGTCTTGATGTCGCTTCAAACAATAAAAGAAAGAAAAAAGTGGAACATATATTGAAATTGTTTTTGACTTTGTGTGTACCAAATCTCTTCATTTTACTCATGGATTTTAAAGTATGGATGCAGTGATTTTGTTTTTGAACCTTTTTTTTTTCAACATATTTCATTGCTAAAAATTATTTATTTGGTGTATTTGGTGTAATACAGTGTTTTTGCGTTTAAAACACATTGGGCCCTATTTTAACGGTCTGAAACGCAAGTGCGAAGCGCAAAGCGCAAGTGACTTTGTGGGCGGATCTTGGGCGCTGTTGCTATTTTCCCGGCGGGAGAAATAACTCTTGCGCCAGGCGCAAATCAATATGGGGTTGGTCTGAAGTTCATTATTCATATGTGTGGTTTGGGCGTAACGTCAAATAAACCAATCAGAACGCTATCCAACATTCCCTTTAAACGCAAGGGCGCAAGTTCCATGGCGGGTTGCTATTATTATGACGGATTTACCAGGCGCACGCCAGGAGCGGTTCACAGCTGAGGAGACCCACGTTCTTGTAAGAGCAGTCAAAGACAGAGAAGTTGTTTTGTATGGGGATGGGAGAAACCCGCGCAAATCAGCGTTGGTTAAACGGGTGGGAGGAAATAGCCACAATTGTCTCATCAGCTGGCATCCCCAGGATGTTGCACCGCAAGCGCTACAATGATGTCAGGAGACGGGGAATCCTAAGCTTGCCAGCATAAATCGGGCACACCGTGTAACGGGAGGTGGATCTGCCTCTACACAAACGCCAGCAGAGGACATCGCTGCGTCCTCCCTCACCGCTGAAAGGGTTTGGGGGCTTTGAAATCGGACCCAAGAAACGCAAGCAAGGTCCAACCCCAAAGAACACTTACAAATCAAGTTCACATACATTAAGGTTTCTTATGAAAACATTTTAATTATTATTTACATAAAATAAACGTAATACAGCCACACAACAAACTTATGAAAATATTTTAATCGTTATTTGCATGAGAATAAATAAAAACTATCACCACAATGCTCACCACTATGATTCCCCTTATCTCATGTGTTAATATTTTTTATTGTAACAATTTATGATTTGCAAAAATAACTGTTGCATCTGTGTAGATTAGATAAGCAAAGTGTGTGTGCGTTGTGCACGCTATACATTATGGTCAAGCATGCGCCCTTAAAATAGCATAATGAACAACGCGCAACGCACCACTGACTTTAGACTAGTTTTTTTTGGTCAGTGGCGCAATTGTTTTTTGAAACTGCAAAATAGCATCAGGTATGCTTTGCGCCGCAACACGCCTCCTTTTTTGCGCTGAACCGCCCAGGGAGCGCAAGTTCATTCCCTAGTTTGCTGACGTGTGTCTGTGGAGGGAAAAACCCGCTGCGCCGGTGCAAAATACGAATGATACATTTGTCACTGACAAAGTCAATTGCGCTGGGTGCAAGATAGGGCCCATTGACATACCATACATTTTTGTAGCTCCAGATTTCACTCTCTTCCTGAAACGACCGGAATTGAAAAGCTCTGTGTTCGTGATTGGCCAGCTAATCTGTACATTGTGATTGGCCTGAATACCACTGATGTCAGCCGGAAATGTGACACTCCTTACCATGTTTGAAAGATTCGGTGACAATGCAATGCTAACAGGAGTTAACCTAAAGGCTGTGAGTCCAAGCGGGAGGAATTATGATAATGTCGGTCTTTACTACATCACCAATCCCAAGAAGTAAACTGTTGCCTACAATCCGTGTGTTTTTTGTAGTCTAAAAAAAAGAGATTTACGCTGGAGCCGATAACTTGCGTCATTCGTTTAATTTGGGGTTTGTACATTTTGCATATCGTTAACATGAATTGATACACACTTACACACCAAAGGAAATGTGATTTGGACAATAGGTGCTCTTTAACTGGATTTATTACACGGCTCTCTGGAATGCTTGATTCTGATTGGTCAGTTGAGACATTTGCAGGTTCGTTCTTTTCAAATAATAACCGCTCCAAAGTAATAACGCATAGCCGGTACTACTTGTATGTTTTAAATCCCTCCGCGCCAACAAAGATTACTGTTTGGCGCAATCTTGTGACAAACACTGGACAACCACAATTAAGAATGGAAAAAGTTTGACATTCATTTTAACATGTACAGAAAAAACTAAACATTTAAACAGTGGATAGAAGAACGAACAACGACAAGACACAGAGAGCTTACTGAGACTGAACTTGACAAAATAGAGCATGACAGCTACGAAGCCAACACACAAAAAATACAGAATAGGCATTAAAACTTCTCAAAGACTGGCTAAAAGAGAAAAAAATGGAGACAGACAAGTATGAAGCAGAGGATTTTAATAAGGTATTACGATCATTTTATGCATCTGTGCAAAGTTTCGCGGAAGGATAAAAATGTTAATTTAAAACAAATATGCCAATAAAATGTTTCAAATTCATATTCATGTCCAGTTTTTTTCTTATGTGGCAAGTAGCCGTGTAATAAGCGGGATAATGTAGGGGCAGCCGGTAGTTATCGGGTAAATAAGCCCCTTCAGTGTGATACAAGACTGCCTCTACATTATCCCTTACTTATTTTGTAAAACAATTTGAAACTTTTACTAACAATAAACAAAGATTTACATAAAGCATCCATATTTGCCCATGCCCATGTTGATAAGAGTATTAAAAACTTGAAAAGTGTTAAATTGATGTAAATATAGAACAGATAAAAAATGTGCGATTAATATAAATATTAATGTAATTAATGTTGTGATTTAGTTAACTCATGACATTCAGGCGATTAAACTAGATTAAATATTTTAATCGATTTACAGGCATAATTTAAACATTTTCATTAAATTTCACTTAGGGGGCATGCACACCAAAGCTTTTTTATGCATCTGAAAATGTCCGGTGGACGGCGACTGCCAGCTTTTATTCAGCCGACTGCCAGCTTTCTCCAGCTGAGCGCTTTGGTTGCTGTGATACGTTCAAGTTCAAAACGGTGCGCATTTTGGCAGATGCAGAAAGATTGCGTAGTTCATGCATACAAAAATTTTGCATACTATGCACGGTGTAATATATATATACTGTATGTAATGCAGTGTAATGCATAAATGGTAGTATATACTGCTTTGAACCCTGTATAGGGAACAAAATCTCTCTACAGAAATCTGTACAGTAGCTTCTCAAACCCATGCAGAAAGCAGAACAGGAAATGTTACGTGAGGACATGAGTATGTTTCATTCATTCATACTGATTTACAGTCATAATAATACTAATGTCCCTCTCTTTCACTATGAACTCTAATCTCATTTGCGGGAGTCTGGCTGTTCCTACGTGTCAGGACACAACAAAACCCACTGTTTCTTATGGATTTATGACAGAAGAAGGAGAATTCGTCATGAAAGACCATTTCTGTCCTGACTTGGTGAGAGCTGTTGTGAGTCAGTAAATGATGAGGCCCATGTGTGTTGGGTTGGGTTGTGTAGGTTGTGTTTTTTTTCTCTTCTGTACTCCCTCCACACGAGCCAACAGTATGAACTATTCACACTACTTGGCTTTGCTCTGGAGGCGTAACAGTGAAGGAAATGTCAATGCATTCATGACTTCGCAGTGCACACAGGCGCCACCTGTGCTGGGACACAATGTGTGCTTGACTCTAAATTGTCATGGATCATCATTTACTTTGACACAGTAATGTGGAATACGTTTAACACAACCTAGCAAACGTGTAGAGAATCAGAGGCTCATACACAACTCACACTTTGTTTATTTCGATTTTGAGGTATAAAAATCCCAAAAGACGTAGACCTACCAGACAATAAGTGACCCTTTCTGTAAACCCAGGCTAGAGTCTCATAGTCTAAAGATGGTATTAGCATTAACACTAGCATTTGATTTTAATCTTTGACATGACCTTACTCAGTCAATATTAAAGATATCACAGTTATATTTTCACAGAACGTTCTTTACTTTATGTTGGATGATTCTATGTAGAAAGAAGTCTATCACAAACAGGGTCGCATATACAAAGTTTGAAGGCATCTATGTCGGAATTCAATGTTTGTATGTTTCCTACCTACTTAGACTCCTTAGGATATCGCACAAATATTTGGTGCTGTGGGGAATTCAAATGTTAAGCTCTGATGAGCAACTAAAAGAAGTAAATTATAAAATAAATTAAATATACATTTTAACTAAATATTGCATATCTAAATTGCACATGAAATTGTACAGTATAAGAGGTGGTAGCTAGGCATCTTACTTCAGTTTCAGACAATGCTGTGTCAAAGTTATTGTTGAATATAATGAGATTGAGCACTGCTAAAAGGGAATATGGCCGTTTCTCAATACCAAAAACGCCAAGTTCGGACTTTCAAGTTCAGACTCAGAACAACAAACTCTCGAGGATGGGAGGACGCGAGACTGGGTTATATTCCATCATGAAACAGCAGAGTACTCGAGGGTGTCATTCAATCTAACCAAGGCATGCAGCCCTGGCTATCATTTGAACTCATTCCCCGCCATCCATTTTTTCTCTGCTATAAACTTTTAAATATTTATATTTTTCTTCAAAAATATTTTTTTAGCAACAGCTAAAATAACTGTATTTTTGTGAAGGAATTTTATTAGAGATCAGATTCAGAACGATTATCAAAACATACACAGAGTTTAAAATTAGTAAATAAAGTTTTGGCTTCAGTTTTTTTCATGAATTGGGTAAGTGATATCTAGTGGAAAATCGGGGTATACGAGATAACTTGTCAATGGCGGTGAAAGAGTATCAGGGATAGTTCAGCCAAAAAATATATATTAAACCCATGATTTACCCACCCCAAAGCCGTCCGAGATGCTTATGTACATAATTTCTCAGACAAACATTTTCAGTTATTTTAGAAAATGTTTTAGATCTTTCAGCTGCTAAACAGTAAAGTTACGGGGTCCACGTCCTTCAAGTCCAAAAAAAGTGCATATCCTTCCCCAAAGAAATCCAAACGGCTCCACGATGATAAACAAAGGTCTTCTGAGGGTAATCCGCACGTGTTGTTGTGGAAATATCCATATTTAAAACTTTATAAATGAAAATAACTAGTTTCCGGTAGCGCCGCCATCTTAGACTCCTCTGTATTCAGCATAGATTATCAGGGTAGTGTACGCACTTTTTCTTAGTGACGTATGACAAATTCGGAGGGCGGGGGCACAGAGCAGCAGCAGAGAATCCTCCATAAACTCCGTAAGCTCTCATCTTGAATGCGGACGCGACTAAGATGGCGGCATAACCGGAAGCAAGTTATTTTTGTTTATTCATTTTTAAATATGGATATTTCTACAACAACACCACGCGGATTACCCTCAGAAGGCCTTTGTTTATCATCATGGAGCCGTTTGGATTTATTTTGTTTATTTTTGGACTTGAAGGACATGGACCTCGTAACTTTACATTTGATTAACTAAACATCTAAAACATTTTCTAAAATAACTGAAAATGCGTTCGTCTAAAAAAAGATGACCATATGCATCTCGGACGGCTTCGGGGTGAGTAAATCATGGGTTTAATATCATTTTTTTAATGCTATTACAATAAAGTTAAATATATAAAATGCAAAACCCATTGCATAAAACACAATCATTTATTTTAATACTACAAAACGTTTGTATAACATGAAATAAACACAAGAAAAAAATCCAAAGTACAAACTGTGTGATTTACTACAGTCTGAAGATTATATAGAAAATATATGGGATTTAAGTTACTTAAAAAAACAAAATCATCGGAAGAAATTTTAATATAGGCGCTATCTTTACTAACTGATCACAGATTTAAAGTTTTTTCCATCTATATTATCAACAAAACAGCTCTTAAAACTACATTTTATGACAAAGAACAATATTGTGCAGGTTTTAAGCTACATTGCCACTGACGCGAAATGCATTCTGGAAAACTTGGCTGTCAAAAGTCCACACAAGTCACCTCCTGATGCACCCTCGATAAAATGGGCGGATCAAGAACACATCCGGGGATGTTATGTGAACTTGGAATTGGAACAGTACTTGGGCCTCAACTGATGACGTTTCACAAGTCCACAAGAACACAAGTACAGACAAGAACGCATGTTAAGAAATGCCAATGCTTCGCTCAATATGTTCGCCTTCCTGTTAAAATAACCAATCATCAATCAAGAAAGACACTGGTATATCTGTCTATCTGATATCTTTCCCCATTCAAGTGGATAGGACTTAAGTCTTGCATAACTAAAATAACTTTGCAAACATGTCCCCTTAGTGGCGCAACTTCCCTAAAGGGACTTGTGGTTGTGTTTGGGAAATCTTGAGTCATTGAGGCTCACTTATGAAACACATATTTTGAAAGAAATATCATAAATGCACTGAAACTTTTAAATTGTTTCATTATAACATTTTAATTGTGCAATCAAATTACACAGAAACGTATTGTGACATTCAATTTATTGGTGAGTCCTGCACTTCACATCACGTACTTGAACAGTGTATCTAAACCTAACAACCAATGTAAAGTGTGATGAAGTGCAGATATTCATTCATGCTCATTTGGCACACTGACATTATGTGTGTGTGTAGTGGACAGTGTCAGTGTAAGGAAGGAGATTCCAGCGTGCTCAGGGGAGCAGTTAGAGGAGTCACGCTCTCTCACAGCCCCGATGAAGCGCTCCCACTGTCTGTTTCACATTAAAGTTTACTCACATAGGACCAGAAGGCACTGCTTTATGAAGGTATAAATTACCCACATAATTACACCATATGTAGCTCTCCCAAAACAACGCCAGGCTCAGATGAATATTAAACACCCTTCCAACCTTACTGAAAGACGGGTACGTCGACTGTGCGCATATTCATTATATTCATAGTCACATATACTTGTCATAAACAATGCATCATCGGTTCTGTGCTATTACAATATCTTATCTTAATTTACTGTGTTTTATAGATCAATAGGGTTTCATGTAAACATCACATAGGGTGGAACAAGGGCCACACGTCTCTTGGGCTGATATAAACCATTTGATTTAATGTATACATTACGTGCGGTGAGTGATTGAGGTCACAGTTTAATACAGAATCCATGAGAATCACTCAGCGGAGTTTTGAGCTTTAGCCTGGTCATGTTTGGATTGGGATTCTGAATCCAGATTTCTCAGCCAATGAAACAGCAGTGATTTTTAAACAGTATAATATTGAGGAAATAACATACCCTCATGGCTGAAAAGTGAAGACATAAATAAAGTGACGTAAGGAACATCCATGCTCTGAATACAAATATATCTTATTATTTTATTTGCATTACCAACATTATTATTTCTTGTTTTTTTTCTCAGTTGATACTGCAAACGTTCCTTTATTTTTGAATAATACCATATATCCTATATTACTTTAAAACATGCTATAGGAATATATTTTCTGAATTGAACCGAACCAAATCTACTTTTTACTGCCTGCACTATTTTATTATTTTAACAAATTTTAATAGCATGCAGCTATGTTTTAAATGCTTTGGCAAACAAATCTACAGTTTACAGTGCCTGTAAAAAACAAAAACATTTTAAAACTGAACATTGAGATGAAGAACAGTGGTTATTTTCATTAAGATTTTTTGTCTGGTTATGTTTTTCTCCTGTCTTGTTCATGGCCAGTGTTTAAGATGGCCTGCTGGTAGAGTCATTAGTTAAGATGAAAGAGGAAGATGATGGCCTCCTGTGAAGTGAGGAGAAAGAGCACAGATTGATTACAGCCACCATTAGACTGAACTGCACCTAGAGAATCTCAACAACCGGTCAGATGAACTGAAACACTCACTTCAGCAGTGGATTCATGCAGCTGCAGACAGAGTTCAACTTTTATGATCTTAGCACTACTTTTCAATTCAATTTGATGTATATAGCGCTTTTTACAATTGTTTAATTGTTTCAAAGCAGCTTTACATTAATCCGGTTGTTAAGTCTGACGTCATGCACATTGCCGTAGCCAGCTATGAGGTCACAGAGGTCAGGACCTCTGTAAATATTTCATATCAAAAAATACAATTTGAAGTTCTCCGAATGACTAATTACAAAACGAATCCACGTTTATAATTAAGTTTGGACAGTTTACTGTATAGTTTAGTGTAAAATGACGAAGATTGACTTAAGCTGCGAGGGCGTGGGTACAGAATTTGCAGTGTTGCCAGATCCCATTGTTAAAACTCCTCTTTAGACGTAGTGTTTTAGCAATTAATGTGACACTTTCTATAAAGTGATTGTTAGGTGTAGGTTAGTATTAGTGATTTTTCTGATTTACTAATACTAATATCTGGCAACCCGGAAACTGAACGTTATCAAATAAGGAGCATCATTCAGCGCGAGCAGGTTATTGCTGACATGATACTACATTCGGTAAGACGAAAGCAGGAATCATGATAATTGTGTCTGTAAGAGTATCAACACTATCGAAAAACATAAAATATGTCTGGTAGGCCTACAAAGAAGTAGAAGAATTGGTTTTAAATAAAATATGCCAAATAACCCGTATCTTAAAACAGTAAAGCTAATCTCAACAAAACATAAGCATTAAGAATTCTGTTATTTCATTCAATTTAGAAGTTAACCTTTAAAAAAGTCATGCTGAAAACATTCATAAGAGCACTTAACAAGTTTACCTGAAAAAGTAAGAATACTAGTAATTATTTTATTGAAATAAATCATGCCTCAGAAAAACACTTAGATGTTCTTAACTTTTTTCACCTGGGATAGTATTTGTTAACTCTTAACACCCCACCCTGGACCTCTGTAATTTTCAAACCCTGGCTACGGCCATGGTCATGCACCGCTTCCAGGTCCAACCGCTCACAGATGTCATAGAGAAATAACAAAATAATCACGCCTATAATGTCGTATCATAATGAAAAACTACCAAAAACACCCGATCCTAATTTTTAGCGCCATAGCAAAATCCGAGATGACCAGACATGGATTTATGGACGTGGATTTTTATGAATTAATTAATGTATTGCTGTCTTTGATTCTGGGAGCTGAGACTGCAGTTTACATATGAGTTTATAACATTTTCGCTTAAATGTGTGCTATGAATAAATAGTGCTCATAAATGGCTATTTAAATGTGGTGGCTTGGAGCTGGAAATGGTATTCCTTACGTCATGACTTAAAAAGCGGATAGATGCAGGAGAAATCACAGAAAAATCATAAAACATAAGCAGCTGTCAGTGTCAGCTGACTCCCCAAGAGTTGAAAAAAAACCTAGGAGAAAAACCCTGCGGGAAAAGTCCTAGGAGGGAAAAAACCTTGGGAGAGAGACAGACATAGCTGATTCTAGAGGATATATTATATAATATATACGATTTTTAACAATTTTATGGGGATTAAATCATAATATATTTGTATATACACGGATAAGTAGATTAGACGGGGGAAGCTGGTGGTCATTGGTCAGACATCGGCTGGGCATCACGTTGAAGAAAGGCCACTAGATCAGTGGCGTGATGACCTCAACGGCAGCCGGAACTGTGTATGTTAGTCTCATTGTCCTCGGGAATGAGGACGAGACAGGGAAAGAGAAACAAAATCTTATTAGCGTAGGGACGCTAACCAGTGTTAAGATGCCAAAATTGGTCTTATGTGCTCATACTTTTTATATCAAATGAGCACTCTTGAAGCTTTTGAACCAGCTGAAGCTTGTTTACCTGATTTGCGTGACATCCCCCGAGTAACGAGTAACAATACACTGTAAAAAATTAATTGTTGGCTCAATGAATTATTTTTTAGTAACTAGTTCCACAGAAATTTTACGTTCACTCAATTTCTGACTCCAAAGTGTTACCTGGATTGATGTTTTTTAGTTGGCCCAAACTTGACTCAAATATAAAAAGTATGTTTGCTCAACTAGCTTTATAGTTTATTCAACTAAAATGTTTTAATCAGTTGAATCTTTAAAAACTTACAGTAAAGACTCTGTCAATTAAAATTGAAGTATTTACTCAATGTTTTATGTGTTACTTCAATTAATATTTATTATTTGGGAATTTTTAATAAACTTTTTAAAATTATTTATCAAATAATTTATGCTGGTGTTGTTAACAAATAATTAACTTCAGTCACATAAAAACAAAAGCTTTTTATTCACTTATCATACAGACTGAACATACAGAATTAAGTCTTCTCTAAATAGAAGGCATAAAACAGTCCAAAAGCACTCCAAAGTCAGTCACAACATCTGCAGGGCCATTTAACTTCTTTCGCCATGTATCCCACTGGTCTGCCTCTCACATCATCACCGCTCTGGTTTGATAAACAGAGGAATATAAATACACACACACATACATAAATACATGTTTAATATAATAAAGCTTGACGGTGAAAGACTTTATACCCTAAAATTGCCAAATTTCCCTCAGACATCACACGGAATTGAATTAAACACTATTGGGCTGTTTTCTTGGACAGGACTTATCACTGACTAAAATACTGACATCTCTTAACATATGAGTGCTATTGTTTTGTCTCAAAATGCACGCCAGTATTGTATTTTATAAGGTTTGTTTGTAAAAATGTCCCAAATATAATACAGACAGAGTCCTAAACCCTGTCCGGTAACCTTAAATAAAATAGCTCCACTTTAACTCGGACACATAACATAACACACCTTTATATAACTTATATCTTTACAAAAACGTCAAGTATTTGCGTCTTTGCCAATTTAATATAGTCTAAAATTAACATTTATTTACAAACACTTACCTGACGTGAACTTGAGGAAACGACTGATGACTTGTGTCCTTGTGTAAAACAGTGAGTGATTCCTGCTGTTAGGTGCGGATTGATCTCAGATGAAATGACCTGTGATCCAGATCCTGCATTATACTTTACTTTTTACTTCAGAAAAGTAATATTGTTACATAATACACATTACTTGTAATGCGTTACCCCCAACACTGATTATAACCAAACATACGCGAGGGTAAGGAGAGATTTATGAATGGTATTACAAGACTTGTCAAACACATGGTGTGGGTTTAGGGTGTGCCTATCTTTTCCGCTTCCCAAAACAGTAGAAGATGATGGAGTGTTTTTAAAAAACAACAATATTTTCATTTTAATTATGATGTCGTGGTCACAAAAATGACAAACCTTCACCTTTAAGAATGTCAGAATTGCTTTGGTTTAAAATTCAAACTTGGGTCTGGGCAAACACACACATCCAACATTTCCTTGTCTCATTCAATCTGTAAATCTCCTTTTTTTTGCAGACTAGCAGCGTGTCTCTGCTGACTCAACCTCTGACATTTCCACCACATGATCTTGTGCAGTGGCCAAAACATGGGCTGAACAGCAATGTCTGAGTGTTTGGACTTCTCTTTGTTGTTTGTAATGGCACACAGACAAACACTAGTTCCTCTATTCTGACTCTGAGCAAAGATTTGTTATGGCACCTGCTTGTGGCGTCTACGGTTTCATTCACTGTAGTTCATTCACTGAGAGAGATTGTGAGCTCTTTTTACTTACCCTCATATAAATATATGGTAGGCCTGTTTGAGTACTGGCATCAGAGACCATTATAGCTTGATACAGACACAAGCTTTCGAAAAAAGGGCCTTAAAATTGACTGTGATCCATAGCTCATCCTTTATTCTCATCTGCTGACCTGTTATATACATTAATCATTTATATCAGCATGGTCAGTAGCTGCTTACTGGAAACGATTAGTGCTAAAAACACTGTGTTTGACTATGAGCTAATGTTTACATCGATTGACATTGGCACACTCAAAACGCTCAATGTTGAAACAGACTGTCACTCGGGAGGGTGAAACCCGAGCGCTTTCTTCTCTCAGTAAGGGATCTGATGATGGGGTAACACCTCCATCTGCTGAGCAAGATCACATGAGCTATTTCACTACACTAATAAAGACAATAATTACACAATTCAGCTTCATATACATTTGAGTTATAATATGAACTCTTTAGATTCAAAGGTGTACTTTTTGAGTATACCCCCTCCTGTGACAACTATAGGGATTGTTTTTGGACAATTATTTCTGAAAGTGTATCTGAGAGCCACAGGTGGGTTGCAGAAGTTGTACCCTTGGATTGAATTATGTAAACAACCGTCTGAAGGAGGCGTCTTTACGGGTCACAGTCAAACAGCCATTGTTGAATAAGACAAAAAAAGTACAGCCAGAATATTGCAGCCTAAGGGTAACATTACCTTTTTAAGGTTATAATGTCTCTTTTAGATGAAATTCAAGACAAACTGCTTTGAATCAAAGTGCTGGAGTAAAGCCAAGTCTGTAACAATGCAGTCAGTAAAGCAGAAGGAGAAAAATGAAGCTCTCAGACTTATCCCTGAGCTTATAACCTTACATCCATAGGTGACACATTTTCTCATTTGACACCTGAGGCACTAATGTACTAATGTATGGGGATTAGTGAAGTAGTAGCACATACAATGCACCGGATCAACACACATAAGAGGCTTTGACCGAAGCTGACAGCTGACCTTTGACGAAAAAAAAGCTGTGGTAGATATTACAGCTGGGTCATTCTACAGAAAAGGTGGAATTGATGGAAATTTGCTTAAATTAACGTCTTTCAACATACACAAAACTTCTTTAATAGCATTAATTCACTTGTCAAATCTATGAATCCACAAAACGGGGAGCTTAATCTATTTTTAACTTTTTAATACATTTTAATAAATAATCCCTGAGTCATTTATTTGTCATTGGTGTTACCTGTGATTTAAGCAACATTAATGTTGATACTAAATATTTTTTCTCATTACAGCTTGTGTATTTAGTTAAAGGTTGAGTAGAGGAATGATAACAGCAAGAAAAATAATTCATTATTAATATTTGTTTAATTAAATTCTTCATCTTTCCCCAGCATTGTATGAAATTATTTGATTCTGAGTTTGACTTTTTTCTTTAAAACCAACAAAAACAAAAATATTCAACCAAAAAGGCTTTGATGCAAAGACTGAAATATCAACATCTTACATCCCATATCAACAACAAAATATTACTAGAAAGTACAAGAAAATACATTCATAACACCAAAACTTGGTTTAACACCAATGACACAATGTAACACCCATGACAAAATTAGAATATAATAATAGTAATGAATATGATAAAACTTGGAAAATTTTATGAAAGTTTATATCTTGTTTTGTTTTTATGCTTTTATGTTGGTCAGTTAAAGGAATAGTGCTTAGGAAGTACTTATTAGAGAAGTAACACTAATGACAGTAACACGAGTGATGGTAACATCAATGACAATTTACAGATAAAAACTAACATTTTAACAAAATGGCTGCCATTAGTCATGTGCTATTTCATCAGAGATGTAACAATCACATACTTATTCAGTATAATGTATTTTTATGTGAAGATCTTAACAATCGCAGCTATAAAAAAAACAGTAACACTAATGACATCTAAAAAAAATCTTATCTCAAAATAAATCTTATCTTAGATATATCATGATATTTTAGACCAATAAGGTAAGACATCTCAAAAACCTTTTACGAGTTCGCCTCACTGACAATAAAGTGGGACTGCTAATATGCGTGAGTGGCGTGCTGTCCCGGGGCGAAGGTTCCGAGCTCGGGAAATACCCCCCGAGTTCGGAACGTTCGTCCCTTGACCGGGGAAGGAGCCCCGGGCCTGGGGCGTGCCCTGACCCGGGTTTTCCCCGGTGCTGAGCTAAATGTACGTAGTGAGGCGAAGGGGTGGAGGTGGGTTTGCGATCATTCCGGAGAATGAGGGTAAGGAGTCTTGATTATTTATAGAGCTGCTTCTAAGTTAGTGATTGATAAACAGCTGTGTTCATTGCTTAATGATCGAGAGCCAGCCGTGTTCATTGATTAGTGATTGAGAGCCAGCTGTGTTCATTGATTAATGATCGAGAGCCAGCCGTGTTCATTGACTGATCAGCTCCTCCCAAACCTTGTTTATATAAAACATCATTTTGCCTTCCTCCACTGAACTTCTTCCACTGACCTCTTGACCCATGAAAAACTTCAAAGTGCTGATGCATTGTTTCAAAATAAAAGTGCTTTGGGTAGGGTAACACCAATGACATAAATTTGGGGGACAAATATTTATTTGATATTATTCATATTAATAGTGTATTTTTACCATTTCAGTGTTGTAGTAAATTCATACAGGGTTAAAGGTAAATGTAAATTAGATTTGTTTTATAAAAAACATGGTTTTAAATAATAAGTACACAGTTCAACTTCCATGTATGATCAAAGGGACTATTTTCAGGACCAGACATTTAAAAAAAAAGTTTAAAAAAAGGAAAAAAAAGAAAATTAAATAAATAAACTCTCTGATCATTTTAAGGACAGTCTATATTTATTAAATATATATCATTATGGGATTATTGGGTCAAATTAAATGATTAAGGGGTCTGCAAAAGCAAGCTACAAGCATTTCCACCTTTTTTGTAGAATGACCCAGCTAATATCTTATGGTTCTGATGGATAAAAAATGAAATTCCAGCATTGTAATTCCTTAATATCTTCAATTGCAGGCCGTTGGGACTTGGGATGGAAAAACGAAGAGAGTTTCAGCTTGAGATATGATCATGGTAAAATTGTTATTTGAGCCGGAAATCCCACATTTATTGTCCCGCTAGACTTCTATGAACAGTTGTGACTATATACTGTAGTTTTGTGTAAATAAGGATGTTGTGTATTCAAGACGTAGATATGATCTGGTTAGCAGCAGTGGGTTTTTTTTGGGGGGGGGGTCTTTGGGAATCCAGCTGTTAGTTCTTTAAAATGTGGGTGGTCCATCACTACAGCTCCACAGCATCAAGACTGATGTACATTAAATCAGGCACAGATCCATGAGGATGGGTTTCTTATTGGTAAACTATGCTTGCTTTATCATATAGAAGTCAAAAAGTCTTCTGCTATACCAAATGTAGTTTTGGTTTTGTTTGATTTGGAGAATCATCGTAAAAGAAATTATGGAAATTGCGAAAGTGGATAATGGGTAGATAATGGACAGAGTGACCTTCAAAGTAATAATTGACTCTGAAACACAGCTGTGTTGTTCACGTGCTGAGACCTCGCCACACAATGAGATCACACCTGTTCTGGACAAAGACACAGACAAAACAGGATAGACATTTGATATAAAATAGTTTTTAAAAGATGTGTAATTCGTAACTAGTTTACAAGGTGGATAGTTTGTATAAATTCATATGAAATTTCATTCATTCAGACTGAAATCCCGTGAGATCAGGCTTCTCACACTAAAACGTGATTTCAATAAATTCTATCATTTTTAGCATGATTAAAATGTTACATTATCTTTTGGTTTGTTATGCTAGTAAATCCAAATGCATATGGTACAAAATTACAAATGACAGAACAATTACAAAATACCTACTGTCTTTTCTTTTTAGATATTAGCAACACACTGCAGACCGTACAGTACCAATTACTGAGAGTGACAGATCTGTCATCATTTACTCACTGTCATGCTGTGCCAAACCCGCATGATGTTATTTCTACAAGAGGAGAATAAAGTATCCACGTCTGTCAAGCTCACGCCAAAAGAACACAATAAAAGTGCTATAAATGTAGTTCATATATGATGAACTTCTGCTCTATTTTCAAATACATTCTTCTTAAGCCATAACTTTCTTTATAAAACAGCCCGAATTAAAGTTGTTATTCACGGTTATACTTTTATGGTGCCTTTAATGTTTTTTGTCTCTTCAGATGAGGTCATTATGGAAAGATATTTTACATATGTTCTCTGTTTGTGTTCCACAGAAATATTTCATGCATCCTGTAAAAAAAAGATTTGTTGGTTCAACTTAAAAAAGTAAGTGTTCGCAGGGGCGTAACTATCGGTAAGCAGGGTAAGCGGTGCTTACGGGCCCGGACCAATCAGGGGCTGGACTGGAAGAATTTGATTGACAGTCGGGGGGCCCTATCACATATTCGTTACTATCTGCTGTTCCCTGGCTTTCTCACAGGTTTTCAATAGGCTTGTTCGACTTCATGCAGCGCCACAAAAACCGGCAGCGGGATGACGTCAAAGTTCCACGAGAGCGATTTAAAAGCAAACTCCTCCGTATGATTCGCGAATCACTCTAGCGGTAGTTTGACGTCACCCGGCTGTCAATTCTTGTGGTGCCGCATGAAGTCGAACAAGCCTAATGCTTGGCAAAGTGCAAACTGTGTTGTTACATCGCCCAATGAAATCACTGCGATACAGCCCAACCAATCACAGCCCAGAGTTTCTGTGCACGTTTGAAATCAGCTGGTTTGTATCTTTTGGTTTTTTAACTTGATAATCCTGCATAAGGGCCCGGGCTTGGCTGTTTACGCTGCTGAGTGTTTGTGATGCATTAAAATAAAAAAATTAATTGATTTTTGTTCACAAAAAAGATTTACGTAACTTTTCTGTAAATCAATTTTTTTAAGTTCAATGAATTCCGAACTTTAAGGCAGTACAAATCCTTTTAGGCTCTGGACAAAAAGCAAACCTTGGTAACACTTCATTTGGATAGTGCACACTCTAAATTTTGCTGGGTTATTTTTAACCAAATGCTGGGTAAATATTGTAGAGAACACATGTTGCGTTATAAATAAACCTATGCTGGGTTGTTGTTAACCCAACCATGAATTAAAACAACCCAGCATTGCATTTTATTTTATTTATTAACCCAACATGTGTTCTGTCAGATATTTACATAGCATTGGGTTAAAAATAACCCTGCAGAATTTAAAAAGGATTCACGTTTACATTGATGCACAGAGGTGACTAAATTCGCTGTATTATGTGTGCCAGACCAACACATGACTATGTTACCTTGTAAAGAAACAACACTTGCCTGCACACATGCAGATTTTTTTCACAGAGCGTTAAATACAAACAATCAAGATGGCAAAACATTGAGCAGTTTTGTTTAGGTAGGTTTATTACTACAAGTGACTGCCATTGTTGTTTCAGTTACTTGCGCATGCCTATAGACATTATCACAGATTCACATTTGCTTAGTTTACAATGAGACGACGAGGCATCATTATCAAAAACTTACACTTTGAAACCCATCTTTAAAAGCATTGAGTCAGTTGACTCAGTTCAGTTGCCAAATAAAACTTTCGGTGGCACAATAGGATCAAAAACACTGAACTATAAATAATATTTTACATTGTTCTCTGATATCTAATATATGTGGCTTTATTAAGTGCACAAATTATCCAGAAATGTTTTACATGTCCATTAACATCCCTAGAATTATCCCCTGGTCTATTATTACCTGATTTGAAAGGGTCATGAATAATAATGTTGAGCTCTGCTCTGATTGGCTGTTTCATAAAGCAGCTCCTTTAGTAGCTCTGTGTGTGTGTGTAAACAGATCTTATGTTTGAGTCTGTATCAGATGAAGATACAGATTTTGAGGAACAATCAACTATTAACAAATGGACATTTCTGAGTGGTAACTTTGTGTTTTCTAAGTATGGACCTGCAAAACGTCAATAGTAGAACTTCAGCCTAAACGCTAGCATATAGCATTAACTAGCATATAGCGCTAACTCAACAGTCACAACTTTGTTTTTAGCATTGTAACAACATTGTAATTCATTTAATGTGTAATTTAATGTTGGGGCATACATCTCGACTGTAACTCATAATATTTCATAACCATGTACACAACTCTTATTATTCATCTATGCCTAGATAAATACAGTTTTACATTCTACTGCACCTTTAAGGCTTTATAGTACATCACACCATAGATAAAATGCACAAACACTTCATTACGTAGTACACAAAACGTTAGCCAATCTTTACAGCATACAAAATGTGTAAAATCTCAAAGGTTCTCAAAAATAAATAAAAGTATTTTCCCTTTATGGGAGATCCAGTTGCACAATCCGTTTACCCGGGTGCACTAAAAATACATTTGAAGGACTGGTCGAGTTAATAAAACCCACTTATTATCATCTTTTGATGGAGGTAATGAGCAGAGTAAAGTTTACCCACATGACTACGGAGGTTTCTCATACATGTTGATGGGAGAGTCAAATAATACACTCACTCAAAGAAAAAGAGGAAGAGAATAAAAAAGACTGACGGCCCTGCGTTCAGACCTTTCCCTCTTAACACATGTTGTTAATTACACAAGCGTGTTTGACAAAGAGTTCAAATTGCAGTGTTTTCTACTCAAACAACTCGCGCACAATTATTCTGCCAAGGTTTGTATGCATTGGCACATCGTTTCATCTCTACCATTGTTTGGTTAGTTATTAGGGCCTGTTTTCTCAGTGCGTGTATGTGTGTTAAGTGCAGCTTCATATGGGCCTCATGATGACTAAATAAAGTCTCCTGTTAATACTCTGATCTTTACCCTGCATAGACAGCCAGTGAGAGAAACGCAAAGATGCTTCCCAAGAGAATTCGATGAACAACGATTTACAGATCTCTTAAAATATACTTATGGTTACCTGATGATCAACCAGACCATACAAAGCATCAAAGTATGTGTAGCAAACCAAATTGTAATATATACAAATATTAAAGCCACTAGAGGTGCACAAAACCATATAACAAAGACGTAGCTTCATGGTGCTGTGAATGGTAGTAGTCTTCATCTCAATCCAATAGGTCGCATAATGTTAACCTGCCATACACATGTTCATGGATAACATAGTGTAATAAAGTTTTATAACCTTTATGTTACAACATTAGCCAACAGATTGGCATGATACAGAATGGCGTGCTAAATGCTACAGCTACTACTTTGGCATGCGGCACTGTGCAGATTTGGTCGATGTATGACATCACATTATCGCAAGAGCAACAAAATACAATAGGCTTGTTTGAGATGCGGCTCGCCTCGCCCAAAATTTAGACGAGAGCAGGCGGAGAAAAAAGAGCTTTTACCGTAAGTTGGACATGTCACCAACAATCTCACAGTCCAGTCGACCACAAACGTCAGCAGTGGCAGATATCGTGTTATCTTATATTTGTCGCAGATGAAATGGAATACCAATAAATGCAATAAATAAATGGGAAAAAGGCGCTTAGTAAATGTTGGGATGTATAAATATAAGTCTAGTTGTACATATTCATTTCTGTACAGCTCACAGTACAAATAATTCAACACCAATACAAAAGTTATTAAAATATAAAATGTCATAAGTCAATAACAAGTTGAAAATATAAAAAAACTACTAGCGGAAGTGGAGTTTTTAAATCATCAGCTAACATCCCCGGGCCAATGAGCATCAAGCTGTGTCATTAGCAAGTCTTCTCCCATCATGCTTTTCATCAACATAGTCGGTGGAGAGCAACTGCGCTCGACTGCAAAATCCGACAAACCATCACAGGAGTTTTTTGGCACACGTCAGCTTGACATCAGGGGTGCATTTCCCAAAAGCATTGCTAGCCAACTACTGTCGTAAGTTTCGTCGTTACTGACAACGTTCCACGTTTTGGTGTTTCCCGAAACCATAGTTCAAACGAATATTCGCAAACTGCATCGCAAACTTGTGTGGTTGGAACTACATCTTTTCCTCTGTGGTTAAAAGCATCGTTCCTTGTTATTATAATATGTAGACTTATGTTGATCATGCTTTTGAACAAAATAAAAAAACATGTAGTGCATTCTATATCCATCATTTTAAATATATACAAATTTTATTTTACGTCTTTAAGTTTGTAAACAGAATAAAGCGCTGTATTTGAAAACTGCGCATTTGTACGGACCTACGAGCTTTAAGACCCTGGGGAATCCCTGGCAGGAGGGAGGAGTGAATGAATGAAATATCTGGAAAATAAATAACAGATAACTAAATCACGATAACAAAATCAGTCTTTCAGTGCAATGTATGTTATTAACAGCAATACTCTGACATTAAATCGATTTAATCAGATTAATTAATACTCCACCTCCCACGTGGCATCATCAACTATGTTGTTAAACCAACATGGTTCAAATGACGGATGTGCAACAAATTTACTAAGTTTCCAGGAAGGTATGTTTGACTAGGTAGTTAGTTTCTCCAAAAATGCATCGAACTATGGTGGTTCAGCAGTGAGTTCGAGCAACACACCCCAGAGCAAGTTGGACGTATCTCTGATACTATCTAACCGGCATGCATCTCGCGCCCAGCGATTCTGCACAGAATTTGCTCATCTTAAACAATCCTAGTATTGCTTATTCGATGTTTTGATGTCATAAGCCGACGGATCTGCACATTGCCGCATGAACTCAAACACACCTACGATTTCTATGGCAGGAAAGGTGGAAACCAGGACATGAGAACATTGCCGTTATCAGCTATCATGAGATGCACTCTGCAAATCAAAAATGGCATGAGGGAATTATTCACAATCCTTAGGAAGCGAGGTCATCCTAAAGCTTAATTTCCCCACCGGAATGAAGGACTATGTCTTCTTCAATCATCATCAGTTGAGGCTTATCGTTGGTAACAGTGCATCTGCTTTGTTGTTTGCGGCACATGGAATGAGCCGTTATCACAAAGCTAACTTTACATAAGCTCTCTTCACACAAGCACTGATAAAGGGTCTCCTCTCGGCAGAGAAGAGGGATCCTAATACAATGCCACTCTTCTTCCTGTGTACACACAGAAGGCCCATCAATATCCTTTCCACTATCTGAGTCAATAGGGAAATATTTGGCCTTGGTGTCATTGAATCGGCATGGCTGGGGTGAGCAGGTGCCTCGGTTCTGTGTGAGAATTCTAGCATGTGTGAGTCTATGGCACCTTGTTGGCCTTAGCTTGGCTTGTGTCCCAGGGACGCAGCACAGGTCGTAATGATTAATAAACATCAATGTTAGCATCAACCTTCCACTCTCTGTGCCAACAGTCACTTTAAATCACAACTTGAAATCGATTTACCTTCTAAATTCATGTTTTATTGCATAACACACTGGTGAACAGTCTGAGCAGATTTTTGCTAAGCAAGATGCGAATGCGAAATTGAAATACGCAGTTTTTTTTATACGTAATTTCATATGAAAAATAGCCAATAGCGTTGTCTTCACAGACTGGAATCTGATGAGAAGCTAAAGTGCAGAATGACATCATAAAAATTCAAATCAAATTTTTAAAAATATTTCAATATATTTTGTAAACATATGAAGCTAACCAACCAATAGCAGATGAAGTGATTGTTTTCAAAACCTTTGTTGCACGCTTAAACCGCATTGGTCAAGCATTTGTGTCTCTACATGCTTTGAGTGTTTCTTGCCTAAGCCGTGCATGTCATGAATCCTGTATCCACCCAAAGCCATTTCACAGATATCCCAGCATGCTTTTCACTTGACCTCACCGTCAGGCTAAAGATCAGGCTGGGAGATTCTTCTCCTCAGTGTCAGCTGTGTTATGAGAGCAAGGTCACACCTGCAGGTACCCGTCCGGGTGATAAATGATGTTTCTTTAAACTCTAGAGACCACGGTTTTCAGGAACTGACTGGTTGTTCTCTCTTGAAGTATAATGGGAGCCTTTGAAGGGGCATGATTTCTCAGACTGGGAGAATACGGCTCGATTAGTTAATGACACATTCGGTTTAAATCAAGCATAATCACCATTAACCACTCAGGCAGCTCACATCAACTCTGCTATTTCCTACTAATAGCAGCGCTGCCTTAAATAGCTTTGCACATCTTGCAGAAAAACAAGAGTTGGGTTGAGATTGGATTGGCAGTCTACATTTTCTATGCATTGTATTGGTCTGAGATTCAGCCGTTTTTTTTTAGTGCGAAAGAAGTTTTAATACCAACATCCAACATGTGATAATATTGTTAACCATACTGTTTTCTCTTTGGTAAACCTAAAATGGTTTACTGGTCTCAGCTGGTCTGCTTTGATGGTTTTAGAGAGGTATTGGAGACTCGTCCGATGGACAATTGCAACTTGGCCGAGCTGGGAGAACAGAAACAAACAAATAATTTTAACAGGTATACAGGATGTGGCCTTGTGCCAAAACCAATAAAGACTATGCAACAGCTTTTTATGATAAAGGTAAGCTAAAACCTCAGACGCTTATAGGGATAGTTCACCCAAAAATAAAAAATTGTCATCATTTTATCATCCTCATGTTGTTTTTTACCTGTATAAATAATTTTTTTTCTGATGAACAGAAAAGAAAATATTTTGATAAATAATGGTGAGCACACAGCTGATCGTAAACATTGACTCCCAAAGTAGGAAAAAAATACAATGGATTTCAACAGGTATCTTCAACTTTGTGCTTACTAACATTTATCAAATTATCTTCTTCATCATTTGTCACAATACTTCCATAATATTTGAAGAGTTTGGTTCCAAAATGCGATAAGCGCCAATTTTTTTATATATAGGCCTATTAGTTCCCACCAAAATCAGTATTGTATCTGGTCAGTATTGAAAAATAAATTCTTCATTTTATGCAAAATCCGATATCCACAGTGTTATTTTGTCATTTTTTCTCCCTTCTTTTTCAAACCGCGACAAATGCCACTGCTTCTCTGCAGAATGCAATAAATCTGCTTAATAAATTACAGCGCACCATTCCATGCATTGTAAACAATAATGGATACACACAGAATTCTAGTTTTCCTCATCTACTTTGTACTTCGTGATCAACAAACAAACAAAAACAACATATTAATTTTGATGGCATTGATAAACCTGTGGTAGTTTTCTATGGCGAGGTAGAAATGTAAGCCATCAAAATCTAATAATTTACGTGAGAGGCACTCGGACAAAGGATAAATGGCAAACTAAAAAGTCAACTAAAATCGAGCAGGACCAAAACATTTTACAGCTGATCGTTGTCGAAAAAGTTCAGCAACGACGTCCTAAGGATGACAGCAGCAATGACAGTGTTCTTAATATGACAAAGTAAGTGTTTTGATTAATGCCATTAATGTTTATTGTTTAATCCGTGTGTATACCACTAGTCAACTAAATGAATATAACATGGCAAAGATAAATGCACATTTATATATTGATGATTCAAGAGATTTATAGCATTTTGAAAAAAAAACTGTGATGGATTTATAGCATGTTGAAGAAAAAAATAATCAGTTTTTATAATAAGTCTTTGAAAATAAAATTATGGAATAGAATTTTTAATGTTATTATAACCTAAAGATGCTATGTGAAATTTTGTAACAGAAAATATTGGTTTTGATCCTCTCACTTTCTTGGTATAAAAACACATTTTTACCGAAATTAGTCAAAATGGATTTATTGCGTTTGGAACCAAATTCTTCATATGTTTTCTTCCTATGGAAGTCAATGGTTACAATCAGCTGTGTGCTCACCATTATTTATTAATTTTTTTTTAAGTTTCGCATGCTCGCATGAAACTATCGCGCACGCACGTGAAACTTAAAAAAAATAGTTTTGATAGTTTCACGTGAGCACGCGAAACTAAACTTTAAAAAAAATTTGTGCACATGAAGGTTTCGCGTGAGCACTTGAAAGTTTCACGTGAGCACATGAAACTAAACTTTATTTAATTTTTGCTCCATGTCCCCTTAGGGGCTCCGTAACTATCCCTTTAAATGCAATGCAAAGATCATTAAGAGCTGTAGGAATTATGTCATTTTGTAGCGCAATCCGCAAATTAGGTTCAAACTTCCACCATCGATAAAAACATCAATGGGATTTTTCCAAAGGATTTCCATAAGCTCTGTGATCAAACAAGAGGGTACACATTCTGTACATCAGAATAATATTCTCAAAATGCAATGTTTATGAATTTTAAATGAAGTCTAGATTAGGGCTTGATTAGATTAGGATAAAAAAAAGTTTTTGCAAAGTATATGTGTGTGCACTGTTTGTGATTATTTTGTATATATAAATACACACAAATGTACAAAACATTTTTCTTAAATGTATGTGTATATGTGTATTTATATATACAAAATAATTACACACAATAAACACACAAATATGTTATGAAAATACTAACTTTTTTAATGCGATTTATCGCAATTAATCTTTTGACAGCCCTAGTCTAGATGCATTTATTAGAAATAAAATATAAACAAACTATAAACAAACTACACTACTACACAGTCGCTCGACTTCAATGTCATCACAACAAAGTTTCCAATATCAAACTTTATTAAAAACATATTGTTATATTGTCATTGAGATTTACAAGCGACATGACATTAAAAGTCCCTGACAACGTCTGCAGTCCAATGTAACTTTTTTTTAGCAACCACCCTTTTAAGGACACGTGAAAACTTTTACAGATCTAATTTGGGAGAGTGTCAAACCCAACACAATACCATGCCCGTTTGTAGTTTACAAAGTGGCTAATTTGTATGAAGTTGTACAATGTCATTCACCTCGGTAATGGGGTTATGGGTGGGGTTTGATTATTGCTTGTTTTACGTAGACTTTTGTCGTTTTCACATCATGCAAATTCGTATGAATTAGCCAACTTGTTAAATAGTAACAAACTTAGTGAGATCAGGCTGGTCAAAATAAGTGATCCGAAACTGTTCATTTTGCCAAATACATAATTTATGGTATGATAATTTTTCTCAAACTGTGGCAAAAACTAAACAGTGTGCATGAAGATTAAGATTTTACACTATACTTTCAGCCATCAGACGGTTCTGGGCCGGATCCGTATCAAATCCACGCCAAAGTCAGCGACTCTGCAGATCTGGACCTTTGATTTTAGTGCCACCTGCATTACAGTTTCACAACATGTTGCCCCAGAAAAGCTTCACTTTCAGGTGTTGTAGGATCAAAGGTCACATGAGCTGTTTGCCTTGTGTTGTCTTTTCCTAAAGAAGCAGGTAGGACACAGATATAGGAGGAGAGCAGATAAATTTACAGCCCGTGAGGGTCAGTTAAGCTTCTTGTCAAGTGCTCTTCTTCAGATCCTGCCCTACGGCACAGGCATGATGTCAGAGTGACAGTCTAGACAGCAGCTGTCTCACAGAGAGCTCTTCCAAAAACTCCACACGAGACGTCCTTCCCTCCTACACGCACAAATCATTTATCTCTATTCAAACCCAGTCAGCTTTCACTGCATAGTTTGCTTGAAGATGAGGGTTTCATTGGACCGTGTGCCCTGCAGAAACATTCCATCAAAAAACTGTCTTTAAAGTAAACATGGGCACTGACGCCTTCAGGCATAGAAGTGTTAAAAAGCACCTGTTAGGACGCATATGGAGGCTAAACAAGTTTAAGAGGACTATTAGAAGAGTGAAATTTAATATGAGAAATTATGAATCTCTATTACTGTAGCTCTATCATAGACATTAATATATGAAATAATTACATTATTTATTCAAAAAACCCAGACAAAGAATTAAACTAATATATTTCACATGTGAATTGCTTTTGAGACGATATGCTTTCAGACTTGTGATATTTTTGTCTAGCAGACAATAACACACAAAAATTCATAGACTTACATTGAAGGTGGGCTTTTGTGACTTGTAATCCCATAGCATCAGCACATAACACACTAGCAACCATATAACAATGCCCTGCTAACAAGCTATAACACCCGAGCACTGTGGTGACAAATTCTTTATGGGCGAGCACCGCTATCATTTTCTTGAGAAAATGTAAAGATCTTGAATTACACTTATAGGGCTTATGTGGCAAATTCCCACACCTGCAATGTGGTCTGTTCCCTAAGTTTCTCCATGTAAAATAAAAAATGAAGTCATTCAAATATCTGTCTACTAAATAAAAGTCTTCAATCTGCTTGCTTTAACTATTATTGTTTGTGCTGTTATTTATTGTCATTTGTATACTTTGTGCTAATTTGTTTACATTATATGGAGGTTTAGAAGCATATGCATTAAGATGACGTGGTGTGCTGATAAAAATAAGCTATCTTACAGCGTCACCTACTGGTCATTAATTGACATTTACATTTTGCATTTGGAAGAAGCTTTCATCGAAAGTGGCTTATAAAGTGCATTTTATCAGTAGGCCTATGTGTTTGAACCCAGGACCTATCATGCTGCTACTGCAATGCTCTACAATTGAGATAACTGTGTTTTTGTATTTTTGGAATGAGTAGGTCATTGGTTACGGTCTGACTAATAAACATATACATCAACTAGGATTTCCTCTTTTCCTGCCAACATAAAACTTTTGACAACAAAAATGATAAACTAAAAGTTTATATGTACTCTAAAAAAATATAGGGGATTTTTAGAAACATTCATTTGATTTTGCTCTAGTCTCTGAACATTCAAAAATGTATTTTTTTCTGAATATCATTTTTAAATGTGTATTGTTGTATCAAATAATTATCATAAATACAAATCAGATTGCAGAAACAAATCTTAGATTTAATTAAATAAATTATGACTAGAAAAAAAGTAAATCTGAACTCACAGAAGAAAAAAATATAAAACATACAAAATTGCTGTAGTTATGCAGCTGTTTGTCAGCACCTTACTGTAGATTTAAATGTATGTTATTTACTGGCAAAACTGTTTGTTCAAAGTTAAATGAACATTAAATATTAACAAGTTTTTATCTTTACAGAATAAAACTATAAACAGCCACAGCCTCATGCAAAGCATTCTGGGAAACAGAAATCATAAACCTTTTTGTGTTTTTCCCCTTCACATATTGGTCCCAGAATGCTTTGCATTGTTTAATATTCATTTAACTTTCAGTAAATAACATACATTTAAATCTACAGTAAATTAATGGCAAACAGCTGTAAGTAATACTGTAATATTTACAGAAATTTTTAACAGTGTAGATGCACTGTAAAAAAATTGCTTGGTGAAAGTCAGTTTCACCTACGACATTAAGTTGACATAACTTATAACAAGTTTCAAACAAGTTGAAATTGCTTTACTTAATAGGAAAACACCTCCGTTTTTCAATATTTTACTACGTTCTTACCTCAACTTAGACAAATTAATACATACCTATATTTTTTTAATGAGTGCACTTAATCTTTGAACACACGTCGTGAATGTGTTAGCATTTAGCCTAGTCCCATTCATTCCTTAGGATCCAAACAGGGATGAATTTAGAAACCACCAAACACTTCCATGTTTTCCCTATTTCAAGACTGTTACACGAGTAGTTACACCAATAAGTATGGTGGCATAAAATAAAACATTTTTAAAGGTGACATAGAATGATTGAACGGAGTATTTATCCTTGTTCTGTGATGTGACATGTAGACAACATTTTTTGTTTGGGTCTGTAATGCCTTAGAAGCTCCTAAAAAACTCTCTCAGATAGCTCTATTAGGGTGGGGATTTTAAACAAGTGGTTTTGCACCTATTTGGCTCCCCCTACTGGCTTAACTTGCAATCTCATTACTGATTGGCTGACTTTGCTGTCACTCAAAAATGTAGCCAATTATTTTAAAGTGGAGAGGCAGTTAGATGCATGTGATGTCATAAGCATCAGTTTTTCAGATTGGGCCGTTTTCTGGCTGACATTTCTAAAAGAGGAATTTCTATGAGACTGAGATGTTTAGTATGTCTAGCACTTTTTGTATGTTTGTGAATGTGGGTAGACTACCATTATTCAACAAAAACAAGGTAAAAATGGTTTTTCATTCTCTTTCCCCTTTAAGTAGATAAAAAATGAGAACTATATTGTATGGCGGAAGAGCACTTAGTTTGCAGCACTTCGACCTCGGCGCGCAGTAACAATATAGTTCTTATTTTTATCCACTTTGCCACGTTTTACTTTGTGCCACCATACCACTTGTTTGGTGGCTTCTACATTCATCCCTGATTGGATCCTAAGTAATGAATGGGGCTAGGCTAAGTGCTAACACATTCACAACGCGCTGTACAAAGATTAAGTGCATGCATTGAATACCGTAATTCATTCAAATTCATTCACTAAAAAAATAAGCATTTGCACGATTAATTGTTACAGCCCTAGTAAGAACATAGGTAAATATAAAAAAAAAACTGTAAAGTTTTTCGGTGAAGTTAAAGTAGTATGAAATATATGTTAATTTGATATTTTACAGTGTGTAAACAAATTTTTACAATGACTGATAAACATTCCTGTAACTCGGCATGTAGAACATTGCGTTAGTGGCTTAAAAGTCTTAAATGTACTGTTAGTCACTTTGTATAAAAACATCTGCCACATGCATAAATGTCAAATATTATATAGGGGCAGTTTCCTGGACAGGGATTAGGCTAGTCCTAGACTAAAATAAATGTAAAATCTGTCCAAACCATATCTTAAAATGCATCAGTGCCCCTTGTTTTGCTTAAAATGCACACAAGTAATGTTTTTAGTAAGGCATGGATGTTAAAATAATCCCTGTCCGGGAAACCACCCCATAGTGTGGGATGATGCAGATTTAAAACCATATAAAAGAGAAAACATCCTCTGCCAGGACATAGTAATAATCTTACTTTAAAAGATAAATTTTTCTGGGTTAAATATATAACGGTTGAAAGTGTGCTTGAAGGTTAGTATATCCTCCCAGTCAGTGTATTACATTCTGGAAGTCGAGAGACTGCTGTATTTCAGCTACTTCATTCAGATCATAAAAGTGAAGGGCCCAGAGTTTACAACACCCTTAACTACCGTTACACTGAACTCACATCAGTGTTGAGTCTGCTACATACAGTACAGTACACACTCCCAACATACAGCCATAAAACAAACATGACACGAGGTAGACGACCTCCCTTGACATTCAGTAAAGCAGCTATTTCAATAGAGAGAAAAACTCACAACCTAGCAAAGTCACTTTATCATGATATGCTTCTATACTGTAACAGTACCATGGTACAACAACTACTTGCATGGCATTAGTACAAAATCAGTCCACTTATATAATATATACAGAAAAAACATAAAATTGTCTTTTAAAAAAGTTTTACTTTAGAATTTATACTTTTTTTAAATGTTGTTCAGCTGCTGTTATAATGCCAGCTGTTGTTTACTGCATGAAAGTCACGGAGCAGATCTGATCCTATACATCTGCCTTACAAATGCACGACAAGCATTTTCCTGTAGCAGTGCGTGCATATAGACCATCCTTAAAACCTTATAATCTGTCATTTGGGAAAAATCAAAATTCACAGCCTTCACTACAAGGCAGAAACATTCTTCAGGAAATATATGTAGCGACAGCTGTGGTTCACTCTCTCCAGAACTGCTGAATAAACCACTGTGTTGGACCGAATCCATTACACACCACCTCACTGTGTGAGATCCATCACTGAAGAAGAACCTTACGAGGGTTTGTGGCCTTTCAAAAGTTGGCAACCGCTTCAAAACCCTTACAAGCGTTCGGTCAACTTTCACACAGGTCCGCTTTCAAACCGAACAAATTAGCCTACATGCTGCTGAAAGGATAAATAATGAGCGTGGGGTATAACTGATGAAAATATCTTAAATAAGTCCCTTGCATCCATAGACCTCAGCAGACGGGATATTTAATGGGCCGTGAAAAGAAAATGAGGCTGCGGTCCAGGTCGTGTTTCACGCTAAAATCCATAGATAAACGAAATTCAATTTAGCTTAAAGAAAATATCAAATTACTGCAATACATAAAGATGAATAATAATTAGACATTAAAAAATAATTTATACGAATTACGGAACATAAGTTTGGTAACTTAAATGTTAAAGGCGTCATATTATGAGATTTTTTTTTAAGATGTAAAATAAATCTTTGGTGTCCCCAGAGTGTGTATGTGAAGTTTTAGCTGAAAATACCATATAGATAATTTATTATAACATGCTAAAATTGACACTTTGTAGGTGCGATTAAAAATGTGCTGTTTATGGGTGTGTCCTTTAAAATTAGCTGATGCAAACACTGATCACCATAATGGCGTTTTGTTGAAATTGAAACTCAATTGTGCTGTTAATAATTTTTTCTCTCTCTCTTTCCTCCTGCACTTAATGGCAGTGCCGTGGTTGTATAGTGCAGATTAAGGGGTGGTATTATTATAATTAGACTCACTACCTATGTCACAAAAGAGGCGAAATCTGAACAACCTATACATGGATATCAGCTGACGTCACTCACTTGTCTTCCGCCATTTTAAGGACTTGAAGTGGTCGCAAAAGAACTAGAAGCTATGCCTTCAATATGCTGTGAGCATCAAAATCGCTATTTTAACAACACTAAGAAGGCTCAACACAACATGATATTTTGCTCGAAGTATCGCCTATGTCTCTACACGTGAACTCGAGCATTGAGAACATTGTTTGTGAACAGAGAGTTAACTAAAAAGAAGGTTTTGAACAACTAACTTTGGATGATTTGGCGTCCGCTCGCCGCCTTCTTCCCAGTCAAGATGTATCGATCTCCAATTGCGACGTAAGGAGGGAGGATTGTAAAGATTGATATCTCCTAAAGCATAGTTCCATAAAAATGCACGGATAAGTCGTTGTTTTGTCGCAAGTGAAAAACAATATTGACCTTCGGGTTGAAAAAGGAGCCTCATATGATATTCATTCATTCCCCTTCGGAAATTGATTATTTACGTCTGGCAGAGATGACAAGCGGACACCATAACAGCCAAAGTCAGTTGTACAAAACCTTTATTTTTAGTAAACTCTGTGTACACAAACAATGTTCTCAATGCTCGCGTTCATGTGTAGAGATCCAGGTGATACTTCGAGCAAAGTTTCATGTTGTGTCGCGCCTTCTTATGTTGTAAAATAGTGGTAGTTCGGTAGCAGCGGACAGCGGCTGGAAGAACGCATCAGGGATCGAGAAGGCATCACACCCTAACCAAGATATATTTTTTTAAAGTAGCGTTTATTTTCATGACAGTCGAGATGCGACATGTTGTCTTTCTTAGCCCTTTACTGTATCCGTAAGAATCATAGACAGTAAAAGATAAGAAATCCGTAAATCGTAGCAAGGTAGCCAATGCTTGTCAATAGCCTACTGGTCCTCGGTAGGTCCTAAAGATGGCGGCATGATGTAAAAGGTCACATGACTGAAATCCATCTATATGCTTGCAGAGAATGGTTTACCAAAACCAAGTTACTGGGTTGATCTTTTTCAAATTGCCTAGGTGGATACTAGCCTGGCTCCGCCCTCCTACGTGCTTCCGCTTAATTTTCATTTCGCTTCAGTACTACGTCTGGGACTGCTGTGTAGATTTTCATTTTCTCCTGCAAAAATCTGCAGGTCCAATCAGCAAACAGAGGGGGGTGGCTAAGAACGATGACGTTGAAGTCGTGCGTCAGTTTGAGTTGTAGTTCAGTAATGGCAGCGGAGAAAGATGTGAGAAAAGCTATTCGGTCCGTTGTTGAAACTGCCGAATAAACAGAGGTTAAAGCCGGAGCAAGAACAATGTTTGCTAAATTTTGTTGGTCTGATCATTCGGACTTGTTGTTTCCGGCCAGTTTCGGCGCATGATATACGTCACGACCACACATTAGCGATTGGCTATGGCAGATCCTGAGTGACTCTGGGCAGATCCAATAGTTTTAAACTTCAACAGAAGACCCTCCTTAACGGAAGTAACGCTTTGCTATGGAGCGTGGCCAGACTCTCTGTACAAATTAAATGAATGTACGAGAGTCTGGTTGGACCAGGCTAGGTAGATACAAGCACTGGGGACCCAATTATAGCACTTAAGCATGGTAAAAGTCAGATTTTCACACTATGACCCCTTTCAATGGTAACTGATTTTGATATTAAAATCCACCTTGGACATAATTTTTCGTGAGATTTACTCAAATCTCCATCTTGGGTCTGTAATGGAAACACGTTCTCATGAAGGATGATTTCAGAATCCACGAGTCGCTTTCACATAGCCACGAATGCAAGCTTAAGAGACTGATCAAAAACCTGCACGCGTGCCTTCAGCATGCTGTAATTTCCTCTTAATGCAAAACCCCTGTTAGTCTGAGAATAAGAAACGGAAGAGGGGGAGATGCTCGCGGGCCCGTAGGCTCCGCGGTGGGGAACGGGCTCACAGCCGAGCTGACTTTCAAAAGTAATTTGTCCCACTCAGCCCAGCGAGGGTAAATAAAAGTCTCTTATCCTGATTAATCTATCCTTCTACACCCAACAAGGTGAATAGAAGGTGGCAGAAATGAGGGAGAAGAATGTTTGGTGTGCTCGTGTAAACAGCCTCCGGGTCAGACTCCACTCCATCACTCCCGGCAGGGACGGCCTCTCTTGGGTCCAAGCCCCGACCATTTATTTAGAGCCAACAACAGCACCGGTGAGGTCATGAGTAGTGATTATACTGCGAGTAAAGGGGGAGGTAATCCAAATGAGTTTGGGGTCCTTCCCATAACTTCCTCTGTTCTTTTCCCATTACTTCTCTCATACATTCATCACACAGGGGGTGACGTTTTAAATAGTATACTACTTGTAGCATTTGGGCAATATTTTGTTTCAGAGCACATTACATTATTTCAACTCATGGCTGGGTAAATAATGGACAAACCCAACCATTGGGTTATAAATAAACATATGCTGGGTTGTTTTAATCTATATTGTTGGGTCAAATTTAAACATTTTTTGGGTTAATTTATGGTCAGAGCAGACAATGCAGTATATATAATAATGTATTAAATGTTATTGTAATGATACTGAATCAGGACACTCTGCCATTTTTGGACTGAATTCATTAAAGCAGTGGTTCTCAAACTGGGGGGCCCTGCAATGGTGCCAGGGGGGCCCTGGATTACTGACATTTCATAAAATAAATTATTATAAATTCTGTGTAATTAAATCTTAAACAACACTACATTAAATAATTTAATATGTTTTGTTTAATTCAAATTTTTAGTTTTAGAATGTTTTATGTCATAGATTTTCTTTGGGGGCCATGAAGTGATGCACCGTAGGGGGCCCACACAATAAAACGATTAAGAACCGCTGCATTAAAGGAACAGTTTTCAAAAAAGGAAAAATCTGTCATTATACATCTATTTGGTCTGAACATTTCCATTAAGCTGTTATTTATGTGAATCTTTATCCAGTGACTTTACATGTCTATTTATGTCATTTATCTTCATAAAGTATAAAAAATGTATGACTTTATTTGCACTTTATTTAAAGAATTCTGCAACTACGTATGAACAAACCTTAAATTTGTTTCTCACTAATCATGTTTCTATTTTATAGAGAATTGTTAAAACAATATTGTGGCCATTGTAAACTGTCATTGTATGGGGAAGATAAGTCTTCAATAAACTGTTGTGTGTATGGGTTTGTGGCCTAACTGTACTTTTCTAAGTGTTGAGTAGTTAAGCTAGTCACCAGCCACTGTTTTAGGTTACAATACACTGCAATAGTTTTGTGTCCCCAGCTGGAAGCAGTGAATTCTTCAATTCTAATTGTAAAAACTGCACATATTCATTTTGGCTGTGCTGCATGGGTCACGTTTTACGAGACTATAAAGTTCACCGACAGACCACCTCAGCCTAAGTTTGACCAGCCGTTGACTTTCCCAATTTCAATGCCCCCTTTACCCCAAACATATGCACAAAGTCACTGACAGCATTACAGATAGGGAACACAGCCTGACCTTTTCATACTGACCCTGAACTCCTAGAGGGTCATTCATCTGTCACTTGTCCCATTAAATGCATTGTTTTTGGTAGCACAGACGTGAACATATTGCGAGGACAAACATGGGAAAGAAAATCAGGAAACACACACCACATTGCAAACACACAGAGCAATGCTGTGCATAGGTGTGTAATTGTTTTATACACGGATTTTACCATTAAAGGGAAATGAAGTTCACTGATAGATTAATTTTAGCCTTGCTTGCATTATAGATTTGTGCAAAACTTTTGCAATATTTTCTAAATCTTTATAAAGACTATTGTAAATTACATTAACTGATGTTATGCGACTAATTTTTTCCTGTTGTAATAAGTGATTCCAAAAATAACTGAGACGGATCTTGGTTTACGTATATTGCAACGACTGTACTACCCAACAATTTTAATCAATGGAAATAAAGGCTTGTTATCCAAATAATAATGGCAAAAAAGCCTCTGGGAGCACCAACGTGTAAGGTGTTTCAGCACTGGAAAAAATATCAAATCAACATATATTTTTATGTTACTTTAACTTAACAAATTAAGTTAAACAATTTCAAATAGTTTTTATAAGTTGTGCCAACTAATCACAAGTCAAAACTTAACATAGTAGGTTGAATTGATTTGTAAAACCAAGTTGTTTAATTGTTTTACAGTGTGGGAGGTTTTAGAATACAGTTTTCACAGTGTTAAACAATATTCATATAACTTTTACGCACGCCAGATGACCTTTATATTGTTTCTATTTCCGTTTTCTGACATATTCCTAAACAAACCATTGCAAACCTAATGTTTTGCGAGTTTAAAAAAAAATTATATCTTTCCATTCAATTTCAATTTGCGCAATTTAAGATGTATTGTAAACTTTATTGTGCTACCCGTTTCTATATGACTTGAAAGCAGTTTAATTGCAGAGGTACTACATTACCCATTGTTGTCCCAACAGATTATAAAGCCCTGACAAAATCTTTATTTTAACGTTTGGCTCTAGCAATAATGTGATTATTCATACATTGTGAAGCATCACTCCTGCTATTCCCTTACCAGATCGCAATGCTAACCAAAAAACGTATGCTCCAAATGAGTGCATAATGAATTTTGGATAGCCAATTTTACTGCCCTTTATAGCCCTGCGCTGCAAAAAAAAATGCAGCATGAAGATAAAACAACTTGACTTTGCAAGTCAATTCAACATCCTATTTTAATTTTTGACCTGCAAATAGTTGACATTACTTAAAAAAATAAGTTAAACAACTTCAACTAGTTTTATAAGGTTGAAAAGCATAAAAGTGTGGGGTGGTCTGCCAGAAAGTTTTGCATTACAGTACCAAAGTAGAATTGCACTGGCATACAATTTTACAGTCATTATGACAAACATGTTTAAATGATGAAAACTTATTAGATGACTCTCATGTCTTTGTCAAGAAAAAGCTGTTTAATTGTACATAATTACCGTCCCTCGTCACAGACACTGTGTTGAGATGACATGACCAGCCAAATGTTATTTTTCTGAAGTCTTTCACTTCCACAACTCATTAATTCTGGCCTTGGGTAGCAAATACTCCTGTGAACTGGGCATCAGAAACCCACTGTGTATTTCAGAAAAGGTAATACCAGGCTCGTGAAAATATACTGTAGTAAATTATTTATACAGTCAATTAACAATAACAGGATGGAGATAAAGAGCTGAAGGTGTTCATAGTTCAGTGAGGGACTGAATGTTTCTCTCAGTCTGCCAAAAAGATAAAATATTTCAAATAAAAACAGAGGCTTTAAAATTTTAATGGGGTTGCTAGTATGAATGGTCCACACAGAACATTTCAGATAACCCCAGATTTAAAACACACGCAAGACTATGAAAAACAATGGCTCTAGAAAAAAATTTAACTTTAAAAAGGGGTTGCATTAAATTTCTTCTTTAGTTTGAAATAAGTCAGTCTCTTGTGAAAAATGATACTGTTCAACATATGGCAGCATGGACAGTCACATTAAAGAAGTTGAGCATCCAAAGTTGTTTGCGCAATCGGACGACATTATAAGTCAGCAAAATAACTTTCCACAAGGCACACAAAATGTCCAGCATGTGTGTTTTATGAAGTCAGCTCAAATCTATTTAAACCTTGTGTGTTTTCCTCTGACAGAATGATCAGTTTTGTCCTTTCGTTTCTTGTCCTCTCGTTTCTTGTCCTCTGCATCCCACAATGCATTTCGAACAAACCGTGAGGCTGCATCTGTGTCGAGACGTCCGGCTTTTTTTCTGTCTGTGATTTCCTTCACTTTGTTCATATATGTCCTGATTCTCTCCTGTGAGGTGAAAGAGTCATTTCTGAATTACTTTCATTGACAACTATAAAGCATGCTTTAAAAAGTAATTTCCTTAAAGTGGCTTATATACTGCCCTGATATATTTTTATTAAAGAAATGTTCAATGCAAGGTAAATATTTAACCATTTAATAATTTCTAGCTTAGCACAAAGCTAGTCTAGGGTAGCACAAAGACTGGAAGTAAATGGCTCCAGCTAGCATGCTCCCAATAAGTGACAAAATAACGCCAACATTTTCTTATTTATATGTTGTGATTTGTATAGTCACAGCGTGTACAAATAACAAGGTCATAGGAAAGACAGCCATCTTTTAACAGTATACAATATTCTCAGAAGGTTAAGCACTGCTACTTGGGCAGATGATTAGCGCAACATTTAAAGTAACTGCGAGTAAATGACTCTGCCCAAGTAGCCCAATGTATACGATTAAAAGATGGCTGTGTCTCATATCTGACCTTGTTATTTTTACACACTGTGACTATACAAATCACAACATATAAATGGGAAAATGTTGGCATTATTTTGTCACTTATTGGAAGCAGTATGCTAGCTGGAGCCATTAACTTCCAGTCTTTGTGCTAAGCTAGACTAGCAGTGGGTGCGTCAGACAGAGTTACGAGACACACTGAGATGAAAAGGGACTTATGTGTCAATAAAGCTAAACTTGTACTCAACCCTGAATAAACATTCCTGCAAGTGAAATTATAAGATGATATAGGTATTGCAGTTAAGTAATCATTTTACCAATTCTTGTTTGATTCCATGGTCTTTTGGATTGACTCCTTGTGTCACCAAATACACTATAAAGAGAAGTTTCACAAGGTTTAAAACATGTTATTGCACATGATTAAGTAAACTTTTAGTTTAAAAACTTACTCCAGAACATTGAGTTGAGGGCATATGCTGACATCAAGTCCAATTTAGCTTGATCAAGAGGATCTAACTGGAATGAAAATGAAACTTTAGAATAAGCCATTTAATACACATGACTGCTTATAACATTGATGTATGAATTTACTGTTGCTTACTTTATCCAAATGGCTGCTTCTGGATACAGACACGAGACTCTGGACCATCTTCTGTACAGAACCCACAGAGGACTCAAAATCATTTAGGTTATCCTCTATTTCAGTGGGATAATCCTCTGCTGGACCTTCATCACCCATTGTCTGGCAACACAATGAAATAAGAAGGTTGTTTTCTTATTTATATTTATCTAATACTTACATGATAAATCAGGGTATTAACTTAACATGCAATAATTTTCACAATTTTAATATCTCTTAATATTTTAGAGATTTTCATTTAGAGGAGCTCTAGTCTACTATGTGCATATGAGAGATATATTATGAGATACTATACAGCTGTGGACATCGTACTGAAGTTAATACTTTATATATTGTCATGTACTGCCGAAATAATATTTAAATAAAGCAGTAAAAATACACACTGACTAGCATTGATATTAAGCAAGTGATTAAACGCCAGAGTATGGCGATTTCCAGCTGTTTGCACGCACGTGTATTGTTCACAGGGTTAAAACAGCACGTAACGATCCGGCATTATAAACAAAAAAACTTTTTCTACCGCAGCTTAATACGTTTTATTTACATTAGTTAAAACTAACAGTAGTTATAATATAATGAGATTTACAAGCCCTCACCAAATTAAACAAGACACTGCACCTCCGTCGATGAGAAGCACAGAGAAAACGCAGACATTCAATGGATTTTAAAATAAAAGTCGAGACTCTTAACTGTGCAAAGATGGAAAGAGAAATTAACAATTTTTACAATAAGTTCATTGTCATCTTTGTTTTTGCCTTAAATAAAGAAAGCGTGATTTAAATGTAAATTTAAAAGCGTGATCGGTTAATGTTTAATGATTTATGTAATAGAACTTATAATATTATTAATAACTTTTGTTTTCTGATCTTTTTTATCGAAATTTTTTAGAACATTACAACGTAGTTCTCAAATCAGATTTACTAATATATACACAGATGGCATTAAACAAATGAAATAAAGTGGTAGGGAAGGACAGTGGGACTTCAGAGTCAGGTTTTTAACTATACTCTTTGACTTCATGCAGAGCCGAAAGAACAGGTCGACGACGTCAGAGTACCGCGAGAAATCATTCGAGAAGTTTAATTCGACTCTCTCTCGCGGTACTTTGACGTCATCCTTCTTGTCAGTTTTTTCGGCTCGCATAAAGTCGAACGCACTCAACACTTCAGTAGTTACAAGGACATTTGTTATGAGTATTAAATATTAATCCGGTGTAACTTACACGGTGGACTCTTCAGGCATCACCACTCATGTTTAAAATCTAAAACTTTTAGCTTTTCACTCACGGTACTTTTATCGCGCAACGGAGCTTTTAATTTGAAATCGTATCAGAAGGACCATTTCCTAGTACACCCTCTTGTTTTGCACAGTCTGTTGTGTGATAACAATCACAGACAACTGTTATCATCATGTACTGAGATTGTGTTTTGTTATTGTCTGTCTACAGCAAGCAGACATGCGGAAGATGAATTCACCTAAAATCAAGCTGTTGGTGAGTAAGTTATCATTAGAAACATAATTTTGCTAGAGTTCTGCTACAGTAACACTGTTGTAAATATTGAGCAGATTTGTGATTCATATGTTTAGGAATGTTATGTACATTCGTGTGATCGTGATTTCCCTGTAAAGATTTGATTTGTGTTGAGATTATCAGTTTGTCCAAAACAGCTGTTTCTCTACATTTTGACATACCAATGGTCACCAACACTGATCCTGGAGATCTACTTTCCTGCAGAGTTCACCTCCAACCCCGGTCAAACACACCTGAACCTGCTAATCAAGCTTTTTACGGCTAAGTTACCTGAGGCATGTGTGCTGAAGCAGGGTTGGATCCAAAGTAGATCTCCAGTAACAGGGTTGGGGACCACTGGGTTACTGTAGAGTTATATATAAACAAAGTCTCTTTATTGGCCAATATTGCCTTTTTGTTTGATGTGTCAAATGATACACTTTTCTTTGAGTAAAACCTAATGTCATTTTACTCAAAGAAGTGGAACTAAAGTTACTCCTCATAACTGCATGTTCTCTGTCTGTCTGGTGTCACGTGATTGAAGAGCAGGAACCCTGTGTAGAGCACAGAAGCACGTGAGTGTTTTGTAATTGGTGTGAGCGAGGCATTTCAAACATCAGCAGTTACAGAAGTCATTGAGTGCATGTGTAGTAGATAGATAGATAGATAGAGAGATTGTTCATTATAACACACACACACATGTGTGTGTTCTTCTCAATAGGGTGTGATCATTGCTTTACTGTGAATAATGAAGTGATGATGTCTTCTGTATTAATCTCTTGCAGAGTTGAGTCCTAACTTCTCAACTATGTTCTGAGAAGAAAGCATCTTTCATCCAATATAGCCTAATGATCATTTTACAGAAGAACAGCTGAAGTTTTAGTAAGTAAGATGTATACACTCATTTTTTGTTGTTTAGTATTGTTGGATGATGTCTTTGCATTTGCTTTATTTGTTGTGCTATTATTTTTCTCCTCATACTAAGGGTGTCCTGTTGCAAAAATAATCCTGCAGAACTGCGCCATTTTTATATACAAATATTTGTGAGCTTATTTTCATAAAGATACTTAAGCCTCTTTTAAGATCATTTATTGCATCGGTAACACTTTACAATAAGGTTGATAATGCATTAGCTAAGAGGAGTTTACAACAATACTCCTACAACATTTATTTATCTTCTAGTTCAAGATAATTTAAGCATTTAATACATTTAAAATCAAATGTTCAAACTAACAGCTGTGATGATATAGAGCTATATCCCGACTTGGAGAGCGATACTGCTTTTATACAACACTTCAACAGCTTTGAAAAAAGAAAATAACTAGAAAACTACTTTCTTTCCACCACGGATTTGAAGCTCAGAATGAAAGGTAACCCCTTCGGCTGTTTGTTTTGAATGTCGTAATAACTCAATAGAGGGAATAGCCGTTTCTTAATATTACCGTTTCTTGGTCATAATTTGTGGTGTTAAAGGTCCCATTTTTCCTGATCCTATTTTTTAAACTTTAGTTAGTGTGTAATGTTGCTATAATTATAATAGCATAAATAATTCCCTGCAAAATGATAAAGCTCAAAGTTCACTGCCAGGCGATATATTTTCTTTAACAGAATTCGCCTTTCAAAGCCTACAGCAAACGGCCGGTTTGGACTACAGCCCTCTACTTCTAGTTTTAATGACATCAGTAGAACAGTTTTTTGACTTAACTCCGCCCACAGGAATACATCAGTCCCCAGCTAAGCTCAAACAGCTCTGCTAAGCTAAGCTACTGTTGAATCACAACACACTAAACAAACTACACAATCAGTACTGGTTACGTATTTCTGAAGGAGGGAATTAATAGAACAAGGAAGACATCAGACTGTTTTTAGGATAGTGAAAACAGCGCCATAGAGATAAGTAAATTGTGTGAAAAATACTGTGTTTTATTTACAAAAGAAACATAAACACATGTTATATTGTGCACCATGAACACAATCATAGCTTTAAAAACACACCGAAAACAGGGCCTTTATGATTAGTTCAGGTGAGAATATATATGTATAATATTCAAATCTGCAGCGGATTAGTAAAGATAGTGCCTATTTGAACATTTGCTTAGAAAGATTCGGACGTGAGATCCAGACGCAGCCAGCGGGTGGCAGTGACCGTTCACCCCGCTGACCACAGCCTGATCTTGGACACTTATAATTCCCCACTGGCTCTGATGTATCCATGTTTGATGGTTAAACATGAGATTTTATTTGTTTTGGGTTGATAAAATCAGTTTTTTTTAGTACAAGTACTCGCTTTATTACTGGACTTTGTTCTTGTCAGTACTGCATGAAACAAAATAGTTATGTGTTTTATATTGTAACCATTTTTTTTTATATAATTCAAAGAGGTGTTTCTGCGTGCTCCTTATAAATATCAGTGGTGATATCTCACAACGTGTTTTAATAGTCACGTCACCGGAAAATAAGTCATCAAGTGTCCCAATGTATAATGAGCCAATGTCCTTACCGTACCAGTGCCAGAGCCCCTGTACCCAATATACTGGGTGAGTACCAAAAGGCATTTTTGCATTCTTTTAACGGGACTTCGGGAAGGGTACACGCGTAAAAAGAAGCTCCAGATAAAGAGAAAATAATTGGGGTTTTTTTATTGCTTTATTCGCCAAGTGTATTTTAATTGTCCACACAATGTGACATTATTGCGGTACTCCCTCGAAAGTTTACATCCAAGAGCTCTGATCTTCGAAGTGATTAGGGCATAGGGATAATCACTTCCGATTGGGATTCACGTACTGGTTCACAAGCTAGGGAACATATTGAGACAAACGGAAGGTGTTCAAAAAACATGCGCGGCTCAAGATCATGCCTCCTTTACCCATCCTAAAATCACCAGTGGTGGAATGATACGTAAAAGATGTGAAATGGTGAAGGGGTTACCATGATGATACTGGTGGAATATATCACGGCTATCAGCCAATCAGATTCGAGAACAAGAAAGAACTGTTGTTGTATAAGAAATAATAAATGCTGAAAAACAATATTGATCACTGTAGTTAATGCATTTACTAATGTTTACTAATACAACCTTATTGTAAAGTGTAACCATTGCATCTTAAAAACAGATTTCCACGGAAATGTATATAACCGTAAGGCATTCGAAATGTTTTACCTTCTGAGTTTTTTTTTATAATTCCCTTTATCCTTAGTTGTTACTGTCATTAGGTTTTCAATGTAATAAAGTTTTTCTATACGTATATAATACAGAAAACAAATTAAATGCATGAATTAAAGGCACTTTGAGAAATGCTACCATGATAATTACATTTATGATGTAAAAAAAATATTTTGCATAATTAAAGGTACAGTGCATAACATTTAAGCCTGGGCAAACACAACAACATACTGCATTCAGAAAATGTATTCAGAAAATGTGAAAATATAGCGTATCCCTGTTTATTTTTTTCTTTTATTCCTCCTGGTCATCCATCACCTTTCCCCAGCTTCCACATCTTAATATCTTCTCTATGAGAATGGAAGGCAATCAGTCATTAAAGTCCAGTTTGAACTCTTCCTACGTTCCTCCTGATACCTCCTCCATGCATGATGAAGAGGGTTCTGAGGGTGAGGACGTTGGGAGCGACGTCTCCCCTCTGCTCGGCCGGCACAAGCTGGCGGCCCGTCGCAGCCCGGATGACTCTTACAATATGGTGTACATCATCTTTTTCCTGATGGGTATCGGCTCTCTGTTGCCCTGGAATTTCTTCATCACAGCCAAACACTACTGGCTGTACAAGCTGAGTAACAACACCAGCGCTGCAAGCCATGAGGAAACTCACAATGACCTCAGTGTAAGTGTGTGCGTTTTTATATCTTTGTTGAGGTGTGTAGTTTATATCACTCTTTCCTAAAAGTGAAATGATACAGTGGCTCTCTTCCAAAACATAGTGAGCAGCCTATGTAGGCAAGATCTTTAAGGGCCTATAGGGTGTTTTTTAAGTCCTAGTTTTGCCCAAATTCAAAAATGTACAGTTCTGAATACAAGTCTCTCATATTGAGGAGCTGAGACAGGAAGCTACTGTATGTATCCAAAGCGTTGCTAAAACATGTCAGCTGGTGTATTTGTCACGGGCAACATGCTGAATGGTTATTTAAAGAATCAGATCATGTTTGAAAGAGCCAACATCATTATTATGTTCCTGCAATATCTGAGAGATTATACTCTTTTTTTTTTTTTTAAATAGCTATGTGATAACTAAATAAATAGTTTTAAAGAGGTTTCTAGTCAAGCGTATGTCAATAAACGTTTTGTATTTGTCATAAATCCTTTTTTTGTCACATTATAAGATTATGATTTTATAATGCATTCCTGTTTTTTTTACTCTCACTTTCATTCTGACTGTAGTTAAGGTACAGGAAATGTTGAAAGTGCATGAAAAAATATACCATTTTATATTAGATTATAATCTATCTATGAGGACAATAAAATTTGCAATAATACCATATACAGTGGGCAAAATAAGTATTGAACACATCACCATTTTGATAATGTCTCTAAAGGTGACTCTCTTTTTTTTTTTATCACCAGATATTAGTAACAACCCATGCAATCCACACATGCGAAGAAATCAAACCATAGATAAATTAAGTTATGTGTAATCATGTAAAACGGCACAGGCAAAAGTATTGGACCCATGAAGAGAAGGAGGTGCAAAAAGGCATGGGATGCCAAGACAGTCAGTCATAAAAAAGCAATCATGCACCTTGTCAGTGCAAATAATAAAAGCTGGTTCAGTCCCAACTCCCAACTGATGGTCTATAAAAAAGTGTCTCCAAGGTCTCTTGCAAGAAACATCTTATCATGGGTAAATCCTGACCCAAACACACAGCCAGGGATTTGCTTTCAGAGAAAGAAAATAAAGTTAGAATACGTAAAAGAGGCCCACTAAACCTTCAAAATCACACCTCAGCGATGCATGCAACTCGTACCCACCAGTTCCGTATTTGTTGCAGAGCGGCTGCGTGCTGAAGTGACGAGGACCAATGAGGTCTCGCAAAATCACGTGATGATCGCGCGATATCTAGCTTTGTCTCCGCCCATTATGATGTTAAATTATGACGTTTTGCTGGACCAGCCAAGATCATGACATGAGATCTCGCAAATTCAGGTTTGATCACACGATATAGTCATGGCTCCGCCCTGTGGAGCTGTCCGGCATCCGTCAAAAATAGAAGCTCTGCCTATTTGTTCCGGAGGGCTGCGGATGGCCAGAGCTGTGACGGATTCGGAACACAGTCACTGGAAATACACACATTGACTTGAATGGAAACCAATTGACTCCGCCGCCGTTCCACAGCGGATCCGCAGCCGTTCCGCAGTCGGTGGAAATCCAGCATTAGAAATATGTTAAATCTCCCACAACACGCGCTGTTTTGATGTGTGGGCATGCTTTTCTGGAAGAAGTGCCCATAAAAGGAATATGGGGTCGCTGATACGTAACTATATAAATAAATTGACTTGACTCTCAGGATCCAAATTACATACCGTATTTTCCGACTATAACACGGTCCGGACTGTAAGTCGCATTAGTCAAAATGTGTTTTGAAGAGGAAAACATATATAAGTCGCAGTGAACTATACGTCGCGTTTATTTAGAAAATGAATAGGTGTCCGTACGTTAACGTAACATTATCAGTTATTTACACAATAAACAATGGCATACAGAACATACCTGGGAGGCTGAATAGGCTAAATTAAAATGACAAGCCAAACAAAGTTCCCGAAGTCATTACTGAATCCATTAAATTACATAAATACAAGAGCAACATAGAGCGGACTCTCGCGGTTGTAGACGGTAATGGTTTCTCTTGGTTCATATAAAATAATTTTGCCTAGAAGTTCCAGGACCTGCCAAACTATGAAAAAAGTGGAACTTATAGTTCGGAAAATACGGTAAATGTCACACATTGCATTATTATGAGTGTCTTGTTTTCATTTGTTTATCAGGACTACTTTGAGAGTTATCTTGCCATCACTTCAACTGTTCCATCAGTACTGTGTCTCATCCTCAACTACCTCCTGGTTAACAGGTAATAACACAAACACACCTACACAGCTGTCTTCATAATTCAGATTCGTCTAGTTCACATGCTGCTTAGTTAAAGTGATTTGAGTTAAGAGGAAAAGCTTTTTATTAAAAAGATACACTATCTTGCTAGTTGATGAGCTTCCAGTCAGATAATGGTAGCTCCTGGTTAACAGGTAATAACACAAACTAATCCAACTGAGCTAAAGGAACACACATATGTTTGTAGTTTTTGTATGTCTATACTTTCTGACTATTAGGCATTTACTGTAAATCTGCTTAGCAACATTGCTAAATCAGGGCTTGACATCAAGCTTCTCCCAAACGCCCAATAAGAGTTTGGCGATGAACATGATGGAGCACCTTGCCATAAGTCATAATTGATAACTAAGTGGCTCTGGGAACAAAACAGTTTTGGGTCCCCAGACCTCAATTCTATTGAAAACTTGGAGTTTGTCAGAATGTGTGGGGTTTTCTTTGTCCACCCGCATTGATTATGCAAAAAATGGACTGCCATCAGTCAGGATTTGGCCAAGAAGTTGACTGACAGCATGCCAGAGCCAGTTGCAGAGGTTTCGAAAAAGAAGAAGGATCAACACTGAAAATTTGACTTTGCAACTTAATTGTAATTGTCAGTAAAAATCTGTGACACCTAGGAAATGCTTGTAACTGTACTTTAGTATACCATAGGCTGTGTCCGAAATAGCTTCCTATAACATTAAATAGTGCACTATTTGAGGGAACATCCATTTTTAGTGATGACTGAAATCATAGTGGACATTATTGAGTGCACTCATTCAACCCCACAATGCACTGCAATAATAAGAGAACAACTGATGTACACTCACAGCTAGGTACTACTCGTCCACAGAGGTCCACGCTTAATGAAGTCTCGGAAAAAGATGGCATCGGCACTGCAGCACTTCCGGCGAGCTCAAGTGTCAGAATTCACTCACTAGTTTTCATTTACTCATTCGAGTGAACTTTATCATGTAGGGAATAGTGAATGAAGGTGTAGGGGGGTAGGTCGGACAGCCATAGCATCTGAGAAAAGATGGTAAAACACTGAAGCAGCAGACTTTGTGAAATTTAATATTTATGCCATTCTCAAAACTTGTTTTCTGTGTGCATTTTTTTCAGGTTTTCCTCTCAGGTCCGGATCCTGGTGTCTCTGTTTTTGATTTTGATGGTGTTCGTTTTGACCACAGTGTTGGTGAAAGTGGACATGTCTTGCTGTAGGATGCAATTCTTTGGGGTAACGCTGGCCAGTGTAGCGCTGATGAGCGGGGCGTCCAACATCTTCTCTGGCAGTGTGTTTGGTATCAGTGGCCACTTTCCTATGAGGATATCTCAAGCACTCATATCAGGTACTGTTGAATTACTTACTGTTCATCATCTTGAGTCAATTCAGTAAAATTTATATTATTAATTAGGGATTCACCGATACATCATTCAGGGTTCCCACGGGTCCTTGAAATCATTGAAAGTTTGTGAATCTGGGGGGGGGGATTCAAGGCCCTGGGAAGTTTTTTAAAATATACATACATAGATATACATACATACAGGTCATTGAAATTGCTTGAATCTATTTTATGCAAGAAGTTTTCTGGAAAAAAATCCATATTATTCCCTGTGTAGTGTAGGATAATATCATAAAAATTCTAGACTTTTAAGCACACGTGCTAAACTGTTCCCTTTAAATGCTTATATCTTCTGTATGTGAATGTTGATTTATATCAAAATGCTTTTTTGCATAGTTTCACACAAGAAAACGTCTCTGGTTGCGTATGTAACTGTTGTTCCTTGAGAAGGGAACAAGACGCTGTGTCTCCCTTTCCATACTTCCTGCGTCCCTGTAACGCCGTCTTTGGCAATATTTCAGATAGCGATATATACTTCTTGGCTCCCGCATCACCCTGTCTTTGTCGTTAAGCCTCACCATTGGTTGAATTTGATATACACATTCAGATGCACTTACCCCTGGAGGCGTCCCCAAAGTGTCACCGCAGTGACGCAGCGCTAGTTTCCTCAATAGGGTAATGTATCTTAAAGGAGCATTTCACCCGTAGAAACATTAATCTTTATTGAAAGTGTGTCATATTTGTAGTCGAAAAGTAACATACATTTAGAATTTGGTGCCTATTTGACAGAGAAAAGGGGTGTTTGTAGTCTCACTCCCTCAACAAAGACATTGCACTTCCTTCTTTCAATGATGCAAAATGATGATTTTTACATCATTGAAAGAAGGAAGTGCAACACTGAAATCTGTATTTCTCCTGTCTCAGCGACAACTGAGAAAATGTTGCATGACCATTCAAAAACATGTCTGGGGTTCTAACTATACAAAGCTTAATGCAAATGGGTGAAGTGTCCCTTTAAAAGGTATCACGAGGTAACCCTGCTCTCACTGGAAATGTGTCCCCACATTTAGTCCTTGAATTTGAGGGTATTGGACCTGGAAAGTCCTTGAAAGGTCCATGAATTTGGAGTTAACTAAGGTGTGGGAACCCTGTATACATTTTGAAATTTGTTCATCACTGTTAGACATAAAACTCTGTTTGTGTCTTTATGTCAGGTCAGGCTATGGGCGGCACTATAAGTGCATTGGCATCTATAATGGATCTGGCGGTGGCCAGTGATGTGACCAACAGTGCACTCTTTTACTTCCTTACCGCTGACGTCTTCATACTGATCTGTATCGGCACGTACCTGCTTCTGCCCAGACTGGATTACTCACGGTACGTGATTGTGCTTAACATGTACCACAAATCCCTTATCAGCTCTGAGTAAAGGCAACCATGATCATCATAGGGGTAAAGAAATGCCAACATCTTATTTCATACTAGGCCAAGTGGTTTAATATCATTATGATACCTTATTGTGTACTTGTTTTTTTTTTGCCAATTGAACAAAATGTAGTTGAGTTGTGGTCAACATTATCTTTTTTGGATACATATTTTCTCATTACACCACATATTAAATTAAGTTGTAAAGCAGCTCCTGGACTTTAGTGTTTCTGCAGTGCTTTAAATGAAATAGCAAAGTCTCTTTGGGTTGACACATTTTTACTGTTGCACCAGCAGTAGGCCTGCCGACCGTATCCATTACACTAAACTATACACACAGTACAAACTAAAGAAACATACTTCTCTTTCATGTGCCACATGAGGATCTTCTTCATGACCACAGCACATGATCTGGACAGTGTGTTATTTGATGAGTGAGGACTGAGGGGAGACGAAAAACAGGAACTGTACTGAATCCATGAGTTTCTGTAGCAGTCTGAGGTCAAACCACAGTTTCATGACACTGTTGTGTGATGTAGACATCAGCAGATGCTGATGTGGCATAATTGTAACACACTGTCACCGTATGAATACTGGTGCTCACTAGGCATGGTTAACAAACCATCGTATTGGACTAATACTGTAACATCTATGACTAACAATTGCATTTTGAACATTACCTGAAACCTTACATAATGAAAAAAAAAAAACGATGTCATCAAACACAACATTTATAAAACTTGATTACTTTACCTCATGTGTAACATAATTTTCGTTCCCGTCTGATTGATGGGCATCAGTGTTTGAGTTAAAGACAACAAATCCCGTCAGTCTACGCTGCTTCAGAGCGTCAATAATCTACGTCATTGTTATTGATTTGATCTGGCGCCCTCTAGCTGGGTGGATTATACAAATTGCATCTTTAACCACATGCTGTTTCAACAGACTCAAAATATCATAAAATCCCTAAAAAAGTAGCCCATTTGACTCCAAATGTTTTGTATTCCAAGCCATAGAAAGCTTTTTGTAATTGAATATATTATTTGGCAAACATCTTCCTCTACCCTGCAGCTCTTAAAAGTTATTCATGTTTGTGTTTAGATGATGACGCTGAAGCTCAAATGAGATTATAGGGGCAGTTTCCCTGACAGGGATTATCATAAAACAGGACTTGGCCTTAGTTAAATTATATTATATTTAAGTCATTTTTAAAAGCATAATTTATAAATAAACATCTTGAGACACAACACTTGCACTGATATATTTTTAGATATGCCAGAGCAGGTTGTTTTCGATCAAAAAAAGGGCCATTTCATAGATAGAAACATTAATCTTTATTGAAAGTGGGTCATATTTGCAGCCGAAATGTAACATAAATTTAGAATTTTGTGCCTATTTGACCGAGAAAAGACAGAATGTGACTTTAGGGTGCATTTGTATGTGAAACTACAACTCCCACAATGCACAGCTCTGCAAGCCACTCCCATTAATCGGAACACGGCTTAGATTGTGTACATAAATGCCACGTTAGTAAAACAAAGAAAATAGCCACCACTGTATCTGACAGACACCAATCATGACTTACTTTTAAACGTGACGTTACGTTGTGTTACACACAATAACACTCTGGTCTGGTGTGTAGCAAAGTTTTATTCAAACAGTAACGTGCGATTTCAGATCCGCAGTACAAATGTCTTTCCAAGTACTTAAAAAATGGTATGGATTTTAAATGTTTATTTAGTTTTACCAATTTTCTTTTTGTTTCTTGTTTACTGTAATTACATCGGTGTTATATCAGTCTCATTGCCTTCACAATATAGACATATAAAACACCTTTTGTGTACATAAATGCCACCTTAGTATAACAAAGAAAATAAAAACACTCTATAATCATACGTCAGTTTATGCCTGCATCCTGCACACAAACGCGTCCACCGCACAATATCTCCACAGACGCGCTAGCTCAGTGCTTGTGCTCATTAGCCGAAACACGTCTTTGAGATAAACACGCGCAAAGTAATCGGGAACATTCATCAAACAAACATCTATATCCTTATCTGATGCAGAAATGTTATAAAGCAAGCACACAGCGATAGTACAGGCACTATTAGTTCGTCCAAGCTTTAGCCAGTCCGGGCTTCTCTACGCAGCAGAGGCCGATGGTTGCGGTGTCCTCCACGTGCTCCTCTACTCAGCCGAATCCCATGCTCCGGCCTAATCCTCGGGCTTCTGTTCCTCCATCTGCCTCAGCTCTTTGCTGTATTGTGGCTCATAAAGGTGCCATGAACAGCGGATTAGAGCATCACGCTTGCGAAATCACCCTCTTCCATATCATATCGATTACCTTCCGATACTATTGTAACATGAAGTCTGGCTCCCTCCACAACGTCTGTTAGGTTAGCTTAGCATAAAGATGGCGGCTGATCGTTTTTTTTTGTCTGTGTTCGTATATTTTCGTAAGTCCCACCCACTGATCTGTAAGGGTCTTTAGTGTGAGTGGGTCACACCCATAGCCCCCACCTTGGAAAAATGAGGCATGAGTGTCTGTAGTCTTTCCCCCTTAACAAACATACAGCAGTTCCTTCTTTCAATGACACAAAATGACGATTTTTACATCATTGAAAGAAGGAAGTGCAACACTGAAATCTGTATTTCTCCTGTCTCAGGGGAAACTGAGGGAATGATGCACGACCATTCAAAAACATGACTGGGGTTCTAAAGATACAAAGCTTAATGCAAATGGATGAAGTGTCCCTTTAAGCCCTCTCTGGGAAACCGCCCCTAAGCCCGGGAATATTCTGCAGGATTTTTGCCCTCCTATAAGATCATTACTTGGCAGCCATATCACCCTGTAGCCCAAGACAGCTTGCCCACTGAAGCTAAGCAGGGCTGAGCCTGGTCAGTACTTGGATGGGAGACCACCTGGGAAAACCAGGTTGCTGCTGGTAGTGGTGTTAGTGAGACCAGCAGGGGGTGCTCACCCTGTGGTCTGTGTGGGTCCTAACACCCCAGTATAGTGACGGGGACACTATACTGTCAAAAAAGTCAGGTCCTGACTCTCTGTGGTCATTAAAAATCCCAGGATGTCCTTTAAAAAAGATTAGGGGTGTGCCCCGGCATCCTGGCCAAACTTGCCCATTGGCCTACTAATCATCCCTCATACTAATTGGCTATATCACTTTGTCTCCTCTCCACTAATAAGCTGGTGTGTGGTGGGCATTCTGGCGCAATATGGCTGCCGTCGCATCATCCAGGTGGATGCTGCACATTGGTGGTGGTTGAGGAGATTCCCCGTTCATATGTAAAGCGGTTTGAGTACTGAGAAAAGCGCTATATAAATGAAACTAGTTATTATAATTATTATTATTACTTTATCACAATGTGCGACATGGATTGTTTAAACTCGGGTACGACAAGCATGTAGAGTAGACTGTACGATGATGATACGGAAGCTTCGGCGGCTGTGTCACACGTTACAGCAACGTCACCAGCACCCAGCTGAAGAAAAAAACAATAAAACCATTACAAAAAAATCTAATGATTTTCATTAAAATGCCAATAGGAACCATTAGCTTTTACCATTAAAACCACTACACTGCAGTGTGTTTTGGGCCATATTCCATTAGAACCAGTAAAATTCCCAATAAAACCAATAGAATTTATGTGATTCTGTCTATTGGTTTTTTTAGCAGGGCAGTATGCAGGTCGTAGCAGCAAACACACTGTGCGTTGATCATGCTGAATTTCTGACACTGTCAGAAAACTATCGTAGGTTATCTTTGGATGCAAGACCGGGAAAACAGCCATCTTTGAAGCTCTCTCACTGTACAACATAGGACCATGGATGAAGAGCCACGATCACAGAAATCACGACGATGGCAATCTTTCGTCTGGGACAGTCAATAACCGTGCAGTGTATCCCGGGCTTAAAATCTTATAGGTAAATAGCTGCTTAAAATTAAGTTAGTTCCTCACACAAACTACTATAGGACAACAGAAAACTTGAAATGCATAACTGTTCCATTTGACTATTTTAGTATAAAGAGCATTAGATATTGTCCATTTATTATTTCTTTTGTGTTCCAGGAAAGAAAGAAATAGGATGAAGTTTTTCTTGGATGCTTTAACTCATTACTACCGTTAGGTGGCACTGTAGTGCTATATATATATATATCTCACCCACTTTATTAAATCTACCTGTTCTATAGACCCTTTCACAGCTCACGTGATCAAATAGCCTACACTCGCAACAGAAGTGGTGTTATTCCCCATTGGTTTCACAGCATTAAAATGTCGGGTTGTTGCGTTTGGTTGCACTTATATAATTTACTAATATATGTATATATGTATCTAGCCACTTTATATTTGGCCATCTGCTAACGTCTTCTATCCACTCCACTATAGTACACGGATCTGGTAGCTGTGTTAAAAAAGTTAATAAAGTCAACTTTTTAAAAATAACTTTCTCTGTCTGTGTTGCTTCACTGCTGATTCTAGCCATACTTCCATTTCCAAACTGCGTGCGCATGCGCTGCCACGTCATCATTGTGTACAAACAGTAAAAGGGGGTGAACTATCCCTTTAAAGGCATTACACACAGGCCAAGCAGTCCATTTACAGGTTTCATTTTTAGTTTATGTCCACATTTGGAACACACTGTATCTCTCTCTCTTTCAGGTACTATATGGAAATGGCTGCTACATCAAACAATGAATCTAACAGCCAAAACAGCAGCTCAGTATCTGTGCCGCCCCTCAAACCCATCCTAAAGAAGACCTGGGTGCTGGGCCTCTGCGTCTTCTACGTCTTCTTCATCTCCATCATGATTTTTCCCGCCGTTTCCTCTGGAATCCAGTCGGTGAATACAGACCCTAAAAACCCTTGGACTTCCACATACTTTGTGCCCCTCACTAGTTTTTTACTGTACAACGTAGCAGATTTCTGTGGGCGTCAGACTACCGCCTGGCTCCAGGTGCCAGGCCCCACCAGCCGCGTGCTGCCATTGTTGGTCATCCTGAGAACCGTATTGGTCCCACTGTTCGTATGGTGCAACTATCAGCCGCGGTACCATCTACACAATGTATTATTTGCAAATGACATCTTCCCTGTGATATTTGTTTGTTTGCTGGGGCTATCTAATGGGTATCTGGGCACACTTCCTATGATCTATGGGCCTAAAGTTGTGCCACGGGAGCTGGCTGAGCCGGCAGGCGTCGTCATGTCTTTTTTCCTGACTCTTGGGTTAGCTGTCGGATCGGCAGTTTCTGTAGGTCTTGTTCACTGTATCTGAGTGCTGCTTATGATGATAGTCAGCGAGATATTTGAAAAGTTGATACAGATTTGATCATTTACACTACAGCACTCAAGCACAATCTATTGCCAAGATTTTATAAATTACCTTTTAATAATTTTTTATCACACAGACATTAAATACAGATCTGAAACATTAATGTACAAAGATTAAAAAGTGTTCTAAAGCTATTATGCGGAACAACCCACATGTAACACTTTAATTTCCCTACAATCTGTGCCTTCAAGTTTACAGTGTGACTTTGCCAGGGACAATGATGTTTTACTTTAAATGTAAAGTTCCAGATATTAAATGTTTTATTGTTATTTTTAGGACAATTTTATTGGCATCTTAGAAAAAAACATGATTTTAGTCTCAGTTTTATATCTTTTTGTAATAAAAATTTAACCAGCATCCCTTTTTTAAATGTGTGTGTGGTTTATCCTGTCATACACCAGTACTTTCTTTTTTTTAAATCTTAAAGTATGAACATGTTTGTGAGTTTGAGTTGTGAGTTTTATGACCTTTAGTCCATGTCTGTTTACTCTGTTTCCCTTTATCAGTTAAAACTTGCCTGTCTCATATGCCTCACAATTTTAAAACCTTTTTATCTGATGACTAAAATGCTTACACATAGTTGATAAATTTAAACTGTGCCTATATAGTTTATTTGTTATTTTTATTATTACTAAGGTGCTTCATGGTTCCTTCATGTTGGTTGAATGGTTCAATAAATTACATTTAACATCAGTGGGGGGTCATGACTGCTCATCCGAGGGGCGCAAATTCAAAGTAAGTGTTTGGAGTGTAATGTGTGTTGATTGCGTTTTCAAAATATGTGTTTGTTGCGTCATGTGAACCATGTGCATCACGTGTTTTGTCAAAATAAGTGCCTGCTGCACACGTGTCAAAACCGTTTATGATAAAAGAGTCGCTCACATTCGCAAAATACACACAAGACACTCCTTTAACAGTAAACTCTGATTACACATGAGATTATATGAGTATCTGGCAAACGCAAGGGTCTCTTTTATCATAAACCCTTTAGACGCGTCTGCAGCAGGCACTTATTTTGACAAGACACGTGATGCACATAGGTTCACTCGACGCGCAGAACACATATTTTGAAATTACGAACCATACACATGACAAGCTACATACATTTTGTGACGAACTTCACATCGAATGTCCTCGAAAAAAGAAGTCAGCTCGCCACTGTTTAACAACCAATAGACCTTACTGCATCACAAAAAGATATGAAAGATGTATAAAAAGAAATGGTTCTTTTACCAACTTTGACTAAATGGTATGGTTTAAGGAACCAAAAAAATGGTTCTTTACACAGCACAGTTGTGAAAAACATTTAAAGAACACCTATTACGTTGCTTAAAACTTTATTTGGTGTAATACAATGTGTTTGCATGGTTTAGGGTTAAAAAAAACAATTATTTCCCCACATACCGTAAATTATCGTTGTTCCTCTATGCCCTGCCTCCCTGAAACAAGTAGATTTTCTTACAAAGCTCATCGTTCTAAAAAGTGCTGATTGGCCAGCTTACCATAACATTGTGATTGGACTGAATGCCTCTGTCATCCAGCCGGAAATGTGACGCTCCTTTGAAAGATTAGCTTCCAATGCAATACTGAAGGAGTTAATATCATCTTTTCTACCTTATCAACACGAGTCGAATCTGATACAGAAAATTCAGATGACATAGCTTGCGTCTTATACCCCATTCACACAGACCTTTGGTCCCAGAAAATACCCGTAAATTTGCCAGACAAGCATCTGTGTGAACACAAACACGTCCCGTAAATCTTCTGAGATCGTTGCCGGAAAGAGTACCTAATAAGATACACGTAAACCCTCTCACTCCACAATGCCGTAGTGAGAACGCGCGCGTCATCACAACAAAAGTTATGGTTGAGCTCTTTAAAACGAGATTTACATGCATATCAACATTCATAACGAGAAATGTTGCAAACTAGATTGAAGCAGTTATCAGGATATTATAAATGAGATGCATAAACAATGACGCACCTGCCGTTATTGAGGACACGCGTGTCATGGCAACATGAAGTTGGTTCAACTCTTTAAAATGAGGGATTTACAACATTCACTACGAGAAATGTCAGTAAACTGGACTGAAGCAGATATCAGGTAAGTTAGCTCGTTACTTACTGCGTTGAAACGGAGATCATTCAGCAGCATAAAAGAATATCGTGCCACGTGCTCATTTGAGCTATAATAAACGAAAATACCCATGCGTCATCTTAACAAGATATATCGTTCAGCTCCTCAAAACGGGGGTTTTAAATGCATACAAACAATCACGATGAGAAATGTCTGAAAACTGGATTAAAGCAGAGATCAGGGAGCTTGTCAAATATCCACTTTGAAGCTGAGATAATTCACCAGCATAGAACAGCACGTCACGCACTGCTTTATAGTCTTATCATAAACAAAAATGCACGCGAGTGGTTTCTGGAGAGAGAAATAATAAATAATATGCAAACTTCACACGCTGCGTAAAAGAGAGGGCAGGACTTTAAAGGAGCATTTCACCGGTAGAAACATTAATCTTTATTGAAAGTGTGTCATATTTGTAGTCGAAATGTAACATACATTTAGAATTTGTTGCCTATTTGACAGAGAAAAGGGGTGTTTGTAGTCTCACTCCCTCAACAAAGACATTGCACTTCCTTCTTTCAATGATGCAAAATGATGATTTTTACATCATTGAAAGAAGGAAGTGCAACACTGAAATCTCTATTTCTCCTGTCTCAGCGGCAACTGAGGAAATGATGCATGACCATTCAAAAACATGACTGGGGTTCTAACTATACAAAGCTTAATGCAAATGGGTGAAGTGTCCCTTTAAACAGGTCACGTGTCTTTCCGGGACCTTGCAGATGCCGGCAAATCATGGCATTGTGAATGAACAAAAAAATCAAACGATCCCGGAAAAATCCAGGATGCATTTTCCATGTATTTTCCGTAATGTCTGTGTGAAAAGGGCTTTTGTTTACTTTGGGATTTGTGCCTTTTGCATATCATTAGCATGTACTAATACACACACACACAAACACACCAAAGGAAATTTTAAATCGGGATACAGATAATACGTGCTCTTTAAAGCACATTTTACTTTTTAAGAGTGTAATAGATGAGTTAGTGTAATTTAGTGGTAAAGATTTCTGATCTGTTCTATTTTTCACCTCTATCTGATGTCACTGTTCTGACCTATACACACTGCTTAACCTTGAAACAATCACTTCATAAGCAGACAAACCTGTTTATTCTTCTGTAATTATATATCCTGTAGCATAGTGTTTCTTAAACGTTTTCAGTGTGTGGCCCCCCTTGTGTAGGGTGTCCCTTCACCTCAGATATGTAAAACTTTGTGACTTTTCCTAAATAAACTATCTTTACATACACAAAAAAACTGGGCTTGATTCGGTTGTTCTAAAGGTATGTAAAAACAATTTTTTATCAATCTGTCCCTTGGGGTCAATATGACCCCAATTGAAAGTGAATGGGAAATGCAAAATGTTTTACTTTTTTTCCATTTGTCAAAAATAAATATCAATAAATCCAGCATAAATCTGAAAATTTTGACACAGAAATGAAGGCCTGGTACTTGTGCACAAATGCAATGCAAAAAACACACGCTCACACACACACAAACACACACACACACACACACACACACACACACACACAGGTATGACTGCCACAGAGAGCATTTGTGTGGAATATGGCAAATAAAATCAGTCACAAATGCAGAAAATAACACATAAAGGGGTGTGACCTTATGCACGCACATGTACACTCACAAACACGCACGCACGCACAAACTCACACACACACACAAACAAACACACGCTCTTTCTCTCTCCTTCTCATGCACACTCTCTCACGCACACTCTCTCTCTCTCTCTCTCTCACACACACACACAAACCCACACACGCACACACAAACCCACACACGCACATACAACCACATGCACGCAAACAAACACACGCATGACTACCACAGAGAGCATTTTTGTAAAATTTGGCAAATAAAATCAGCCACAAATGTAGAAAAAAGATATAAAGGGGTGTGACCTAATGCACACACATGTACACTCTCTCTCACACACACAAACACAGACACACACACATGCTCTCTCTCTCATCAAAACTATAAAAAAATGACTATTTGAAATAATATTTATTTTTAATATCCTTTCTAATGTTTATATAAACATATATTTACAAAATGTATCACAAAAGTAATGATTTGAGCAGTTGTCCATATCCAGGAAAATGAATGGGTCTCTATGGGAATCTGACGGTCTAAATGATTTAATTCCTACACTGTAATTCTTTTATGTTTTTTTCTAAAAACCAATGCCTGAATTCCACACCTCACACCTATATCAATATCTAAAACAATTTGAATCAAATTGAGATAATAATTTATGTGAATTTTCATACAAATTTGATATTTTTCAGTCAAGCCAATGGTGTAGTTGAGGTTGTGGTAAACAGGTACATCTCTCAAAACACAGCTTTATTGTATAGATGAGAAGTAAACAAACAAAAAAAAGATATATTATTTGTATTATTGAAAATGTATATTTTTCTTACAATTATGCTTTCAATTTTGGGGTCATATAGACCCCAAGGGCCAGAAGTGTAACAGAAAACGAGGAGTGTTTGAGGGTTAATTACACCGGATTTGTGATAAATTAATGTATTTCATATATAATGTCATAAAACTGGGGCACCCAGTTTGAGAACCACTGCTGTGGCATATCTGTATGACATGCATTGATGTGCTGAATGCAGATATGAGGAGATATAACTCATGTTTATAACAGATGACCATCTCTTCTCATGGGGGTTTAAGTAGTTTGAATAAACCCAGCCCACCGTCTAATGTAAAAGGAAGGACTATCGCCGGTTAGTGTATTGTCTACACTACTGCAGGAAATGGTAGGTAAAAATTTGATATTAAAGTCGAGAATTAACTATTTTATTGGCTTAACTTTTAAAATTGAAGGCACATGAGGTTATATACATTGGAGTGGAATGAGCGTGTAACGTGCGGGTTGTTACGCGTAATGTAAAGCTTTAAACAATTTTTAATCTTTGTACAGTCGCGTTTCAGATGTGTGTTTAATGTCTGTGTGGTGTAAACGATGTTAAGGGTTTGCTATTAATTCTCCACACAATGTATTTTGGCTCTTCGCCGCGGGATGGAAGAGATGAGGCTAGCAGTGTTCGTTTAAACGCTTGACACTTTCTGTCATTTCACTGATGTCATCGATGTAAAGGAAGACCAATACAAGTTTCCGCAATTAATTCATTTGTAACCAAATCTCCACTGTCTCCGAAGGTTTCATTGTTCTTACTTGTTACTTAGCAGTTACCGTAATATTAGAATGATAAACACAAACGATGCTAATTTACTTCAGCTTTGAAATGTAAACAATCTTAGTTGTGGCATAAACGTATCTACAAACAATGTGTTACAGGCTCGATTAACATTTTTGATGTTTAAAGCATACACCGATTAATGGTTTATTTGTTCCTATTTATTCTGACAGTCAGACGTAGCGCAAGGTTATGACGGCATTGTCACTCTCGCGGTACTTTGATGTCATGTTCCAATCAGTCTGCGCAGCGCTGCATAATGCAGATCACGCAACTTGTCTGCAATTAAGATTTCTGCAGGTAAAATGTAATGCTGTTTGCTATCTGTATCTGTAGATGAGTCTCTCAGAAGGAGATATCATGCTGGATGAGGTGCCGTCCGCGGACACACAGGAGTCAGTCCCGTGTTTCCAATCTCCAGGACCCACAGTCACTTTCCATCATCTCACGTACAGCGTGCAGGAGCGACTGGGAATGTTCAGCAGAAAATGGGTTGAAAAGCAGATCCTCAAAGATGTCAGGTAATGCGTGACGTTGACAATAACCATGTGTGCATCTGCACAATTACATGTACTATGCAAAAGTGGGGACACAGACAGAAATTTCAGTCAGAAGTGAGCATCCCTATGTATTCACTCTTAAGGTCAGAGCACTTGAAGCGGGAACTCTGGAGGAGGATGGACGAATTTGACTCGGTAGACATATAGAGATTTTTCTTTCAGTTTATTGCAATATGAGCAATGTAAAGAACAAAAATGTGGTGCTGATATACACAATATACAACGAAACAAACCTCCTAAAGTTGAGTGTAGTGAAAATTAATCCAGACAGTGTTGACAGTGTTGTTGTTATATATTTTAAGGTTAAAATAACCCTTCTGTGTTGCAGTGGTATCATGAAGCCTGGAATGAATGCTATCATGGGTCCTACAGGAAGTGGAAAAACATCGTAAGTTATGTTCATTTATTTCTTATCTTCATCATTTTACTGTTATCAGTTATGCTTGCAGATTTATTTATGTTACATCTGTTTTCATGCAATTTACCATAATGAAGAACAGTAATTGTATTATCACTCCATTAAATTCAATAGATCGTACATTTTATTGTTAATTTTAATGTGTTATTGTTTTAATTATTTAATCTATACATAAAAGCGGACGTTCATTCCAACATGTCTTTCTTTAGGCTTCTTGATGTTATTGCAGGAAGGAAAGATCCTAAAGGATTAAAATCAGGTCAAATTCTGGTTGACAACACTATTGTGACCTCTGACCTTAGGCTCAGCTCTGCCTATGTGGTTCAGGTAGGAGAAATATGAAGAGTTTGACTAATTTCGGTAAAACGTGTTTTCTATAACAAGAACCACTATTTTCTGTTACAAACTTTAACACAGCATCTTTAGGTTATAATAACATTACAAATTCAATCCATAATATGATTTTGAAAGATTTATTATAAAAACGGATTATTTTTACGCAAATCCATTAAATCAATATATAAATGTGCATTCATCTTTGCCATGTTATATTCATTTAGTTGACTAGTGGTATACACTGATTAAAAAATAAACATTAATGGCATTAATTTAAAACTCTTACTTTGTCATATTAAGAACACTGTCATTGTTGCTGTTATACTTGGGATGTCGTCGCTGAACTTTTTTTGACAGTGATCAGCTGTAAAATGTTTTGGTCCTGCTCAATTTTCGTTGACTTCACATTAAATAATGGAAAGTTTTTCATAAGATCTCCTGGGGTCAATGTGTTAGCATGACAGAAGCTTGATGCCGTCGTGTGACAACAAGCAACAGCCGGCATTTTTCTTTTTCCCGAGTGCCTCTCACATAAATTATTCAGTTTTGATGGCTTACGTTTCTTCCCCACCACAGAAAACCACCACAGGTTTATCAATGCCATGAAATTATTATTTTGTTTTTGGTTGCTTGTTGATCACAAAGTACCAAGTAGACGAGGAAAACTAGGATTCTGTTCACAGAATAACATGGCGGTTATTGGATTTTGCATAAAATTAAGAATTTACTTTTTAATACTGACCAGGCAGGTACAATACTGCTTTTGGCGGTAACTTTTTTTTAAATGGCGTTTATCGTTTTTTGGAACCAAACTCTTCATATATAGACTGTATATGTGTGAGAAAACAACAAAGTTGAAGTGTTTGTTTTCTTTAAATCTTAATGTCAAGAAATATTACATATAGGGGACTATATAATTGCAGGTACATTTATGTCATAATTTTTTTTATTGTTTTTAAGGGTTTTATTTGTTATTTTAATAAATATATTTTATGTAAAAAGTGTCTAATATAGCTGAAAATCATGATTTTGTGTTGTCTAAATCGAGGGTCAATCTTCCGATCTCTCTGATGAAGCCAATACGGAAGTGACTTAAACTGCAATTTATCAACTGTCCGCTAGAGGCTCACTCCAAAAGGGAGTCAATACCCATGGCCAACTTTACAGCAGAAATATCTTAGCAGTCTGGTACAAAAAGTGGTTTTGGTCAGTATAGGTAATATCGCCTGTGAGGGGGTGAATTTTTTTCTCATCTGTTTAAATGATATTAAGCTTTAAAGTTCTGCATAATTAAGGGCAGGACCACTTGAGTGATGGGTGAACTGCCACTGCTGTTACTACAGTCGAGTTAGGTGGGCATGGTTTCAGCAAACAGCCAACTCAGCTTCACCCACGTCCCACCTCTTTACCCATTTTTGGTTATCCAGGAGTGATGCACGCCCAAGATGGCAAAAATTGACTCTGACTAATTCAGACAACGTGAAATCATGGTTTTCAGCTGTACAAGACTCTGTACAGAAAATATTTAATTTTTTATGGCCTGTTACATCAAGGGAACCATGACAATGAGTACCAAATTATTAAAATAATAAAAAAACTAAAGCAGACCAAATAATGGCTTTTGACACTAAATGTACCTGCAGTTATATAATCCCCCACAAGTCATCAATATAAAATGAATGTCCATGAATTAGACTTTTGTTGTGAATTGTGAATATATTTTCATAAAATCAATAATTTGGTTTGTATTTCTATAGAATGATATTCTGATGGGTACTCTGACTGTAAGGGAGAACCTGGCTTTCTCTGCCAATCTTCGTCTGTCACTGAAAGAGTATTCCTCATCGGACAAAGAGATGAGGGTCAACTCCGTCATACAGGAGCTCGGCCTTAAGGATTGTGCAGACACTAAGGTAATGAACTCCAATTTTGTGGAAAATAAATGTTGAATAACTCAAGCTGTGTTTTCATGCTGTGTGTGTGGGGGTAAGGAAAGCCAAGGTCTTTTTAGAGAAAGAGCCGCCAACAGCAGTGCCAACGTCTCCAGGTCGTGCTAAAGCAAGACTTGTCAGATACTGCGCACGTGCAAAGTCACTCCCCCGGAGGATGTAATTCTTTAATAATTGACGATTGGCTGTTTGTACTAGAAGGCGGGACTGGAGCGGGCACTCTTGCGATCTCCCCGATCATATCAATACCAGTAATACATATTTTTGGTCAAGATTTCACTACAAGGCCAAAGTATGGTCTATTTTTTACGTATGTTTTTTATGTTTAAAGTGGGTACTGTACATGCACAGCTGGATTTTTGAAACCACGCGTACATTGTACATGTAGGTTGCGCATATACCTGCAGGTGAATGTAGTATGTAGCCCAGGAGATGCATTGCATTTTGTTGCAATGTGCATGCGTCAAAAATCTGTGTACACTGATGAGTCAAATAAACTATAGTTTGCAAGCCTGTGGGTTCGACCATGCACGTAGGTTCGTGTACACAGGTCCCCCGCATACACGTAAAAAATGGACTTCGGCCTTCAGACACACAAAGATATCTTTAATCCATTCTGCTTGGATCTTATACTGCCTTGGTGTCTTTCAGATTGGGACAGTATTTTTGCGTGGTGTTTCTGGTGGAGAGAAAAAGAGATGTAGCATCGGTATGGAGCTCATCACCTCCCCATCCCTCCTGTTTTTGGATGAGCCAACTACGGGTCTGGATGCCAACACTGCCAACTCCATCATGGAACTGCTGCAGAAGTACGAGATCGGTTATCCGTGCCTCTGTTACAAACACGTTCACTTGAAAAAAACAATCACAGTGCTTCGTGTTTTTGCATTCAAGTTTTTTCAGCTGGTAAAAAAATATGCATTCGGATGACGTTCCACTTGATACAGTCAACATGCTGTTGTTTTTGTTACCCAGGCTCTCCAAAAATGGCAAAACCATCATCTTTGCCATTCACCAGCCGCGCTACTCCATCTTCAGGCAGTTTGACCACCTCACACTCATGAACAAAGGAGATATCATCTTCGCAGGGCATGCAGATAAAGCCATCAGCTACTTTGAGGACTTGGGTACTGATAAACGCACCATACTATCAAACATACAAAAGCAAACGAGCATGCATTGTCTAACCGCATCAGTGCACATGTACTCATCTTCATAGGTTACAAGTGTGAACCGTTTAACAACCCGGCAGACTTCTTCCTGGATGTTATTAATGGGACCATCCTGTCTGATAATAACCACATCAAGAATACAGGTGCCATTTATCACATTTTAATTATTATTTCCTGCATTTTGAGTTTTCCTGTTTTGAGTTTTGGGTTACTCAAAATGCCAGGGCTCTGACTATCTTGTATTTTGACTTTCATAATCTGCAATTGGATTAAATTCATTTAAATTGAGAAAAATTGGTTCATGTACAGCTCTATAACCAGTGCCCATTTGACCTTCATGTGTTTGTAGAAAAGTTGAGCAACAATGAGGTGACAGAGGGACATGATGACCATCTCGCTGTGATGTACAAACAGTCTCCATATTTCATCAGCGTGAAAGACCGGCTCACACAGATGTCGAATGGGCTCGACCCTCAGGTCACGAAAGGTGACAGGGCCTCTTACGCTACACCTTTCTATTATCAGGTACACAGGAGTAATCATTTACCAATGCTTTGGTTGTCAGATGATGATGATGGCTGACATTTCTGTGTGTGTACGTCCCAGCTTCTGTTAGTGAGCTGCCGCACTGTCACAAACATCTTGAGGAACCCACAGACGTCCTATGCACAACTGTTCCTCAACATTTTCTTTGGGATTTTGGTGGGACTGATCTATTACCAGATTCCAAACACTTTACCAGAGGCTCTTCAGAACAGGTGACCAGATTCATCTTACATGTCAATAGCTGGGTTTCCATCCAAATGTGAAGTGAATCTTTTCAAAATACAAACATAGGCGAATGAGGTGCGTTTACATCAAGTTGTTCGAGCGAATGACCGTGGTATTAGTAACCTAGTAACCAACAGTCAACAAGGCACACTTAATAAATGAAGACAGGACTGCATTTAGTCACGATGGGGCAGGTAATTCATTTATTAGAAGTGCAGCTTGTGATTGCCAAACTGAATGCTGTGCACAGAAGAAGAAATGCAGCATTTTTGATGAAGGCACTAGAAGCATTAAGATGACGTCAAGCCCCATATATGTTAAAGACAACATCAGGGGAAATGGCTACACGGTCAGTCCCATGGGTTTGATGTTTGCTACATCAGAATTTATTCGGCAAATGCGTTTCCATCTCACACTCTTTTTCACAAGTCAAAAACCACCTGCAGCGAGTGTAAACACTTTTTTTGCGAATGAAGGGAATTTTTTTTTGACGTTTTCATCACTCGTTTTTGATGTGATACGTGAAAATGTTTTTCAAGGTAGCCATTAATAAGCATTGATATAACATGCCTATTAAAGGCGGGGTGCATGATCTCTGAAAGCCAATGTTTACATTTGAAATCACCTAAACAAACACGCCCCTACCCCAGCAGAATCTGGACCTTCTTTTGATAGACCCACCCCAAACATATACAACCCAGGCAACGATGACGGTTAGTAGACATGCACTAAATGTAAATAAATGTAAAGAGAAACAGTAATTTCATGGATTTACCAGCAGGTGCCATTGAAATGAATGGGCTTTAAGTGCTGCGTTTGGAACTACGGGTCACTACATGACACGCTGTTACTTCCGCATTCCATTCTTACAATGGACGTCTATGTGAGTGTCGTAACTCTATTATTATATGACTCTGGCGCAAACCATCCGTGCGCCCCAAACTGCCTACTTCCATACTATATAGTATGCAAAGAGTACGAGAAGTAGTGCTTTTCGCCTACTATATAGTATGGAAGTATGCAGTTTGGGACGCAGGGCATGTCTTCAGGACTAAACGTGATGGTTCAAACGTTTATTACATGCGCTAACCGTTTTCCCTTTATTCATTGCGTCAAGGCTGTCTGTTGCGATGTGTTCATCGCATGAGTTCATATTGCGATGACGATGAAAATTTGATGTATCGTTCAGCCCTAATGGAAAGGTCACACATGACGTATGCCAAACTACCGTTTCAGTGTTTAAAAGTGTGGAGGAAGAGGAGCGTTCAGATGTTGTTGTATGTGGAATAATACTAATACATTTCTTTGTGTCACTTTATTGCCTAAAATGGTCCACAAGTGTGCGTTTCACATATGTGGCGCATCACACGGCTAGTGCAAGAAGAGAAGTTGTGGTTAAAAAGTACTTTTTTTAATGAAAAGGACGATTGTTTTGCTAGATGAGACCCTTATGCCTCAGTTGGGATAGTTTAGAGTAGTGATGGGAGAAACAAAGCTTTTTGAAGCTTTGAATCAATCGAACCAATTGCTTCGCAAATTGATTCAGTTTTTCGAAGCGTTGGAAACACCATACACGCTGGCGACGTTAAAATAGTGTAAAAGCAGCAAGATCTGTCCAAACATTTTACACTTGTTACAAAATACTAGCAAGATTGTTCTAAAAATATGTTTTTATGAAAAATAAATTATTGAATTTAATTAAAACAAAATTAAAAGTGTATTCTGTGTTTTATTTATGGCAAACAAATCACTGACTTCCTTTTTAATTCTGCACATTTTTGTCATTAAATCTGTCTATAAACAAAAAGTAGACAAAATGGTAGTGTTATTTATCAGAAGGATAAATGTTTTATGAACTTTTACAATAAAACTGACCCGAGTTCACCTACACTGGTCATTTGTGATCAACTCCCCCTAGTGGTGAATTGTCGATTTTCGAAACGTTTCAAAACAGTTATGACGTAATGAAGCCTTGTTTGCTAAAATCACATGACCTTGGCCAGTTTGAAACAGGCTCCTAACCAATGATTCGAAACAAAAGATTCGTAAATGTTTCGAAGCCTCAAGAAGCATGCTTCAAACTCGCACATTACTAGTTTAGAGCCCTTTGAAGCTGCATTGAAACAGTAAAATCCTGGAATGTTTTTCTCAAAAAACTTAATTTCTTCTCAACTAAAGAAAAAAGACATAAACATCTCGGATGACATGGGGGTAAATTATCTGGATTTTTTTATGAAAGTGGAGTAATCCTTTAATTTGACTAGTTGTAATGTTATAATAAATTTTCAATATAAATGTAAATCTATTGGGTTTCTCTCTCTTCAGGACAGGAGCGTTCTTCTTTATGGTCATCAATATGGTCTTTGGCAACCTGTCTGCAGTCGAGCTGTTCATCAGTGAGCGAGTTCTCTACATGTATGTGAAACATTAAAGTCTGTTATATATATATATTTAGACAAAGACCTTTATGAATATTTCTGTCCTGTCATCCTCAGTCACGAGAACTCCAGCGGTTACTACCGTACATCTGTCTACTTCCTGTCTAAAGTCTTTGCTGACCTCATTCCAAACCGCATCCTGCCTGTGTTTATTTTCTCTGCCATCCCATACTTCATGATGGGTGAGTACTGACACGGAGCAGATGTCAATAAAAACATCATAACTTTGTTATGAATGAGTTTGTGTGTCTGTGTGCAGGTCTGAAGGCTGATGTGGAGGCTTTCTTTCTGTACTGTTTCACTATGAGTATGGTCAGTCTGGCAGCCGTCAGTTTGGCCTTTCTGGTCAGCGCCAGCGTGGGCTCCTTCGCCATGGCTAACATCCTCATTGCCCTTCCCTTTGTCTTCATGATGGTGAATTATTCCTAAATCTATTTACATTTTAAAGGATTACTACACTTTCATTAAAAGAAATCTGATCATTTATTCACCCCCATGTCATCCAAGATATTTATGTCTTTGTTTGGATTTTTTTTTTAAAGTGGAGTAACCCTCTAACATATTAAATGCTAAAGCCAACGGCAATATAGATGTCAGTTCACCTCACAGTGAACTCTTTAAGTTAAATTAGTTAAAAGTTGTAGTGATTGAACTAACTTCTGTTTTCTCAGGTGTTTGGAGGTTTCCTAGTGAACCTGAATTCAATGCTGAGTTGGATGTCGTGGCTGAAGTGGGCCAGTATATTCAGATATGGCATCAATGTAAGTGCTTCACCAAAATATAAAACACAGTCTTTATTACATTGTTTGCATTAAACATTCTCTACTGTAAGTAATAAAAGCATATAGGTTTGGTAAATACATTCCAGATAGCAGACGACTCAGGCCGGATCCCAGCTGAAGTCATCTGTTTTGGCCCGGAGTCAGCTGCTGTTTGAACCAACTATTAAAACACACCTATTATCTAATCAAACTGTTTCTCTTCAGGCACTTGCTATCATTGAACTAAAAGATCAAGTCTTCACTGGTAACTATACCAGGTAGGACACAAGTTCATCATCTGCTAAAAAAGAAAAGATCTTGAAACTATCAAACCTTAGTGTAGTAGTTTTTTTTTAAAACCTCATCAGCATGTTTTATTTCTCTTATTGACAGAATGACAGGTGAAATGTATCTGGATAATCAAGAGATCGATTACAGCACTTGGGGTTTTTGGCAGAATCTGGTGGCTCTGGCGGGCATCATGTGCATCTGTCTGATTCTTGCTTATGTGCAGCTACGACGGATCAGTCGCTGGAGGTGACCCAGTAAAGCTGTGCCTTAAAAAGAAACAAATGGCCAAACCGCACAGACAAAGGTACGATTTTGAAAATACCAGTGCATGTGCAATCTAAAGCCCTGTCCAAACCTACACAGGTATTTTCAAAACCGTGCCTTTGTCTGTGTGGTTCAGCCATTCGTCCACATTAAAAAGAAGAATCAGGTGACTGAAACCAAACTTTTTTTAAAACTTATTCCAGTGTGACTTTTTAGAAACTGCTACGTTGTCATGCAGGTTTTGGCCTGTGATGTGCTGAGGGGAAACTGATTGGCCAACATGGCTTTACGGTTAGGGATATATCGCCATCTGTTGGTTTGGCATGCTATTGACTGGGCTTCATACAAGCACGCAAAAAAGAATTTAACGAAGGAGGGGCAAAACCTGTGTAAGTAGACTAGGACTGAAACTTTTTAACGCTCTACCTCTGTCTGTGGAGTAAACAGTGAAGTGCAATGTTTCAGGATTGTTTTATAAATGTTACATTTTATATATATATATATACTGTGAACTGAATACAGATCCTGTTACAAAGAAGCTACGTTTGCCATGTGCTGTTTATTTTTCATTGGTTAAGGCCCATAGATTTGATCCGTTTTTAAAACATTTAAAGCCGTTTCATATCCCTTACTGCCATTTTTGGCATAAAATATGACCTGTGTGTATACATGTTTGGTGCTATAACTGGTCATTTAAAATAAGCCTTTTAATCACTTTTAAAGGTGCCTTTTGTAACGCTGGAAGAATCTTTTGGCAGAAATGCAATTATAATTTAAATAACTATATTATCGGTGGTGTATAAAGTTCAGGGCTCCAGACTAACTTTTTTTACTAGGAGCACAGTGGCCCCCAACTGAAAATTTTAGGGGCGCAACCAAAAAATTTAGGGGCACACACCGTAAATCAACATGCTAACCAAATAATCACATTTCTACAAATTTCCACTGTATTACTAATAAATACTTTGATGATAGTTGCAGAAAGTACAATGTGCTGTTTTAAATTTAGTGTCACATCACAAAAAAAGGTCAAATTTACTGGTCGCACATGTGCGACTGGATGTAAAATTCAGTGGCATAATCTCAAATTTTGGTGGCAGTCTGGAGCCCTGTAAAGACCTTGCATAATCAACTTGAAGATATTTGTCACCCAGTCTGTGAAGACCCAGCTAAAGTAGTTCATTTGTGTGATTTGCTGTTTTCTACATAAAATCATCCTACATTGTGTGAAAATATAACCTTGATATCTTTAAAGGTGCCAAAGAATGCATTGAAATAATCTGTTAAATTGTTCTTAGATATCTGCATATAAGGTATGTGGCTTAATAAGTGCAAAATTATCTAGAGATGGTTTTACAAGCCTAGGATTTGCATTTAGAATGAAATGGTCTATAATTATCTATAGGTTTCTGCAGAACAAAAAAAGGGGAATTTTCCAATTTTGGGGCATTTTCAAACTGGGATTAGGCGTTTTTAACCATCCAAACAAGCCATACATCTTTATTTTTAACACCTATTTCAGTTTGAAAATGCCCCAAAATTGGGAAACGCCTTTTTGTTCCGCAAAGACCCCAGTCTCACCTTATTTAAAAGGGTCATGAATAATAAATGTTGAATAATGTTTCTCAGAGCACTCCAGTTCAGTAGCTCTGTGTGTGTGCAAACAGACCTTATGTTTGAGCCTGTATGAGACGAAGATACAGATTGAGAAATAATCAAGTCTTTGATGATTAAAAATTGACATTTCTGCGTCGAAAGATTTCCATATAGACCTGCAAAATGTAACTAATGTCAATAGTAGAACATATAGCACTTGTAACTTAGTGACAACTTTGTTTTTAGCATTGTAACAACAACATTGTACTTAATTTAATTTGCAATTTAATGTTGGGGTCGTACATCTCAACTGTAACGTCACAGTTGGTGTTATGTTGAGATTGGTCTGTTTTCCAGCGGTCTTTGCATGCGCAAGGTTTACATAAGGAGGAAACAATCGTGTTCGAGGCTCATGATATGTCAATCACAATGTACACAACTTTTATTATTCATCTATGCCTTAGATAAATAATTTTATATTCTACGGCACCTTCAATATTGACTGAATAAGATTACGTTAAAGACTGAAATCAATGTGAAATTAAAGTTTTTTTTTTAAAGTCACCATGAAACAGACATCGCAATTGTCTTATTTTTCCAGTGGTGACTTATATCCGAGTGAAACAGCTTCTGAAATGAAAAAAAGGCAGGGCTGGACTTGAATTTGTCCATTGAGAACTGATTGGAAGTTGGGTCTTTTTGCTATCCGCAGTGATCTCTTCTGGAACCCGGCCACCTGCCATTAGTGATGGGCGATTTTGAAGCACTGCTTCATGAGGCTTCGAAACAATTACGAATCTTTTGTTTCGAATCATTGGTTCGGAGCTTGTTTCAAACTGGCCGAAGTCACGTGATTTTAGCAAACGAGGCTTCATTACGTCATAATCCAAGGATTCACCACTACGGGGAGCTGATCACAAATGACCCGTATAGGTGTACTCGGGTCAGTTTTATTATAAAAGTCCTTTAAATTTTTCATCCTTCTGACTAATTACACTATCAATTTGTCTACTTTTTGTTTATAGACAGATTTAATGAAAAAATGTGCAGAATTAAAAAGAGAGTTCGTTTTAATGATGTGTTTGCCAAAAATAAAACTAAAAAACCAGAATACACTTTTAATTATGTCTTAATCAATTAAATACTTTATTTTTCTTAAAAAAAAAAACATATTTTTAGAACAATTTTGCTATTATTTTGTAAAAAGTGTAAAATGTTTGGACAGATTTTGTTGCGTTTTCACTATTTTGACCAGCAGATATCGCCAGCGTGTATGGGGTTTCGAACGCTTCGAAAAACTGAATCTATTTGCGAAGCAATTGGTTCAATTGATTCGAAGCTTCGAAAAGCTTTGTTTCTCCCATACCATATGACTGGAAGAGAGATAATTTTGTTAAGGGGAGAAGATTTGCCTTTTTGACGAAAGACTGAGAGGAAACATGAAAAAAACTCACAGAAGTGACTTCTAAAAACTACCACAATATTCCAAAACAAATGAGACTTTCATTTTAATTTCATTGCAACTTTAACAGACAGCGTCATGTGTGGTTTTATGAAAAGAGTAGGCATTTAATAAATGAAACCAGAGTAATGGGATTTGGGTTTATTTCATTTCAGTTTAGGTTCAAAACAAAGAAAACAGAACAACGTGAAGCACAGGATAAAACTGGACCATTATTAACACATTTAGTCAGTGATGAAACATGAGTAGAGTTAGGGGCCAAAACTGAAGAGGTCTAAGAATTGTTTCAAGAATCACTTTGCCCTTAAGCTCATTAATAACAGTCACAAAAGTAATAAAAGAAAGAGGATTATTTTCAGTAAGGAATCAAAACCATCACCTATTAAAAGTAAAGTCACTGGCCTCACAGATGCTTGTGTTTACAGTATCGTGGGAGGCAGGGATATCAGGGAGCCTTAAAACAGTCTCTCATTTCTCAGAGGTCTCAGACCCCCTCATCAACTATTATTTTCTCTTACAAGACTTGGTGCGTGTATGAATTAACAAAACTAAAACATTCAAAAATAAAATCCCCTTTAGAATGCACAAAAAGCCTAAATTCCAGTTTCAGTGCAAGTATTTCCCAATATAGCTCCAGGAGTAAAACCCCTGCCCCCCCCAAATATTGTCCTTTCATTAAAAGCTTTACATTCCAACAACAAGCATTTAAAATTCGATATGGCATTTAAATTTCCCAATATTAAAAGGAAAACAAGTATTGATTTGACAACAGGAAAGCAGCACTACAGCAATTCTTCTTCAGTTTCCTTTAAGTACTGCGCATCCTTTAATTCCAAACATGACGCCTGCAGTGGTCCATTGCCTGACACACAAAGAGAGAAGCTTTACTTAAAGGGGACATTTCACAAAACTTTAAGATGGCAAATAAATCTTAAGTGGCCAGAGAGTACATATGTGAATTTTTAGCTCAAAATACCATATAAATAATTTATAACATATTAGAATTGACACTGTGTTGGTGTCAGCAAAAATGTGCTGATCTCTGCACGAAATTGCAGTGCCGTGGTTCGTTAGTGCAGATTAAGGGGCGGTATTATCCCCTTCTGACATCACAAGGGGAGCCAAATTTCAATGTCCTATTTTTACATGCTTGCAGAAAATGGTTTACCAAAACTAAACTACTGGGTTAATCTTTAAAATTTTTAAGGGTTGATAAAAGCACGCGGGACCCAATTATAGCACTTTAAGGAATAGTCCATTTTCTTAAAGAAAAATCCAGATAATTTTCTCACCACCATGTCATCCAAAATGTTGATGTCTTTCTTTGTTCAGTCGAGAAGAATTTATGTTTTTTGAGGAAAACATTGCAGGATTTTTCTCATTTTAATGGACACCAACACTTAACTCAACACGTAACAGTTTTTTTTCAACGGAGTTTCAAAGGACTATAAACGATCCCAAACGAGGCATAAGGGTCTTATCTAGTAAAACGATTGTCGTCATTTTTGACAAGAAAAATAACAAATATACACTTTTAAACCACAACTTCTCGTTTAAATCTGGTCGTGATCCGCCAACGTGACCCCACGCAATACGTCATGATGTCAAGAGGTCACAGAGTACGAACGAGAAACTCCGCCCCAGTGTTTACAAGTGTTGAGAACGAGGACCGTTCCTGTTGTTGTATGTCAACTGATACTAATTATTGTCTTTGTCTCAGTTTATTGTTTACAATGGTCCGCAAATGGGCGTTTGATATATGTAACACGTGACCTCCCTACGTCACTACGCATTTACGTTAGGTAGCCCTGGACCGGATCTAGATGAGAAATTGTGCTTAAAAGTTTATATTTTTTATTTTTCTTGTCAAAAATGACAATCGTTTTGCTAGATAAGACCCTTATGCCTCGTTTGGGATCTTTTAGAGTCCTTTGAAACTCGGTTGAAAAAAACTGTTAATTGTTGAGTTAAGTATTAAGTGTTGGGGTCCATTAAAATTAGAAAAATCCTGCAATGTTTTCCTCAAAAAACAATTTCTTCTCGACTGAACAAAGAAAGACATCAACATTTTGGATGACATGGTGGTGAGTAAATTATCTGGATTTTTCTTTTAAGAAAATTGACTTTTCCTTTAAACATGAAAAAGTCAGATTTTATGATATGTCCCATTTAAAACCAAACCTTTAACTGGAATATCGTCACGGAGATTACAAGGAAATAATGATTATCAAATGTGAAAATAACAACATGAATACTCACATTACAACGTGAAGCGGTCTCAACATTCTTACACCAGAATGCTGGTCCCCAGCTGCACTGGTCCAATCCCAGCAGCCTTTGCACAGCCTCAGGACATGCTCCCAGCTTCTGTACATCACAACACAAACACACAAACTCAGACTGGGCTCATACTGGACCACGTTACAGTGTGTTTAAGGGAGCAGCGTGTCAATCTTACCATGCAGACAAAGTCAGGATCCAGTGTTGTGAGCAGCAGCTGTACCAGCAGAGGTTCATACTGTTGAACCAGCTGATTACACTGCAAATAAAACACACGCACGGAGTTTAATTCAGACTGATGAAGAGCTCCCACCAGTGGCGATGAGAATTCACTGCTAAATAAGGCTCACCTCATCTCGAACTGCTTCGGGCAGGAAGTTGCAGACCTTCATCACAGCCTCCTCGATCTGTGCTTGGGTGGCGTTCTGCTCCAAGATCCCATCCACATAACGCACGGCCATCTTACACACGTCGCAGAAACCACCGGACTTAAACTTGGCCTTGTCCATTACAGCTGCAGTGCCAAAAAGAACACATTAAATCCTAGAAATGAATAATGAAGTGTAATGGATTGTGTATTTATTATTGAAACGTACGGATAAAGGCGTGTTTGGACCCACTGCAGAGCCCGAGGTAAGTGCAAATGGTTTTAGGATCGGCCTCCTGCACGAGCAGCTCAATGATGGCCTTCCCGTAAGAGTCCATCAGATCCTTGCACTGAGCCGAGAGCGTGGCAGGCAAGATGCCGCAGACCTTCTCCAGAACCTGCACGATCTGTTCCTGAAAAAAAAACATGCAAGATGAGCTAAAATGTACATCAGCAAGCCTTTATTTTGAGAAACATGGGACCTCATACCTCAGATGTTTTATCCTGAAGCATACTCTCAACCTCCTTCATCACAAATTCGCAGATGGCACACTGTGGAGGTTCACGAACACGCATCATCTCCTGTTAAAAAAGCAGGAAGACAAACTTAAAGAAACATTTACACGCACATGTCCCATTTATTTTTTGAAACTGTATTGTTCCTACCCTAGCAGGTGTGGTCACGGCAGGCTTTTCAAGTTTGGTAGCAGGGAACATCTTAGCAGGAATGGATTTGGCGGGCATCAGCAGCTCCATAGGTACGGATTTGGATTCAGAGGCACAGAAACCAGAACGACTGCAGATGTCTTTAGGTTGCTGTAATTGAATGTCATGAAATAGACATAAGTTCAGCATTTCATTCAGCATTTTCTTAAAAAAATAAAAAGCATCCCAAGCAGTGGTCCATGCAACATCTTCCATGAGGTCACGTAGCATCCATTGCCCTGCCAGTCTGCAGGCAGCCATGCATGCAAAACATAGGGCACATGCATGATGTACTGGATGATATAATAGATGGAGTAAAGGAGAAACCACATCTGCTGATGGTCTAGATAGAGGACGCAACTTATTCAGAGCCCAGGTAAGGGTCAATGAAATGGATCAGTTGGCAAGGGTAGGGATGGGAATCTTAAGGAACTGACATTTTGGTTTCAATCCTAACAGTGAATAACAAATATAAGGGGTGGCTTCCAAGACAGGGTTTAGATTAATCCAGGACTAAGCTTTATTCATATTGGGACGTTAAGTAGTTTTTCCCAAACAAACAATACTGGTGTGCATCTCGAGTGTAAAAAGTGGCACTGATATACATCAAGATGTTTTTAATGCATGCTTGAGCTGCCTTCATTTATAGTCTGAGACTAGGATAAGCCCTGTCTGGGAAACCAGCCCATAAAGTTGTTTATAGTTTGAGATTAAGGTAATGGATCAGCTCTCAGGATAGGGACACACCAAATGGATGCCAAAGTAGCACAGACCACGAGGTTGGGTCTTGGTCCAAAGTTGCCCTGACACACAAAACAGATCGCTGCCAAGTAGCACATTCTATGCCTTCGTAAGAGGAGATAATTTTCGTACCAGCAGGTGGCAGTAGAAACTGAGAGTGACTGCTGGGATTCAAAACATAAACAAAGGCCCTGTCCCAAATGGCACCCTAAATAAAGTTTATTTAACAAAGTTCAGGAGGAGCATGGTCATGTAATGCAACCAATCAGCGCAAAGAGGTCCCTTTATATCAGGAGTGGGGAACCCTGGGTACCAGTGCCCTTTGTTTTGCCTACAAGTGCTTAGAGGGTCCGGAGCTAGCACTTTTAGCATAATCCATTGATTAGATCATTAGCATTGTGCAAAAAAAAAAACCACCAAAGAGTTTTGATATTTTTTCTATTTAAAATTTGACTTTTTTGTAGTTAAATCGTGTACTAAGACCAAGCGTGTCGCACAAGCCCTAAAAAATTAAAGCCAAAACATCTCGATCGCCCCCCCCCCCCCCAGTGACCCAGTATAGGTCATAAAGCCCGCCTCCCCATGTTATTCAATGGTACTTGAAACCAACTAAAAAAAATTAATTAGACTTCAGTTATCTTTTTTCCGAAGCTGGTTTCTGTCATTTAACGTAGTTTTTATCACGCTGATGTACATTCAAATGTTTGTTTTTAAAATAGGTTTGTGTTTAGTTAGTTATTTAATGATATAAAAACGGTGGTGTCACGTCATGATTGACAGCTGTGATATCGTGCGATATGCGCATTCTACAAGAGCGAGGGGCGGGGTTTTGTTTTCGCGACTTCACTTTCTGCTCACTACTGCGCATGACTGGTCCCGAAAACGCTACTGCGCAGACTCAAGACGCAAGATGTCAGCGCCACGTCGGGACACTGGCGGCTTCACTTTTCACTAATGGAAGAGAGCGAACAGGCGTCGTCCATCTTTTTTTACAGTCTATGACTAAGACCGACTCAAAAGTTGTGATTTTCTAGGCTAATAATTTTAATGTAGTAAGGACATGAACTATAACTCAAGTATGTATTTAACTTTATTTTATTAAATATTTGTTTTTTTAATGCACTTGATAATTTGATAAGAGAATAAACGTTATAAAGAGAGTAAGGAAAGAGGACATCACTTCACTTAATACTTCATCTCCTCAGTCCTCGCATCTTTCCTCGCTTGCACCCTAGAAGGGTGGAGCTAAAGCCTAATTTATAGTCGTGCGTAAGTTCTACGCCATAGCTACGGCGCAGGCTATCCGTAGCCTGTGCGTAGCTCTGCGTAGCCTGACGTGCACCTCGACAAAATTTTTAACAGCACGTCAGTTCTACGCGGACCGCAAACGCTGTGATGGGTTCTGGTGGTGGACCACTCCCGTCAGGTAAAAAAAAAAAAAAACTGCGTCATAGGCATTTCCATTTGCGACGGTGAAAACAAAGATGAGCCAAGTTGAGGAGTGATTTAACTCAAACTGCAACATTAGTTGCTGTTTATTTACTTCCATCATTGCTGGTCTTCTCAAATCATACACAACGAGTTGCCGTTTCTTCTTCATTTGAGAGTTAACTTGCCAAGCTTCTTTGACGTTCACGCTGCTACTGTGGTTTGCGCACGTGTTTGCACGTCAACAACGCAAAAGTATAAATGAAAACCGACACGGAACCTACGCACAACTATAACAAGCCCTTAAGACGCGAGGAAAGGAAGCAAGGAAAGGAAACAAGGATGCACAAATAAGAATTGAGAAGCACCCCTGCTATTGAAAGTAACCAAGGGGACCATTTTCGGGTAGTGCCTAATATCACTACGCCTGCTGCAGTCATGTTACAGCAGCAAAGTCCTTGATTATTACGCCAGAATGAGAGTATAGTTCCTAGCCATATCTGCCTAGAAAAATCACAACTTTTTATTTTCCGTCAGTCTTGGTACACGATGTAACTACAGAAGAGTCAAGTTTTAAAAAGGAAAAATATACAAATGCTTTGGTCATTTTTAGTGCAATGCTAATGGTCTAATCAGATTCAATGGATTGTTCTAAGCTAGGCTAAAAGTGCTAGCGCCAGACCTGGAGGTCAGCTGAATGGATTCCAAAACGGTAAGATTCCAATTTTTAACTCTTTTGAAAAAAGTGGAGTGTCTCTAAGCTTATCTCCGTTCAGGGAAACCACTACCACAGTCTTCCTTCAAGTCTGCACTTTTGTAAAGTAACACCGCTTGTGCGCATTAAGGGCAACAAGCAGATAGGAGTCAAGTGCTGCACCCAGCGAGTACAGCATAAAAATGCTGCAGTAAAACAACAAATGGTGGTATGGTGAACGGGTATTTTTAGTGTATCAGTAGAGATGGCAGAAGAATGCAGACATTCAGGAAACATTAACAGAGCCAATGTCAAACATTCTTTATTATTAAACATGTAATGGGTCTGAATAAAAGGATGTTTTAGATTCCCAACCCTACCTACTCTCAGGACAGGTGCCATTTTTGTTAAAAATTAATGATTAGTTAACTACAAACCAACATGAAAACCAAACGGTTAGCTCTATTCTAACAGCACATACTAGTAGCCTGCCTTCAGTGTAAATGACAGCAAAGCCAATTAGCCGAACGACGGTGCGAGCTAAAATAAGACTAGCAGCTCAGAGAGACCTACCTGTTCCTGGAGACCAGAACAAAAACCAAAAGAGAGACAGAAAAGAAAATGAGGGTGGGAATAAAACAGAAAAACAAGTGATTAGAGATGTGAATTAAGCTGGCAGACAGGCTTAACGGGAAGACCAACAAAAGCAGCTTTGTTCATTTGACCGCAAAACTGCGACAAGCTTTACATATTAAAAACATTTGCTGTGGTCTCTCAAGAAGGGGATGTCAGGCACTCGTTTCGCAATGGAAGGTGAACGGAGCCGTTTAAATGACTGCACAAATAAACACAGCAGTCAACCACAAGCCACTTACCATAGACATGAGCTGCTGGATGACCAGTGGGCCGTACTGGCTAATGTACTGTTTGCACTGTTGAAAAAGTAGAAATGAGATGGATCAGAATACACACAGAGGAATTACACTGCAGAATATAAAGAATACAAGCATGGTAGTCTCACCATATCAGACAAGCCGGGTCCCAGTTGATCACACTGGTTCTCCGCTTGTGATAGAAGAGTGTTGATAAATGAGGAGTTGGATTTAGCCTCGTCCTGAAGATCAGTGATAAAAGTTATGCAGTCCTGGCACACGTCCCCAGTCAACTGCAGACATAAAACATCACAAGTTAACAAATGGCTCTTAAAAACAATGCATGTAATACAGCTATTAATAGACAAGTTCACAAGCATTTTTAATTTAATAACGTGCCTACCCCACATTACTAATATTCTTTATTTAGGGCTGCATAACTAAATCACAACTAATCATTTGCAGAATAAAAGTTTGTGTTTACCTGTGTGTGTAATTTTTATAATATACTTTTTATACACTTTTTTTATATTATTAGGTATTCATACACCTGCAATAATAATAATAATAATAATAATAATACTATTAATAATAATATTATTATTAATAGTATTAATAATAATAATAATACAATACAAATGTATTATTATTATTATTATTATTATTATTATTATTATTATTAAGTAATAATAAAAATAATGAAAATAAAAAAGTAATAAAATAAAAATAATATCTTTTTATTTTATCATCAATACTTTATGTTGTTGCTTAATAATAATAATAATAAAATAACAATAATAAAAAGTAATAAAATAATAATAATAATAATAATAATACATTTTTATTTTATTATCATTACTTTATTTTATTATTATTGTTGTTACTATTACCATTACTATTACAACAATAATATTATTATTATTATCATTATTGTAATAGTACACAGACATAAATATATTTCTTAAATATGTACACATGCATGTGTGTGTGTGTGTGTGTATTAATATATACCCAATTATTATACACAATACACACGCATTAATGCAAACAAAAACGTATTCCTCAAATGATTATTTTCGATTAGATGTTATGCTGCCCTAATTCTGATCCTTTGAATCAGAACGAAATCTGTCAAATAAGCATGAGTTTGGCATCTAGGTTTATCAAGATACACCAATGTGCGATTTAATCGTGACACCTCACCTGTTTGGTCTTCTTGGCCATTTCCTGGGGGTAAAGCAGTTGAGGGATGTTGAGAAGATGTGGGCTGGCACGCTGGGTCAGGTCCATTTGAGGGATCTCATTGGACATGAGCTGTGCTTTAGCCAGAGCTTCCTGCTGCGAGACGCACAGACCCAGAGCACCGCACGCCACACCGGGGTCACTCTATGAGAAGAGGGGAACAAAGAATCATTTGGTAAGCATGTGGGGAATATACACAGACATAGGACCATCGTGGTCAATCATCTTGATCCCCAAGATGAGGGTGATTTGTAGCCTGACCTAAACCCTAGTATGTGGCCTATGAAAAAAAATCTGCCTCTTCTCCAAAAGAGGCAGATTGTGGAAGAGCTAAAGGGTTTTTACTTTCAATACCTCTTTCCATTAACAAAAATGTCAGACTGCGTTATGAAATAAGCTAAAGGGGAAGAGAAGAATGTTGAGCTCACCAGCTCTCCTTGGATGATCCCCATGATAACAGGGAAGTAGTTGTCCACAATGTCCTTGCACTGACCAGCCAAGCCCTCATCTGGGATCAGCTGACAGGCCTTCTCAATGTACCCGAGAATTTCACTCTAGATTTAACACAAAGCATTTAGATTCAGAGTCTACGTCAAATGATTCACAACTTTAGTATCATGATGTGAACATACCTCTGTGGAATTGTCCTTCAGCAGCTGCTCCACAACCACCAGCACCTCCTTGCACAGATCACACGGCACAGATTTCTACAAGAGAGATTTGAGACTTATTGCTCATGAATTATTCACCGGTAAAGTAAAGCAGTTTGGAGAATCAGGCCAACCCACCATCTGAGGTTTGTTCCACACATTCTGTTGGCAGTGCGGGACTGCGCCACAAAGAGAAGCGGTCTTGGCATTTTGGCACCAGTAGGGGGGGCCGTTGGCACACTGCTCTGTACCCAGTAAGGGTGTTGCCACAGCTAGTAAAGCAAAAAGATTGACAATGTTCAAAATAAAACATGCACAATATTCAAATGTTTATAAGAGGAGTTTCTACATTTGCGGTATGCAGCATGTAACTGTATCCCACAATGCAATGCGCTGACTGATCTGCCAAAATACAAAAACAAACTAAATCCTTCAGGGTTTCACAACCCGATTTTTAACGCAAACCTGTGATTGAGTTGGTTGTAGGATTAAGATATGAGCAAAATATAAAACCACAAAAGGGAAACATAAAGGGAACAAACATTAGATAATCAAATCTCGAAAGATCTTTTTTTAAACAAAAAAAAACGATCTGAAACTGGTGCATACTGGAAAGTCCCAACGGAGGTTATTGGGTGAATGCGCAGCTAAGAAGTAAAAATACATTGCAAAAACCAAGTAACGCAATGGGCGGCTCAAGCTTTAAAAAAAAAAAAACATTTGGTACTTAAATTACGTTGAGAGCTGCACAAATACTTCAATGCATAGTATACATATGCAGTGTCATCTCACATGACACAAAAATTTGGATTGAGCACATGATCTAGTCACCGTTTTCACCAGCTAAGCAATACACAAAAGATAAACCAACACAAAACCCAGAAACTGAGAGTGAGTCAAGTTCACTCAAGTGACCAACACTAAATTTTGAAGAAGTTTAAGGGTAGAAATTATCCCATCAGTAATGAGTCAACATCTCATGATCCAGTATGTTACTGTGCCGTCTAATCAAACTAAAAGTGACAATGATATCAATGCCATCTCAGATATCATTTATACCTCATTTGTTAAACCACAAAGCTTCCTAAAACGTAGTACTGGAAAGTCCCAAAATTTAAGTGAGGCTGTCCAGCTTATAATAAAACAATGAAATAAAGTAAAAGGCAAAGTGCAAACACTAAACTGGCTATGGTTTTATTGCTTGAAGCATTTAAACAAAGAACTAGCAGAATATGTGGGTCATTTATAAAGTTGCATGGCCACAATGTTCATGTTATAAAGTGTATGGTCCATAAACCATGCAACCCATTTTTTTAAATAATAAAAGCAAATCAGAAGTTATTCACTGTGAATGGGTATCAAGCAGTGGGACACTATAAGAGTCTAAACTATGTATTTATTGATAATTAGGGATGCACAGAAAGGAAAATTCTTGAACGAATCTGGAAAAAAAACAAATACAGAACACGGTTTTCATTTTTCTAATAACTTTGCCAATTTTAATCACAATTGCCAAGTTAAATTTTCAGAATTTCCTTTTTACTATATTTAACATTACTTAACAAATGAAAATGTAACATTCCAGATCCAGAAGACACTATAGTGCTTTTTTAAACCGGGAATCGGAAAGCTGATTTGTTAAAACCGTTTCATTTGGACACATAAATGAGTCTTGGCTAAACGGATAATAATCCGATCTTCTATTTCCTGAAGAAAAACACAAATATATACACATTCATAACTCCAACTTAAGAAACTTGAACTCTGCGTGGGTTGCTAGTTGATCACGTCAAAGACCTCATTGCTCAGTAAAATTCACTTGTTTGGCTGAACACACAAAATTGTTTTTTTTTTTGTTGTTGCTATTTTTGGCCGAATAATTTCAATTGTTGAACATTCGGTGCATCCCTATGATTTACTCCAGAAAAGATGACAAGTCATTTTTGTAGCTAATTAAAAGAACCAATTAAATGATGATGATGATGATGATGATGAATAATTAAAATTAAAAAGCCTTGAATAAGTTTGCTAAAAACGTATGACAAACTTACAAAAAGAGAAGTCTGCGAAAACCTAAAAAAAAATGAGAAACCTAAAAGCAGTAATTACACACTAGGACAAATGAATCTTAAGGTTGCTAAAAAAAAGCAGAAGTGAAAAAATAAACCTTATTCTGAAACAACTTGTGTTGATAAAACCCATGACAGAAAAACAAAAATTACTTCCTGTAAGTCTATAGTATCATTTTGCAAACAAAGGTGGGTACATTTCTACCTTTGCAACGCTTAAACTGATTTCATTTACCTTGTCAGCATTTAGACACATTTAACTGTGCAAAACAAACAGTTAAGATAAATCAATCCATCAAATCAATAAGACTGCATTTCTCTTCATCAAGATCATTGTGTTAATGTGTTGAAGTCGCGACGCAATCATGACAAGGAAATGATCCTCCACAGACAAAACACACAGAAACCAACACAGTTTTAACAGCTCTTGAGGACTAAAGAAATATTTGATAAACCCAACTTAAAAAAACAAAGCAAAACAAGGAACCGGTTAAAACATCTGCGCAACAACGCAGCAAGTTAAGGCATTAGTAGTGTCCGCCTAGCCAGTTTGCTAACGGTACGACAAACGAAACATTTAAAAACAGACAACCTAGCAGGAAACCACTGTATCTGTTGAGATTACAACAAAAAAACATGATAAATTGTTTAATTATCAGTAAAATTACAAATGTAAGTGCGCGCGCGACCGTCAGTAACCTACATGACATGTTTACCAATCAACCTCCGCCATTAACGTTGGCTACTGAACACATCTGTGACTAAATATCCCACAAACCAACCGAAAACAGTGAAACTTAATCATATATTACCAGTGGAGATGAAAAGCAAGGTGAGTAACATCATGGGTTGATATAAAGCCACTTCTGGATCGTTGTGAAGCCTTGTCAGAGACAGTCGGGGATGTTTATGCTGCAGTGTCGCGTGATGAGTCTTTATGCTGATCTCACTGTCAGCTGACTGCTGTGCAACAACCACGTGACCGGGGCGTGTCCACACAGGACTTAATTTATGCAAATGTTTTACAAAGTATTTACAATGTTATTTATCGCTTCTTTAATTTATATTATTAAATGTAATATTTATTGCCGTAGTGCAGACAGAGGCTAGTTGTCACTTGTTTTCATAGGTGCGTTCGGCTTCATGCGGCCTCACAAAAACCGACAGTAGGATGACGTCAAAGTACCGCGAGAGCCGCTAAAGAATCATACAGTGCAGTCTAATTTCGCGGTACTTTGACGTCATCAGACTATGACTGTTACTTTTAACAGTGCCGCATGAAGTCGAACACACCCCAGCAGTGGTTTTAACCACTTAGTTCGAAATCAAAATTAAAAACTTAGCCTTCATTATTCAGGTTTTCTTTATTGCTCTTTTTAATGTGGAGTCAAGAAATAAACATTAAAAGGTGAATATGAGACAAAAGTACAGAATGTCACATTTTATTTTTCACCTGTTTTAACATATACATTTGGATCAAAAACGTTCATTAAATTTGTCCTAACACTAGAACGTGTATTGGTAATTGGTTTTAAGAACTTTTAGGGAAAGTTTTGATGTACTTCACTAGTGTGTGCATATATATTACAGTAACCTACTGTGCATAAGTCTTAGGCCACCGTGACCAGCTTTGTTGTTTTAGCAAAGTTTTAATGTCCATCCATATTTATTTTTCACTCTTTTTTTATGATACAAACAGAAAATCTAGGAAATATGTACACAAAATTAAAAACCAAACAATTTTCAGAACCAAACGTCTTCTTCAGGCATCAGTCAGTATTTGGTGTGACCTCTCTTGGCACGAAACACATCTTGAACTTTTCTGAGGAGACTGAAGTCCTGAAGTCATTTGATTAGAATTAGAAATTAGGATTTAATTTAATTTAGGTTTAAGAGATCCTACAGCTGCCTGCCATTGCTCAACTGGAAGGGGAGTTTAAATACTTGACACATCAGCTTATACTTTTATACTGTTCTTAATACTACATGCTGCTGTCCTGTATTTTCTGGTTGTATTCTAATAAAGAGACTGAAAAATAATTATATATAATCACTATACAATTGCAAAAACAACTAATTTAATTCTGGCATGGTGGCCTAAAACTTTTGCACAGTACCACCATGCCAGAATTAAATTCAAGAACAATACATATAAATAATATAAAATCCAAAAGTAAATCCAGAAGACAAAAATTTGGACTTTGCATTGTTAATAGCAGCTACTTTACTTCTTTTGCTTAAATTGATTAAGTTACTGCTTAAACTGATTTAACTTGATTCAATCAACCTTTGTATGTGTAAACTGATGTCTTCTTTAATTAGTTTATTCTATTGTCTTTAAAACTTTTAAAGTAGAGTGTATTTTTTCTGCTTATAGTGAATTGCCGACAGTTCATTCCTGTACTGTTACAGTCTCTTTAGGACAAATCTCTAGGTTGTACTAGCAATACATGCTAATATGAGATATTTGGACCACTTTGTTTTGTTGCAAAAACATTACAGCCTGAGATCTTTAATTTGGACATTTCTTTCTTTCACATTTATTCAAGAATTCTGAGTATGCAATGACAGAGAATTGTTCTGTCAAACTAAATACTCTTCATTACATAAATATCTTAAATACACTTCTCCAGCTATAAAAAGAATGCAGATATTTATTAGTCCATCTGGTTGCAAAAGTGGCTCCATAATCCATGAGATGAGGCAAACTTCACAAGCCTGGCAAAAAAAGAAATATATTTATACACCACAGACAATAACAGCAACAAATCTATTCAACTAATGAGACAGAAACTTCAAGAGCAGAGGCTTTAAAAAGCATTCGGACACTTAACACTCACTGCGCTGTTATTATTTAAACTCAATATTAGGGCTGGGTTTCGATTCAAATTTCAAGAATCGATTCGATTCCGATTCTCAAGATCTTGGATCGATTATCATTGTTCGATTCGATTCAATTCGATCCGATCTGATTCGATCTTCGAGATTTAGATAAGTGTTTTTGAAAAAAGCCCGAAATGGTGCCACATAGGGGTGCATGGCATGACCAAAAATCTATTCCATGAGTCATTTTATCAGTATATTTCATGGTATACATGTTTTTCAGTTTTTTGGATTATAAAAATGTGCAGTTATTTGCCACTCACTATAGCTTTTAACTGCTCACCACAGTTTTAAAATATGGACAATTTAAAGTTAATAATGTTAAAGTGAAAATGCCCAGATGATAACAACAGATTAAGTCTTGATAGACAGAATCTTGTTTTTAATTGAGTTATTAATTTTAAAGACTATTGAAGCTATAGTATGCATTGTATTTTGTATTTATGCATACATTACATTAAAAATAGGCAGTATGTAAAATGAACAGGTATAAATTTATGCACAAACCTACAGACAGGATAAATACCTGTAGGCTATATGAGAGACGGACCTCTTTATAGATATTATGACGGGTGCTATGATGTGATGAAGTCTGTTTTGACGCTCTTTACTTTCTATTACACGTTAACATTTTCGTCTCTTTCTCGTCTTTCTGAACAAAGATGTTTGTACTATAAGCAAATTAGGCGTCAAACTACAGCGCACGTGTCACTGATATAAACGCGAGTTTTGTAATTAGCTTGCTTAAAGTTCAGAAACCTTTACAACTATTAGCATTATTATGTGTAAGAAGAACTCTTTATTTGGCGACCCGTTGCGCGCGCCTCAAGAAACCTCTGCCCGTCAGAGACCGGCTGCATGAGCACAGAGGGAGGGAGGGAGAGAGAGAGAGTTTCACTGGAGACCCGCGGTGGATTCACTGCATGGCGCTTATTATAAAAATTACACAAATAACTCGTTCATTTGTTATGAGTGGATTATTTTACATGTAGATCGCAGCTTTGAGCGTTTCTAGAGTTTTCAAAACAACCGCTTGCTTAACGTTCCTGACGGCTATGTTCGTTTTTTTAATGTCCTTCCACCTCGCGCGCATGCGTAAATTCAATGACGCGGCAAGTTTAAGTTATTAATTATTAAATCGATTCTTTGAGTTACGGATCGATCTTTAGAGATTAACATGAAAATCGATTCAGAATCGGTGAATCGATTTTTTCAACACAGCCCTACTCAATATTATGTCTTACCAAACTCACATGCCTTACATTTTCTTTAAAACACAAAATGAGAATTGTTGGTGTCTGGACTTGATGATGCAAGTTCCCATCAGATTCACACAGATGTAGATTACACTGACATAGTTATATTGCACTAACATCTGACAACTAAGTTAAATAGTGTCCAAATATTGAAAACTAAACCCCTGAAGTATGTTTGCTTAAATTTTAAACAGTTTATCTTTTTATCTGTAATTTACTCGTATTTTTTTACTTCTCTCATATACACATACATTACAATCTAAATAATGTTCTAATCAGGAAGGCTTACATTTATTGAAATGTGGCGTGCTTAGATTTCTCTGGTGCTGGGCCACAGCACTGCGCTTTGGAAATGTCAATGTCTTTCTTCAAAACCGTCGGTCGCAAAACGTCAATGTCCCGTTCAAGCTGCTCTAACAGCCCGCTAACGATATTCGGCGAAGAGTGAAAGTCAATGGTGAAGTATCCACCGTGCGTGTGTCGACCGTCGTGTTTGGAGATCTTGTAGGGCAGTCTACGATCACCCAGACTCTCAAGACCTCTGACTATTGCACCCCGCTCGAACAAAGTCTCCACCGTACGCCGTAGAACAGCCGCAGTCTCCGGCCTCTGCATCGCCTTCAAGATCAAACAGAGTTCATACCGCGGCATCTTTAAAAGCTATACGGGCAGTTTACATCAATTAATTTGAAGAACAAACTCGCATGAAAGTACAAATACAGCAGGTCTGGGCAACGTGCGCTGTCCTGACCTAGACATACAGATGAAAACACATTTGTGTGGTTGATGTGCGCCACCTACAGTATTGGAGTAAAACTAGTTCATACGGTGATACGGTTCAAGATGACAGATTCACTGTTATTTATCGATTTTGAGGCTGATACTTTTGACAAAAATCTATTTTCTCTAAGTAAAATAGATTCTCTAATTCTGAGAGATTGACAACACAATTGAGTTTTCAATTTCAATCCACCATCATGGCAAAAACGGCACATTTTTGCTAGCACCTAGAAATTGGCAATTTTAACTTGTTGTGATAAATTATCTGTGGGGTATTTTGAGTTTAACTTCGCATATGTACTCTGGGGACACCAAATATTTATTTTTCGTCTTAAAAAAGTCTTGTGAAATGTCCCCTTTAGGAGCTTTATTAAGAGGAAAAGTATTATACATCAGTATTACATAACAGGAAAAAAAACAATTTCTTTAATGATATCAAGTAGATTATAAAAAAAATGTAAGAACAAATATGTATGTCAACGTTTTGTGACGCATTTATTGTGCGCCATTCCCTTCAGTGCCTCGTGACACTGAAATAGCCAATCGCGCCGTCCTTTACACGAACGCAGTGAAGATGGCGCAGGACAGTACGGTGCCGAGCGATCTCTACCAGCATGTCTACTCGTTTCTCGTGGAAAATAAGTTCACTAAAGCTGCGAAAGAGTTTTTAAGCCAGGCTAAAGTGGTAAGCGCTTCAGTGGTTTTATAGATCCTCGCGCGCGTGTAGTAATTGTAGTAAATCTGGCTATCGGCGCGTGTACTTCTGCACACGCGTGGGAACTGGCATGCAGTTTGTGTGAACCACGTGTTGACGCAAAGCCGAATGTATCGTGCTTAAAGACATTTAATTCATGTCGGTTGTTGACTGCTATTTAATTTAAATTGGGAACGTGAGAGCTAAATCAGTTATACATTTACTGTTTCGCTTCAATTACAAAATTACGATTTTAATTATTTTTTAAAATATAGACAACACGTTGAGCGCTATGTCAATGTTTCTATTTATTATTTCGAGTACCGTGAATAACACAATACATGATACACAAAACAATCGATGGAAATGGGTGTAAAAAGTACACAAGGAATGATTGAATGAGTATACAAACTAGATTTAGAATTACTGTTAATGTAACGACTCTGAAACCGACAATTGGGGATGTAGTTAAATGTAGATTTATATTTAATTTTACAAAATAAAAGTTACGAGTTTACATACTAATGTGTATTATTTATTCTGATTAGAAACCTCAAGATCAAAATGAGGACAGTCTCCTGGACATCTTCAGCTTTTGGGTCAAGTATGTACAAGTTATGACCTTTTTAATCTATTTGTATTTTGTTCATTTTGGTAGCTTTCAATAATATAAATTGCATTTAATCTTACATAATAATTTCTTGTATAAAGGTCCCCCGAGACCAAAAAGCGCAAAGCGGTCACTAATGGCCCTGCGGCGGTCAATGGTCCATCAGCCAAGAAAGCAAAAAAAGATGCAGAGAGTTCAAGCAGTGATGACTCCAGCAGTGAAGATGAAAAGGCGGCACCTGCTAAAAAAACTGTACAAGGTACAAAACTGAACCAAGTCAAGAATTCATAAGATTGTTTGCATAAAAAACGGACAGTGAATAACTCGAGAGCTACAATGACCTGTGGCAAGTCTTTCTAACTTGAACTAGAAATAACAACTTATAGCAGTCTGTGTATGTAACTGCATTGGCTAAATTGTATGTTCGCCTTCATTCAAACACCAGCATTGACTTTTTATCTTTATTTTGTCATTTACAGTAAAGACTCCTGTGACAAAGCAACCTGTAGCAGTTAAAGCAAAAGCTAAAGCAGAGAGCAGCAGCTCTGAGGACTCGAGTGATTCAGCGGATGAAGCTAAGACGAAAGCTCCAGTAAAGGTAACAGTGAGCATATAAATAACATCCATACATTATGAACAAACCTGATAAAGTCAGTCCCAAGAAGAAAGATTGTTTAAACCCATTTCCAAATAGGCTTTTCAGGATGATACCACTTTTTATTATTGGTAGAAGATCCACCAACACTAATTTTTTGTCGATCCTTTATTCTTGAAGCAGTTGCTATTAGATTGTTCTCTGTCCATTAGAGGAAATTATAATAAAGTGCATTTTAAAATCCTGATACGGTTGATCAAAAATGTTTGTCACTGAAGTTTGCATAACATTAAAATGCAAACAAACACGAGCGTGCATGACATCACCGCCCCATTATTTTGTTATACAGACACCTGCAGCTGTGAAACCTGTCGCTAAGCCTGCGGTGGCAGCCAGGAAAAAAGACACCAGCTCCAGCAGTGAGGAATCCGATTCGGATGAAGAACCTGCCAAGGTTCCTGCTAAAGGTGAGCTGACGCATCACTGCATGATCATGTGAAGTGTAGGATGAAGTCCGTTATGTTACTCAATACATCCATATGGTCCTCAGGAGCTAAACCTGTGACAGGAACCCCTAAACCAGTGGCAACTCCAGTATCTGTGTCCAAGAAGAAGCCCGAGAGCAGCAGCAGTGAGGACAGCTCGAGTGAATCTGAAGATGAAGCCCCAGCTAAGGTATTTTATTATGTATTAACAGTAATAGTGAATCATAAAGATACATTATTTTTATCCTGGTCAGTGTGTGAAAGTGAAGAAATGTTTATCATCATAGCCTGTTTATGCTCTTATGACACGTTAAAAAGATTTAATAAACCACAGGTGTGGTCAAGAAAGCTTAACTTGTATTGACCCATGAATGTAACTTTTTTTTTTACTTTAATTTCTTTCTCGATCACAGAAAGCAGTCAAAGCACCTGTCCCAGTGAAGACCCCTCCTGCCAAACCTGCAGCCCCTGCTGAGTCCAGCAGTGAAGAGTCGTCAGATGAGGATGAGGCTCCACCTGCCAAGAAACCCAAGCCTGGTATTGTCTTTTTTTCCTCTTTTACATTAATCTGTTTTGGAGACCATAGTGGGTTTTGAGAGAGATCAGTCTAACAGGAGAATCTGTGTTTACAGGAAAATTCAGTGCTGTTCCTCCTCCTAAAACACTGACAGCTACTGCTACAGTCAAAACACCCGGTAAGAGTTTGATGTGTCTTTTTGTGTAATGTGCCACAAAATGCTATTTTACTGTGTTTTTACCATGGCTAAATAGTCAATATTGTCATCAAGCAATATCCCAAAAATATAAGTTGCTGTATTTGTGACATATAGCAACTTGATGCATTAAAGAACACGCGTTATGCCAATTTTACAAGATGTAATATTGGTCTCAGGTGTGCCTAGAATGTGTACACAGATCATTTATCATAGCATTCCCAAAATGTCCCTATTTGGGTGGGAGCAAAAAAGCTCTGTTTTGTGTACCTTTAAATGCAAATGAGCTCAAACTGATAGTGATCACTTTGTTAAAATAGATCTGATTCATGTGAATTCAGTCTGAGACAATTTGTGTAATATTAACATCAGTCAGTGGCTGTGGGCGGGGCTGTGTTTGTGTGACATCACATTAACAAAACAGCATGTCTAATGAGACCGCTTTGGTTTAAATGGGATTAATAAAAGAAGATGGGGGTGGTAATTTTTGGGTAGTTGTGTGCCAACACACATTTGTCTAAACAACTTGTAAAAGTGGATTTTGCATATGTGCTCTCTAATGTTAGTATTATTTAGTGCATATGCAGTCACATGTTTACATATTGGCATTGACTTGAATATATCTCATCCAGTTTAATTTTATAGTACGTCTATCTTTTAAAAAGTTTTTATCAGTTTTAACTTTGTGTGACATTTTGTCTCTCTCCCATCAGCCCAAGCAAAGATTGTGACTCCCAAACCTGCAGCAAAGAAGGATTCGTCCAGTTCAGACAGCTCTGGTATAATTTTCTTTTTCTGTTACTTTACTGTCAGTTGTTGTTTTTATTATATTTTTGTCTAATGAATTTCTATCTGTCAGATTCAAGCTCAGAAGAAGAGGCAAAGAAGCCAGCGGCCAAAAACGCAACGGCTAAAGCAGCCCCTGTTAAAAAAGCGCCCACAAAGGTCACCCCTGCTAAGCAAAAGGAATCGTCAAGTTCAGATTCAAGTTCAGAAGATGAAGCAGCAAAGCCAGCTGTAAAAATCACGCCCGTGAAAGCCACACCTGCTAAATCTACACCTGCGAAAGCCACGCCTGCTAAAGTCACCCCAGCTGCAGACTCTTCATCTAGCTCTGAGGACTCCAGTGAGGAAGAAGAGGCAAAGAAACCGGCCGCTAAAGTTGTCCCGGTTAAACCTGCATTGGCCAAAAAACTTCCAGCTAAAGTCACGCCCGCTGCAAAAGAATCTTCATCCAGCTCAGAGGAGTCTGAGGATGAGGAACCAGCCAAAAAACCAACTCCGGCTAAAGTTGTCCCTGCTAAAGCTGCGCCTCCAAAAACCACAGCCGCTAAGAAAGATGAATCCTCCAGTTCAGGTGAGTTTTCATGTCCAAAAAAGAGTGTATTTGTGTATTTGCTATATGCTGTCGTCTGAAGTCACAAGCTTCCTTGAATATGTAAAATTTTAAATTTAATATGGTTTTATTCATGGTGCATTTGTCATTTTTGGAGCTTGACCGTGTTTGTCCCTGTTCACATTTCATTTTTGATAAATGGCACTGATAAGTTAACTTGATCCCCCACAGATTCAGATAGCTCTGAAGATGAAGCACCGGCTAAACCGGCTGTCACTTCTAAACCTTCAGTCGCTCCTAAACCTGCAGCAAAACCTAAAGAAAGCAGCTCAGATTCTGACAGCTCCTCAGATGAAGAACCTAAAAAGAAACCTGCCATCACCACACCAAAGTCTAAACCTGCTGTGACCCCAACTAAACCTGCCTCAGCAGCCAAAGCCACATCTAAACCTGCTGCTAAACCAGCACAGAGCAGTTCTGACAGTTCAGACAGTTCCTCAGATGAAGATGAGAAACCTCAGAAGAAAGCAGTCACCACACCAAAATCTAAACCTGCTGTGACTCCAGCTAAACCCGCGTCTGCGGCCAAAGCCACATCTAAACCGGCTGCAAAACCAGCAGAGAGCAGTTCTGAATCAGAAAGTAGCTCGGAGGATGAAACTCCGGCTGCTAAGAAGACTAAAATGGCCGTGAGCTCTGCTCCTGTAGCCAAGCCACCTGCTCCGGCCAAAAAGCCAGCAGCAGAGTCCAGCAGCAGCGATTCAGACAGTTCGGATGAAGAGGAAGTAAAGACCACTTCGACCCCCAAAGCAGCGAAGACACCGGCTAAGTCCGTCTCGACTCCGGCTAGCGCAAAGAAAGCCGAGAGCAGTAGCTCTGCATCGTCTGATAGCTCAGACTCTGAAACCGAGCCTAAGAAGACTCCTGCCAAGGCTGCAGTCGCCAACGCAAAGGCAGCGGTAAAAACCCCCACCTCTGCTGCAAAGACCCCGGCCAAAAAACCTGCCGAGTCTTCATCTTCTAGCGAAAGCAGTTCTGATGAAGAGGAGCAGCCGGCTAAAACCCCAACTGTGAAAACTCCACCTGCAAAAAAACCACAGTCTGCTACGCCCAAAGCTGAGAGCAGCTCATCAGAGGACTCTTCATCTGAGGAAGAGGAGACTGCTAAGACTCCTGTCACCTCAACAAATGGTAATTTATTTTGCTTGATCTGATGAAAATGTGTTTGGTGCATTTTTAACTATTATATAGTTGCTATATAATTTCTATTATAAAGAATTGGACCTATTAAAGATTTAAATGGATTTAGACGTTGTTTGGTTAAAATTAAGGGTCTTAAGTTTAGATTCTAAAGTGAAAGTAACAGAAGCGGGTCCGTTAGTGCCCCCTGCCAGACATTTGTTATAGTACATATACATGCTGCTTTTTATTTCAAAGGCTACGTTTTGATACTTTATTTGAACAAATTATTATTGCATCATCATTATTATGTAATTTTAAAGGTTAATGCTAACTTAGGTCTAATTTTATCAAAAATATCAAAATACTTCCTTATCAATTAGCAAAATAATGGTTAGGGACAGTCAAAGATTAGTTAAAACATTTCAAAATAATGTGATTTCTGGTTTCCCAATCATTTATTTTATCATTGAGGATTTCTTAAAAAATGTAAAAATCTCGTCTCGTTCTCGTGAACCCAATCTCGTGTCTCGTCTCGTAGATTAAGTGTCTCACCCCTACTGAATATACCATAAAATGCTGTGTAAGTATTCTAAAAATTACGGATGCACCGATACCACTTTTTTGGAATACGAGTACTTGCATTTCAGTACTTGCCGATACCGATACAGAGTACTTAATAAAAAAACATGATTTAAATTTACAGGTAACAGCTTTAGTCATATAATTTATACAAAGGACTAGTTTTCCATTTTGTTGTAAACTCTGCCTCTTTGGACAACACGAGGCATTAACCCCTTTCACGCCGCTCAAACATAGACATTTCTCAGACCGTGGTATCGATTCCAGGTATCGGGGGACTTTTTATGAGTACGAGTACTTTAGAAAATATGGTATCGAGCCCGATACCGGTATCAGTGCGTCCCTACTAAAAATAAAATAATTAGCTTGAATCTGCCTTCCAAATGCTTCATACAAATTTGTTTGTAAAGCCCTGTGTATATAGTCAGCTTTTTTACGCATACACGAGGGTATGCGCTGATTCACGTGCGCTGATGTTTGACAAATTGCAGTACCTACTCCCTTACGCGCATGACTATACTTCGACCTTAAGGTTACGAGTGTAATACAATTTTACAGATAAACATTCTGTCGAGCTAAAGCACTACAAAGCTAGCAGAAAGTTGGGGCTTTTCGTTACTGCAAATTTACTGTCACATTTAAAACTGCCACAATGAGATTGCCACCTCTATTTGATACATTAAAATGCAAGCATTTTTCATAACTTGATTCGAAAGCAAAAATGATAATTTTTTTTTAAAGCTTATCGTTGTGATTGACGTGAAAGAGACAGTTTTGAACACCGATATTTACATTTATGCATTTGGCAGATGTTTTATCCAAAGTGACTACATTATAAGGTATACTTTTATCACTGTGTTCCCTGTGTGCACTGATATTTTGTGTGCTAGTTCAATATTTTGTTGTTAAAAACAATAAAAAAACAGACTGATTTACTTCAGTAGTGTTGATACTTCAGTTAGTTACTCCCTAACACTGGTTGCACTTCTGCTTGCATCTTGTTGTGTTGTGCACCAGGTTAGGATGGTTATATAAAGTAAAATGACACTATGAATATGAATGTGCCAAGTAAGTGTAAAATTGATTCATGTTTCTTTATGGTCCTGGAAAGCATTTAGCTGTTTTAAAGCAGTCGTGGTTTTGGTTTTCCTTTCATAGATTTTTTTGTTAATTTGCTCAGTGTGTAAAAACACAATTAGGAGTCAGTCATGCTGCTCTGCAGCTTCACATACTTCAGTGATGTTGCTGTTTATGAAAAAGGACTGAGCTCACTTTAAGCCAAAGCTATGAATTCTAACCATCTCTTTTTATTACAGGCAAACAGAGCAAAACCGAGGAGAAAAAGACTCCCAAAAATAAGAAAATCACCACGTCGACACCTCAGACTTTTCCTAAAGCCAAAGAAAAGGTAAACGGGCTGTACGTTGTCAACCCAGAGTTCCCAGACATGAATACTTGTAATTGTCAAAGATTTTACTTTTTGCATTATTTTTTTAATATTCAGATATATCAGAGCATTAATATTCAAAAAGTGGGAACGCTGTGTTGTTTGTGGCTCTTGTGTGTAAAGTGCATATTCAAACACAACCAAAACCAAATGCATTGCTGGGTTTATTCATTTACTCAGCAGTTTACAGAGGGATAGACGCTCGATTCATTCACAAACAAACCAGCAGCAATAATTCAACTCATCATAGATTTGTTTTACACAAAACCAACAGTAAATCTAAGTAGTACTATTTAAAAAAAGTTCAACCAAAGGCAGTCAGTTCAGTGAAACTTGTTGTGCCGTTTGCTTATGCACTTCTGTTTAAAAGCATTTTTTGTTTGTTTGTCTGTGTGACTTCTAAAGGCAAGCAATGCTCCTTTCCGTAGAATAAGAGACGAGGAAATTGAAGTGGATCCTCGCCTAGCAAACAACTCTTTTGATGCAAAGGTAAGATGTCAAACATCTTTACACTTGACATTAAGACCTAAATCATAAGGTGGCACACTGCTGTGCGTGCACGTTCTTTCGTTTTAATCCAACCACAAACAAGAATGACGAATTGCAAAGTTTAAAACATTTACTTTTAATGTAGTTTTTGTAAGTTTATCGTTTAAGTTTCTGTTATTTGTAATTATATAAATGAGGTCTTGCAGCAGGCTATAGGTACTGTAAAGACATTGACTTGTGCATCTTTTTACTTTTAGATGGGAGCCAATGGCGACTGGGGCCAGAAAGCCAATGACATTCTTAAATTCACTAAGGGCAAATCTTTCCGCCACGAGAAGACAAAGAAAAAGCGCGGCAGTTATAGAGGAGGTGCCATTTCCACCTCAGTGAACTCCATCAAATTCGATAGCGAATGAGATTTAAACTTTAGGACTCCACCTGACTTTTATCTTTGCAGTATGAGGACCGTTCTGATCCGTCCGCTCTCCTGTCCTGTACATCTGATGATTTATTCAATCTGATCTGTGCTCAGTACAGCTGGACCATCATAGACTTAAAGGCTGAAACTGAGAGTGATTGTCAGATCAACGGTTCAATCTTTCATGCATTAGACACAGCAACCACATGGTGGCGCTAGTTCATTGAGTTTTTCCATTAAAGAAACCCTTTTGATTCGTTTCCTTGTAAAAATATATGGGTATGGCTTTACTGTAAAATGTTTTTTTTTGGTAGTTGGATTTGACAGATTATGTATGGCCGTTCTAATGGGAAAATTGTAATGTTGTACTAGAAGCTATTTTTATGTGAAATCCCTTAGTTGGGAGAATTGAGGATTAATATGTTATGCTGTCTTTGTGATGGTTATATCAAATGTAATTTTTTATTGTTGCGAAATTGCGTTATCTTGAACCTTTTCATCTTATCTCATTTGAAGTCATGTAATGATTGACCCCGCCCACTTGTGTTTGACAGACACTGGAATACCACCCTTGAAATGGCATGCAAATCATTTATCCAAATTTGATTTTAGTTGTTTTGATATTTTATTAATTCACATCTGTGTTAAGCAGGATTGTGTCATTTGTTATTTTTCATATCAGTATTCTAACTGTAATTAAAACCGTGACTGATGGAACTCAACTCATCATCTGCTTTTGGTCAAATCTCATTTTCAAAATGTTAGAAATCTACACCTGCGTATGCGTAAAACATTTAAATCTTCTGTATCTTTTAGATAAACTGTGACACTGCATTTTCAGCATTATATGTAGGCTACTCTGACGGAATATAAATGACTGGTGGGTTGCGCATGACGTCACAATTGGTATGCCCAAACATTCTATTAAATTAAAATGACGTTATTGGATTTCAATGATGAAGTCTCCATTTTTATATCTGAAGTCTCCCTGTGCATTATTACGACGCAAACGTCCTAGCATGTATTATATATTTAAAGTTGTACACAGTATAAATTAATGTAATCGCCGCTTAAAAAGTACACCAGATCAGTGGACAGAACGCAGCGCATGTATGGTGCTCATTCAGAAATCTAAATAAATAATCGTATGCTTTAAATACTGCACATACATGTAATAATTTGGTAGTTTTGGTTTGTACGGTAAAATGCGTAAAAACGTGTTAATGGCATGTTTTGAAACTGTTAAGATAACGTTTTAACCAGGAGTAAACTAACATTTGATGTAGCAATATAAAAACAACCCCAATGTCGCTATGCTTCTATTCTATGGTTTTTTATAAGGCTTCTTGACAACTGACAACGCTGTGTATGCTCTTAACCCTTGTGCATTCTTCAAATTTATTACCTTTCGTAAAAAAAAAACTTCCACTAAATTCAACGGCTATAAAAATGTATCAGATGAATATTTTTTCCACTGATCAAAACTACCAAATCTTCACAAAAATTCCATGATTTTAACTCTTTAATTGCCAAGTTTATAAGTGGTGTCACTGATTTGGGGTAAAAACACGCACAAAATGACAGATTTTCAATATAAAAAGTGATTGTTACCTGGATTTTTTTGACCCTTTTTCACAGTCTTGGGTATGTCAAAGATTGGTAAAAACATTGGCTTTGAAGCATTTTTAGTTTTTGTGTAGATTCAGTTTTTTTTTTTTTTCTCCCTCATTTATTTGTTAGTGGCTGTTTTTGCCCCATTGACTTCCATTATAACCACATTTTTTGATTGCCATTTTGTCATTTTGAGTCATGACACCTTTTTATCATGCATTTTTGAATGTTGGTGTTTTTTCCTTTTGCTAAGAGAGTCAAATTTGTCATTTTTACTGTTGATCACTATGTGGCACTATTAACCCTTTAGTAGCTTTGTGCAAAAACAAAGCTTAATTTCTGTCTTGTACGTTGTGTTTTATGGAGTATAACTCCATAATAAAAGCATATTTGTGTGTGTGTGTGTGTGTGTGTGTGTGTGTGTGTGTGTGTGTCAGGTTTCTGAACTTTTAAGAAATGGAGTTATTATGAACACAAAAACAACTTCAAATAAACTGAACTCAATAACACACACACAGACACGTGCACACACACACACACACACACAATTATATGTTTTTATTATGGAGTTATACTCCATGTAATTTAATGTAAAAGACAGAAATTAAGCTGTTTTTGCACAGGGCTACTAAAGGGTTAATAGGGCCACATGGTGATCAACAGTAAAAATTACAAATTTGACCTCTTAGCAAAAGGAAAAAACACCAACATTCAAAAATGCATGATAAAAAGGTGTCATAGCTCTGCAATAAAAAAATGTGGTTATAATGGAAGTCAATGGGGCAAAAACAGCCACTAACAAAAAATGAGGGAGAAAAATAAAATAAAAACTGATGCTACACAAAAACTAAAAATGCTTTAAAGCCAATGTTTTTACCAATCTTTGGCATGCCCAAGACTGTGAAAAAGGTTTTTAAAAAATCCAGGTTACAATCACTTTTTATATTGAATATCGATAATTTTGTGTTTTCCCCAAATCAGTGACACCACTTACAAACTTGGCAATTTAAGAGTTAAAATCATGGAATTTTTGTGAAGATTTGGTAGTTTTGATCAGTACTGAGGTTGATTAACAGATTTATGTAACAAATTTTGGAAAAAATATTCATCTGACATTTTACGAAAGGGTAGTAAATTTGCCCACGGTATATAGTTGAGTTTTTGAAAGAATTCAAAGCATTTTCTTAAAATATATGTAAATATAAGATTTGTCACCAAAAATCATTAAATTTGCTAAAAGAGAGAGAAAGTTGTGGCCAAATTAAGACTTAAAAAACCTTGCAGTGGATGAAAACATCCCCAACAACACATAAGGGTTAATGTCATTAATCTTTATTTACACCTGTCATTGACAGCAGCAAACACACCTTAACGTTTTCTATAAATCCATTATCCTGTCCGATTAAAACATAAACATTGCAAATAACATCTGAAGTAACAATTAATTTGCATCCTAAAAATTAATCTTGCGTGACTGATACGCTGTAAACCGGGAGAATTTATGCTGCCTTCACGTGCTATAAAAAAGATAGGTGCCATCTGTGAACTGGTATTTACCAGTGTGTAGTGTTCAAGTGCTTTTGTTGTAGTACTGTAGGGAAAATACATTCACGCCTGATCGCTCATACTAGGTGGTTCCTATTGAGTGCTAAATGGCATCTGCTCTTGGTAGGTAACACCAATGGGCAACCTTCTGATTTATCTGATGATGAAGCCAATACGGAGGTGACATTAACTGCAATTCATCGACTGGCGGTTTGAGGCTGGCTCCAAAAGGGAGTCAATTCCCATATATGTTAAAAATGCCCAACTTTACATTAGAAAATAATATGTTTACAGCCTGGTACAAAAAGTGTTTTTGGTCTGTATAGCTAATTTTGCCTTTCATGACAACTGTGAGGTGGGTGAATCTGCTGTGGAATCGCTCTCGCGAGACTGTGATGTCATCTGCCTGTTGGTTTTTGCGGTGCCACATGAAGTCAAGCAAACCTTTTAACTTTGGGAAAACCATCATTGTTGTTTTACACAGTCGTCCAAAGGGCGGGACAAACACTACATTGACCAACCATCATACTCGTACAACTCAGCAATGGTGAAGTTAATATTCATGGGGACTGCATTTCTATATCAAGTAATATTTTTCAAAATTAAAAAAGACAATAACGTAACTTGTGGATATTTTTAAATCACAGCAACAATTAAAGCGCAGTGTTTCCAAAGGACTATCAAGCGCCACATGCTGGTCGTTTTCAAAAGAGCACCAGGTATTATTTTTTACTTGCTTAAAATGCATTGTGGATACAGTTTAATTTATTACTATATTGGTAGGCATTAGAGATAGACCGATATATCGGCCGGCCGATATTTGCGAGTTTTATGTGTATCGGCATCGGCCGATATGTGTCTGCCGAGTTGGCCGATTTTTTCGGCATTATTTACAAACAGAGTGCTGGAAGCCGCAAGCAATTGCAGGTCATGTGACTAAAATCAACCACCCTTTCCATGACAACATCGAAAGCTCGGCCTAACAGCTGATTATAGCTGAACAAAGCGGGTTTTTATTTCTCATCTCTATGGGATGGTTTCCCGGACAGGGATTAGACTAGTCCTAGACCTAGACTAAAATAAGAACTGTCTAAACTAATAATCTCTTTTAACATATCTTGAAATACATCACTGTCCTGTGTTTTGCCTCAAAATGGACACAAGTAGTGTTTTTAGGCTATGTCCACACGAAGCCGGTGCATTCCCTATCTGATCATTTTTTTTCCTCTAAAAAAATTATCCGTAAACACGAAACCACTGAAACCGACTGAAAGCGGTGTAGTATATATGCCGGACCAGTATTGGGCACTGTAATTCTGCCACAGATATACACTATACACGGAGAAGAAGACTTTGAGCATGCGCATAACCAACGTATGGTATTGTCCATTATCGCTTGTTGGTCACCACAATTGCATAGAAGCAATAGATTTTGATGTAATAGAGCTAGTAGGCTTTAGTAGCTTCTGTAGCACGAACACAATCACGTAATCCGCCGTTATTGTTGTTGCTGTTACGTGTGACGCTTCCGACACGTGATGTGATGACGTTTTCGCTTCACAAAATATACGGATTGGCTGTACAGACGAACCCGCAAGGGTGTCGGTTTCAGATTTATCCACTTTAGGACCTGCTTTCAAAAAATAGCAGATTCAGTCTCCCAAAACGCCGGATCCGTGTGGATGAAACACCAATACGATAACAAATTTATATGTATACAGTGATACCCGTGTGGACAGCCACTTAGTAAGGCTTGTTTGTTAAAACTAGTTATATTTCCTAATTAAACTAAGCTCTAGTCCTAGTTTAAGATAATTCCTGTCCGGGAAACCACCCCTATATTTATTTGTAGTAGTAAAGTGCTAGAAATCAATATCCTTTGCTGATAGTTCCTCATCATTGTGGAGAGTGCAGTTCATGGTTCCATAGCACCCTCACCTGCTTTTACTATTTGCAAAATATCTTTTTTTTTTTTTAAGTTCAATAAATGTTCCTTTTTTAAATTGAGACTAACATTTGGCATCATCATTGTGTCATTTTTATGATGTAAATTGAGTCAGCAAAAGCAGTATCGGCTCCAAATATCCGCTCAAGAAAATGGGCAGCCTGTATCGGTCATCAGGTAAGGCTGATGAAACAAAAATCGGTATCGGCACTGAAAAATCCATATCGGTCGATCCCTAGTAGGCATGTAGTCTCCTGCATTTGTGCAGTATAATGTAGCCAAACCAGAGAATGGAGTCCAGATGATTAGGCTACAGCATTCCTAGATATACGTAATTTGTGTAGCTGCAGTGCATAGGCGGGGTTTATGCTAATTGTTAATGAGGGCGCATGCACGCCCTGTTTACAAATGATTGGAATTAATTAACATACATACATTTTACTATAAAATATGACATTTACGAAGTACTTTTGCATTCAGAGGAAAGGTTTCGCAAGGAAGCGTTTTACACGGAAATTAATCGGAAATATATATTAATATTTTATATATTTTTTCCTTGTTCATGATTATTGCGTACGTGTGGTCTAAGTTGTTCTTACGTTTTTGCATACATTTAAAATAAATGTTAGTATGAAAGTTTTTGTTGAATCATGATTTGTAAGTTAAAACGTCCGTACGCATGCTAAGTGAATGAGACCCATTGTTTGGTTACCAAAACGTTCCCCCTAATGTCAGTTTTTGGTTTCCCGAACATTATTTTCCAAGGTTTGTTTTTGGTTAGGCAGAAAATTTTCTTTATGCAAATAGAACATTATTTTTCAAGTTAGTTTAACTTTCCCCTAACTTTAGATTATTTTATGGTTGCAAAAAAATAAAGGTTCCCAAATCGTTATTTATTAGTTCCCAATAAATAATGTTAGGGGAACGTTCTGTGTTTGCCGGGACAAAATTTTCGGTTAGTTCCAATCCTTGATTCTGATTGGTCAATAGGTGTGCTTTATTCAAGATAAAACACGGCTCTGACCGCTTCACCCAACGGTTCTGTTTATCACAGCGTCCTTAGCAACACCTTTAGCAACCACACGTATCAGTTTGTTGTTTTTATTTGAGCTTTCATGCATATTACACATTGGAACACATTTTTGTTCATGGTCAGGGACTATTTTTTCTAGTGGAAGGAATGCTTTTTATTGATTTAACTTCATTAAAGTTGCACTAGTTTTTTTTTTTTACTTTAATATTGTGTGGTAACTGTTTTATAAAAGCAATAAGGTACTTGAGGCAAGTGCTGTATCGTGTATAATAAGTAACGGCTGAAGGGCGTTGTTAGGCACGACGCGAAGCGGAGTTCACGATACAGCACAGCCTCCCGTACCTTATTGCTGCTTACCTAATTGAGCAGGAAATTTCACTTTCAAAATGTTTGCAAAAACGTAAAAAACAACTTAAGACCACACATGCGCAATAATCATAAACAGAAAGAATATGTGTTATTTATTTTATATATTTTTTCCTTGTTCATGATTAGCGGGAAATTTCACTTACTTTGAACATTTCACCTGCAATCCTATATTAAAGCATTCGTTCAATGTTGCAAAATATTTTAATGATAAAGATTTTTCAAAAATGATTATCAATTCAACATTCTAATTTAATATTCCTGTTAATATTTGAACCTGTCGCTAGTTAATATGAAATATTTATTAATTTGTTTTAAAAAAGTAGCTAATTTTTACACTTTGATGGTTAAGTTCAAACAGTCAGCTTTGTTGACCTTGATATGTATAACAATCTGCCAAAGTAGCAGCTGCACTTTCAGTGCTGTAAATGTTATTAATGAGTTGTCTATGAAGACCTCAGGCAGTCGGGTGACTTGAGAAGATTAGTTTTAAAGTGTCATAATGAAATGGCCTCATGGGTGTGCTACATTAAAACAGAAATGGCAATGCAACATTTGGCTCATAGTTATTCAGCAGGAGGTAAGTGCTAATTCACTTGAGAAAATGTAATGCTGCCTTCTCTTAAACTCTTATCATACTTCAGCAATGAGAAATTAAATAATAAAATGCTTAAAATACCCCGCATTTAAAGTGTCTGTGTGTTTGTTTGCAGTGCATGACATGAATCGTGCTCCTGTATAGCTCGGTGATATGGCCTTGTGTTAGCAGTGATAAGGTCAAACCAGTTTTAAACCCATGCTGTTAAAATGTAATGCACGGTTGCTGTTTTTATTTATTAAATTAAAGAACAGCATGCTAAACTGATCTGTAGTGTACTGCATTACTGCCTCACTTGAACATTTGTCCATATGGCTCAAAGCTGTACATTGTTTTAATGCTAAAATATTTCTTTCACACTAGATTTGTTTTGATATAACCACTGATAAAATGTTTTTGGGACATGTTTTTGTCCTCCTAGGAGTTTTCCCACAGGGTTTTTCTCCTAGGGGTTTTTTCATCCACGGGAGAGTTAGCCGACATTGGCTTAACTTAGCACTTTACTGTATACATTACATTATTACTAGGCTTGCTTGTACAGTTTATTCTTAGCCGCTGTTGTCTTCTTATATTATCTATAGATTATTCTGTGTTTTCCCTACATCTATTCATGTAAAGCTGCTTTGAAACAATTAACAATTGTGAAAAGCGCTATATAAATAAAATTGAATTGAATTGAATGTTAGCAGCACTGTTCAACAATGAGAAATACTCTATAAATGGGCTTGTCCTAAAGAGTACTCACTTCTCTAATGAAATTATATCCTAATGATGCTTTTATGAATTGACATTAATACACTTGAAACGCTTAGAAACTCAATGAATGTATTCATTAAGCTGTTTGGTAAGTGTGCTCTCATTAGGATTCTAGAGGTCAAACCTTCTTAAGTGAAATGCTCCTCCAAAATCAGAATGGACGAGGCGCAGGATTATTTTGGGTACGTTCTGCCTTTCTGATCAAAAACATGTAGGGAGCATTGCACTACAGACTGTCCAAACATGTCAGTTACATAAATCTAAAAAAAAAAAGATCTTTGAATACCAAAACAGCGCTCATGTGGCATCTAAAGTTCAATCACTCAGGAGAGATGAGTGTATAAAATTCAGATGCAAAACCCTTTAAGGGGGCGTGCACACCAAAGCTTCTAAATGCGACTAAACCGCCACGCAGACGGCCACTGTAAGGGGTTGTGCACACCAAAACTTTTAAACATAGCTAAAACGCCTGGAGGACGCCGAATGCCAGCTTTCTTCAGCCGAGCGCTTTGGTAGCTCTGATACTTCAGCTGTGAACCGGTTGGTTGCTGTGCTAATGATTGTCCCTTCCTTCATTGTGATTGGATGGCCGTGTGAGAACTGACATTGACGAGCGGAGCTTTTCATCCAAAGTCGAATAACTTTCAACTCTCGTCGCTCAGAGATGAGTCGGAAAAACCGCCGAGCACCTGTTTTCAGCGTGGAAAAAACGCTATAATTGAAAAACGCTGAGCTTACATTGGAAACGATTGGTAACATGCGCCGGCCGCAGACCTAAAAGCTTTGGTGTGCACAACCCCTTAGGGAGCTTTTAAACCCCTTTCAACTTTTAAACACGGCTGAAAACGCCTGTTTTTTCAGAGGAGCGCCAATTTTTTTTAGCTGTGATACTTGAGCTTTGAGCCGGTTGGTTGTTGTGATACTTGTCCCGCCCCTCCTCCACTGTGATTGAACGGGCGTGTGAGAACTGACATTGACGAGCGGAGCTTTTCACCCAAAGCTGAATCTCTTTCAACTCTCGTCGCTCCGAGATGAGCGCTGAAAAAACCCTGAGCGCCTGCTTTCAGTGCGAAAAAACGTTAGCTGCTGGCTTATTTGAAAAACAATGAGCTTCCATTGGAAACAATTGAAAACATGTGCCGGCAGCGGGTGCAAAAGTTTTGGTGTGTACACCCCCTAAGCGCTTGCCAACTTTTCAGCTGAGCACTTTGGTTGCCATAATATTCCTGCTTTGTTTATCAGTCATTGAATAATGCATTGGTTGGTTGTGGTAAAATTTGTCCCACCCCTCCTCCACTGTGATTGGACGGCCAAGTGAGAAGTGACATTCAGCTGAGTTTATTGAAAAGCGTGACACTTTTTGGAAACAATTGAAAACATTGTAAACACCTTGGTGTGCATGCCCTCTTACGGCTATGAGCGTTAATGCGTGCTAATCATTTATTAATCTTTAACACTTAAAATCAGTCAGTCAGACCACTAGCACTGCACCGGTGCTTGATCCGCGGGCACGAGGTTTGTTTTTAGTAATGCGAGAACTGATTGGCGTGTGACAAAGTGAAGAGAAAATGAAGAGTTTGGTTCTTAAACGACGTTTGTCAAATTTTTGTCAAAACATGTTTTATTATATTATCATGTTTTATTGAGCTTTATTTTGCTATTTAGAAGGCTTAAATCAAAACTAACCAAATGCAGTTTGATTGATATTTATTGGAATGCACAATCAAAAAATGAAATTACGTGAAAAAAAACCTTTGTTATCTCATTTTGGAACCAAACTCTTCATATGGATCTCTCGCAGAACAGTAGAGGTGTTCGACTTCATGCAGCACCTCCGTCAGGCAAATAAAATCGAAGTAGTGCAAGAGCGAGTCGAAATTAGACTTCTCCATATGATTTCTCGAATGGCTCTTGTGGTACTTTGACATCATACGCCTGAAATGCCTTATCTTCACAAATGTCACTTTTGTCCTTTCACTGGTATTTAAAGGGACACTACACTTTTTTTTGAAAATATGCTAATTTTCCAGCTCCCCTTGAGTTAAACATTTGATTTTAACCGTTTTGGTATCCTTTCAGCCGATCTCCAGGTCTGGCGCTACGACTTTTAGCATAGCTTAGCATAATTCATTGAATCTGATTAGACCATTAGAATCATGCTAAATAATAACCAAAGAGTTTCAATATTTTTCCTATTTAAAACTTGACTCTTCTGTAGTTACATCGTGTACTAAGACAGACGGAAAATTAAAAGTTGTGATTTTCTGAACAGATATGGCTAGGAACTATACTCTCATTCTGGCGTAATAATCAAGGACTTTGCTGCCGTAACATGCCATAACAGGCGCAATGATATTACGCAGTGCACGAAAATAGTCCCCTGCCATTGAAAGTTACTAAGGGGACTTTTTTGGCTGCTGCATAATATCATTGCACCTCCTTAAGAAACTTAAATGTCTTTAGCTGCAAACCCCTCTAAGTACACACAAGCGTGACAAAAACGTCCACTTTAAAAAAATCCACTTCTTCGGACAAGACATATCAAACAGTTGCAAAATCATTGAAGATGCAACTAGAAACAGCATAAATGATTCAAGTCAAAGTCCACACATTAGGTGGCGCTGTGATCCAAGTAACTGCCACATACAGTTTGTATTCAGGTCCAAGTTCTGACAGTGGACACAAGTTTGAATAATGAACACATACTTACACCACAGACTTCAGTAGCATAAAAATCTTTTATTAATATTATACTTTCAGCATCACTTATAAAGTCACTCATTAGTCAGAATCAGATTATTAATGCATTTTAAAGTACAATGAAAACTGCTTGTTAGAAGTTGTTAATAAACTATTGTAAAATAAACTTTTTTTTTACAAGGGAACTTGAGTGTTTCTTAAATACAAGCTGAGTAATATATGAGACTTAACATTCACCAACACCCTCGAGGATGAGAACTCATAACGCTGTCAATTCAGCACTGGCTACCGTGCATGCATTTGATTTTGATTTTGTGACCTCTTGCCAATACGATGGCACATGCCACAGTTTAGTGTATGCATTTTAAACTCCAGAGCTGGTTAACAATAATAAATAAATACCAGTTAACCAGGCTTGCTTTATAGTTTGCGGTGGGTATCTTAGACATGGCACACAAGTCCCAGATGCATTAGTTGTAGCATCTTAATGAGTTCATTCCTTAATGATTAATGAAACTCCATACGGAGCGGAATAGCAGAGCACGGCTCGCTGAGTGTTACTGCTGTTTCGGCATGGCAAAGTCCCAGGCGGTGTCCTGGGCGCACTTCAACATGGCGCGCACCAGCCGGGTAAAACCCATGTCCTTGGGCTTCTCCAAGCCTCGCATTAGCCTCTGTTTCATGATGGCAATGAATTCCTTGTTACTCAGCTCCCCATTACCTGAAAGACAAAAAAATTATGTAGGGAAAGTGAAAAACATGACGGTTATTTATCACCAGCAATGCAAAGCAATCGAGCACATCTGCAGAGAAATACACAGCAGAATTCAAAGCAGGGATGACTTCTGAAAACTGCTTATTTAAATTCTCTGATACCATGAATTGTGTTTAAAGCTTTCCTATAGATTAACTGGAAAAGCGTAGTGCTGATAACAATGCCAGAGAATGATGGGCTTCATTCCTGAGGAATGTAAATACTCATAAAATTTTAAATTTGAATGCACTGCAAGTCATTTTGGATAGGTGGGTCTGGCAAATGGATCAATAAAATATAATGTCATACAGTGGGTCGGCAGAACAAAATGTAATTGGAAGATTAAAGACGTCTGTGACATCAATTCATTTTTACAATTTAGCGCATTATGCTTGCAAAAAGGCACAGATATATCCACAACACTTCCATAAATATCTTTTCTTCCTGTTAACAGATGAAGAACTGTAGGCAATTGCCATTTCAGATATTTAAAGGATATTTTGGTGTATGATTTTTTTGTAATATTCCAAAAAGGTAGAAACAGTGTTGTATACTGTTAAATGACATCAATACTGTTACACATAAATAACATTTTGATTTAATAATGCCTTGGTGATCAGCTATAGTGTGCTACACACTAATAATTATATAAGTTTGGTGCCACACATTAAAATATTAAGCACACTATGATCTCCCTTAACTCACCGTCACAGTCGAAGAGCGCAAACACCACGTCACACACATGGTCCGACAGCTCTACTTTGGCCACGGTGCGTGCTACCTGCTTCATGGTGGCTAAAGATACAGAATGAAAGAATGATTAAGCCTTTAAAGATAAATGAAGGATCAAGTTCCTGTCCTTCTGCTGGACTAGATCAATACAGGACATTCACTTTCTGCTCAGGACATTTCACCAGATAAGGAAAGAAAAAGATGGATAGAGAGAGGAACGCTAGAGAAGACCGTCAGTGCATGTCACAGACATCAGCCGGCTTCCATCTAGATCAGAAGACAGCAGAAGTAAGAAAGTGTTGTCTTTTATCTTTATAGGATCAGGTGAAGATCAGAGACACTGGATGGTGGATGTTATGGGGTGCAGGGGGACCACTGCGGTACTTTAAATTTATTGAAGTGGTGTTTGCAAAAGCAAACTTTAATATTACCGCATAACTTTATTGTTGGGAATTGAACAAACCCATAGCAGAAGTATGAGACACACCACAGCTGTGGAGGAGAATGCAGCGAATTTCAATGTGCATTGCAGAGACTTACTGCAACGGCTTGCAAAACGAATGCATTTTGATGTAGGTGTCCACTGACCAATGCATGGACTTTTGTGTGTTTCTTGCTTGATGACAAACTGACGCAACCGTTTCAACATCTTTAAAAGCATCTTGCTCTCTATGCCCTGGCAAGCACCATGGCATGAATAGCAATGCAATAAAAGCACTCAAGTTTTGCACAGGCAAGCACCACTTACAGTTTCAACAGACAATGGTCAAATCTGGCCATCTCTGCACATTTATAGCAAATGTAAATGTGTGATCCAGTGCAGAGATTTTAGCTTGCGTAGGTCTGAGTGCAGGATGGTGAATATTGAGACAAGGACGATTAAAGATGAGAGAGAGAGAATATGTGTGTGTATAGGAAAAGTGAGGAAGATTATTAAAGCACTGCTGGGATAAAAGCCAGCTGCAGTGAAAAAGGAAGCAGGCGGTGTGTTAAACAGCACAGCGCCTCTGATGATGATAGGAGGGGGGGCAGAGAAGAATTAGGTGATGCAGAATGGAAATTGGAACTGAGAATTGCTTCGATGCAATATCTAGCAAAGCCACTATTGACCGTCTGCGTCAAATCTGGACTTAGTAGTTTATTGCAACCAAAAGGCAGAAACCAAATAGCAATTTGTAAACTGACCAACTTTCTTTGTGTGATATTAAAGGGATATTTCACCCATAAATGAGAATTCTGTCATTATTTTCTCATCCTCGTGTTGTTTTAAACCTGTATGAATAATTTTTCTTGTATGATATCATTTATTAAATGGTGGTAAGCACACAGCTGATTGTATCCATTGACTTCCATAGTAGGAAAACAAATATCATGGGAGTATTGTGATAAATGATAAAGAAGATATTTTGATAAATGATTGAAATCACACAGTTGATGGTTCCCTTTAATTCCATCATTTTTTTATTCCTACTATGGAAGTCTATGGTCACTTACTGCTGTGTGTTTACCATCATTTATCAAAATATCTTCTTTTGTGTTTCAGAAATTCATACAGGTTTAGAACAACATGAGGATGAGTAAATGATGACAGAATATTCATTTTAAAGTGAACTATCCCTTTAAATCTGCTGTGATATATAGTAAAGAAATATAACCAACAACCACTGCATAAAAGATTTAAGGAAAACCCCTTTTCACAATCAATATACAACATACTGCGGTACGGTTAAGTATGTGTATCTTCTCTGTGCACACATTTTTCTTAATATATCACTGCAACACTGCAAAAGATTGGTCAGTCATGGTTTTAAGGTGAAGGGTTTGCATGGTCATGGTGTTTAAAGAGCCTGTAGGTGATCTATATGAGTCTGCATCAGAGGTGTGTATTTGTGTGTATTGTTGTACCTTTATCTATAGATGCTCCTGCCATGTGATAGAAACTCAAGGCAGTGTCAACATCATTCACGTTCTTCAGGAAGGTAAAGAAGTTCTCCACTTCTTCAAACGTAATGCCCTAATACGACAGAGACAAAGTAAGCCAAACCACTTCCTATTAACTAGAGCAATTCATTTAGTTGAACTCTTTTACGAGAGAGAGAGAGAGAGAGAGAGAGAGAGAGAGAGAGAGAGAGAGAGAGAGAGAGAGAGAGAGAGAGAGAGAGAGAGATATGATTAGCTCTCAATAGAGCTGCTAAAAACATGCTGTGTCTGCAATGAGCATGTTAATGTAGTTTAAATATCTTTTTAACAAGCATGATTACAACAAGAGCATTTCTCTATTAAGAGAAGTGTTTTCATACTGGAGAACACTGTTGTTCTCTCATCTTTATTATTTCTCTTAAAATAAAAACAAATTTTTCTATATTTAACTCTTTCCCTGACAGCGTTTTTTAAAAGTTGCCCACGTCAACATTCTTTATGATTTCAACAAAACCCTTCCAAAAAATCTTCATCTTCAAATATATAAACATACAATATATCAAATGAAAGAAAAGACCCTCTTGCTTACAAAAAAATCATCCCATCTTAATTTGTTCTCTTTTTATTACCTCTCAAATATGGGTAGTTTTTTTTTAAATACCAAAAGGACTTTTGCTAGAGATCAAATTCAGAGCAATGATCAAAACAAACACAGAATTTTTACTGTTTTAGGATCAGCGGATGCTTCAGTTTTTATAAGTTGTGAAGGGGCACTAGATCAGGGATGGGCATCTTCGGTCCTGGAGGGCCGTTGTCCTGCAGAGTTTAGCTCCAACTTGCCTCAGCACATCTGCCTAAAAGTTTTTAGTATGCCTAGTAAGACCTTAACTGGCTGCTTCAGATGTGTTTAATTATGGTTGGAGCTAAACTCTAGGACACCGGCCCTCCAGGACCGAAGTTGCCCATCCCTGATCTAGTGGATAGTAGTAGGAAATATAGATTGCCGTTAATGGCGGGGAAGCATTTTCTCTTAATGGACGAGATAACAATGGTGGGAAAAGAGTAAATAATAAATTGAATGATTTTAGTTGACTTGAGCTAAACTGATTTAATTCAATTTTATTTGTATGGCGCTTTTGTTCATGTGACCAAACAATAAATACAGGCTTGACTTTGGCACTTTTGCATGTAAATGTTACTGAAGATGTTTTCGTACATTAATTCGCCTAAACAGATCTGTTCCATGGGTTGGTTTTTCATTCAACTTACGTCGGTGAGGGTTCAAGTATTGTTCATATAGCTGGATGTGAAGTATTCATTGTATACACCTTATTCAGTCCGCCACCATTTTGATTCCAAAACGAGGCTGTGAGGGATAGACGCTCTGTACGCTAGTTTAAACCTACTGTTTTGAATCATGATGCTGGTCATTCAGCAAAAAAAAAAAACCCCACAGAAAATACATCGTTTTACAAATTTCCACAGGACAAAGAACCTCAGAAAATATTGATTGTTAAAATGAGAAGGGACATGTGATCTAATTTTGAGATAAGAGCAAAGCAATGTGTACATAAAATCAGTTTTGTTATTAGCAAAAACGCAAGGCATGAATATGTTAAAGGACAAGTTCGGTATTTTAGACTTAAAGCCCTGTTTTCAGATTGTTTATGATGAAATAGAACGGTTTTGACTGAAATGTCGACATTTGCGGCTGCCCTGAGAATTTTGCCGTGTTTGTGTTTCACCTCCCACCTCTACAATGGGTTTAATGGTGCACTGGAACAATCCTTCCTAAAATGCATTAAACTTTCGTTTACAAAGACGTGAAACTCACCGAGTGGTCAGGGGTGTTCACTGGTATGCTCACACAAAAATCGCTCCAAAAGACGCATTCCAACAGGTTTTATCATAGTTTTTGCCAACTCCATTGACTTGTATTAGATGTCCTGTGAGGTACGGTATTACTCCGCGCCGGGAACTTTGTTTCTATTCTTGCAATTGGCAAAGGCGAATTAGCGCCACCACCTGGGCTGGAGTGTTTATTATTCAAGCTCTAAGCGGAAGAATGTACGGGTGTGAGGCGTTTGGAAAAATAGGTCCACAAGTTAACAACGAATGCTAAAACAGCTGTTGGAAAGCATCTTTTGCAGCGATTTTTGTGTGAGCATATCAATGAACACCCCTGACCACTCGGTGAGTTTCACGTCTTTGTAAACGAAAGTTTAATGCATTTTAGGAAGGATTGTTCCAGTGCACCATTAAACCCATTGTAGAGGTGTGAGATGAAACAAAAACACGCGAAAAATCTCAGGGCAGCCGCAAATGTCGAAATTTCAGTTAAAACCGTTCTATTTCACCATAAACAATCTGAAAACAGGGCTTTAAGTCTAAAATACCGAACTTGTCCTTTAAAAACCTTTTTCCGGAAACTTTGGGGTTCATATGGCGCTTTACCTCTAACAATACTTGCACAACCAACTATCATGTAAATAGCTTGATATCAAATAAAGTGCTGCAAACTAAGTGCTCTTCCCGCCACACAATATAGTTCTCATTTTTATCCGCTTAGAAAATTGTCACGTTTTTTTTTGTGCCACCATCCTTACTTGTGAAACTACTCATGTAACGGTCTTTAAACAGGGAAAACATGGAAGTGTTTGGTGGCTTCTAAATTCATACTTGTTTGGATCCTAAGGAATGAATGGGGCTATGCTTGCTAACACACACGACACGCTGTACAAAGATTAGGTGCATGCATTGAATAAAGATATGTATGTATTAATTAATCTAAGTTGAGGTAAGAATATTGTAAAATATTAAAAAACGATGGTGTTTTCCTTTAACAACCCACGGTTTTTGAGGTTCTTTGTCCTGTGGAAATTTGTAAAACGATGTATTTTCTGTGTTTTGGTGGCTGAATGACCAGCATCCTGACACAAAACAATAGGTTTAAAGCGCACAATCTGAACATCCATCCCTCATAACCTCGGTTTGGAATCAACATGGTGGCGGACTGAATTAAGTGTATTGCAGTTCTTAATAAAGCTAACAGTCAACTTTGCTCTGTGTACTCAATTTTGAAGCTGGCTTGTAACCATCCCTTGATGAATGTTGAATGTTACCACACTCTCTTTCACACGCATACACACACTTCTTCAAACTTGTTGTGTGCCCACCTGAGCGTCCTTGAACATTCGCTTGAGGTTCTTCTGCATCAGTTTGAGTTTACGGGACTGAACTCCGCTGTAGGCCAGCAGCATTCCTCCAAACTGTTTCTCTGAGATTCTGCCGTCCACCGGGTCGTTCCTTTCAAACTAAGACACACATACAAAGAGGGCTAAAAATTAGCATCAGCAGCTCAATATAATTTACAGTGCATGCTAGACTGAATACTTAAGTGTGGGCATGGCTCTGCCAAGTCTTGATGGCTTGCTGGATTTAAAGTATCTGACAGCAAAAATCCAATGGTTCTCTGCTTAAAAAGCATCAGAGGAATTAAAGTCAATTAAAGAGACGGTTCACCCAAAATCAACTCAACGATCACTGAAATGTATCATTTACAGCGTTTACATAACATATTCTGCTCTGTTGTAATTTTGTAGGTTGGTAGTACAGCACACATCGTATGGAAAACGCTATATCATAGCAATTCGTAAAACAAAAGTTCCTCATCCAGATTAAAATGCTTACGTCCCTGTTCTGTGCATAAGTAAAGCCCCGTTCAGACCGCCAGCGACTAGCAGTGGCAGAGCGACACCATCTCATTCATTTCAATGGAAGCTTCCAATGGCGACAGGAAGTGGGCGTGTCAAGGTTATGAATAGTTTAACTTCCTACGCAGAAGTATAATGGACTCTTCCCTGAAAGAGACAGCGTGAAAGTCACTGGCAGTCTGAACGGGGCTAAAAACATAACATTAGGGATGGGCACGAGTACTCGATTGTTCGATTACTCGAACGTGGCATCGATGATCGATCACAAAAACGATGATCATGTGGGTTTATTTATTTATTTATTGTGGATATGGCGGCATTTGGATGTCTGGTTAGCGTTACAAGCACATGTGGTAGTAAAGACTGGGTCTGGAGATGCATGTTTGACATCGTGTCGAGCTACGCAGACTGACGTATGACATCAGTAACATTACCATTCGTGATTCAAAAACAAACAGTTAATTCCGCGCGACCGCGTTGCAGCAACCCACCAATCCGCGCAATGCGCGCCAGCCCGCCGATCCCGTGAAGCCAGCCACAACTCGCATCACTGAGGCACTATGGTTTAAAAGGATGCCGTGATTTTCGGAAATACAGTCAGTCAGGTGCAAAATGTACAGCGCCGTCAAAAGTTCAATGGATTATCATCTCATATTTAAACATCAAATGTCAAGAGATACCAGCGAGCCATACGAGCATTAACTTTACATCTTGACTGAGGTAAGGGGACGACACGACACAGCTAATTGCTAAAATGATAGCAAAAGACTTAAAGCTGCTTAATGTTATGAAGCTTGTGCTTTGACTGGACGTGTTTAAAAGTGCGCTGTTTATGATGCACATCCACAAAGGGAGTTAAACTTTCTTTTTTTTTAGATAACTAAGTTGAAAACTTAGTTGAAGTCTTGCATTTTATGCAGATAGATGCACGTTGTACATTTATGTTGTATAAAGGCTTAATATTATGCAGAGTGCGTCATATAGAAAGCGCTTCGGTTTGTGTTTGTTAACCCTTTAGTTTCATTCCATCACGCAGCTTTTCCTGTTAGAGGTTTCTGTCAAAAACATTTAATTCATTAAAAATCTAGTATGTGTTCATTGTGCTGTCATAGTTTCTTCGAAAATAAGTTTTATTTGAGTGTTTTTAATAAAAATATTTTCATTTTCACCATGACGTGCCTTTGATTGCCCTGCCCCCAGTTAAGCGAGTACTCGTTCTTCAGACCTATGGATTGATCGAAATGAAAAAATGACATAAATGCACATCCCTACATAAGATGCTTCAACATTAAAAGGGACACTCCACTTTTTTTGAAAAATGCTAATTTTCCAGCTCCCCTAGAGTTTAATTTTTCCCGTTTTGGAATCCATTCAGCTGATCTCTGGGTCTGGCGGTACCACTTTTAGCATAGCTTAGCATAATCCATTGAATCTGATTAGACCATTAGCATTGTGCAAAAAAAACAAAGAGTTTCGATATTTTTCCTATTTAAAACTTGACTCTTCTGTAGTTACATCGTGTATTAAGAAAGGCGGAAAATTAAAAGTTGCAATTTTTGCAGTAACATGGCTGCAGCAGGCGTAGTGATATTATGCAGTGCCCAAAAATAGGCCCCTTGGTAACTTTCAATAGCAGGGGACTATTTTCGGGCATTGCTCCTCCTGCAGCCATGGTACGACAGCAAAGTCCTTGATTATTACGCCGGAATAAGAAAAGTCAAGTTTTAAATAGGAAAAATATCAAAACTCTTTGGTTATTTTTAGCGGCATGCTAATGGTCTAATCAGATTCAATGCATTTTGAAATGCAATCTGTATGTACAATCTGACATTAACAATGCAATTACACTGGACAGCAGCCATCTTTCTTCAGGCCAGTGGTTCACAAACTGGGGGGCACAAGATGGTGCAGTTTGAGTACCAATGCTTTAGGCTAAAAACGTGTCATGTTTCGAAAAACCTCCAAATGTCAACATTACAACATCTTCCAAAAAGCCTCATTTTCGTTGACATTAACTTTGTCTCAGTATGGATGGAAGGCCAAAACCGAGAGAAAAAGTGCTGTGCGTGTCCTGTGACTGGAGGCTGTTAGCAGATAACAGGGGTGAAGATTGAGGAATATATGCCAGGAAAGAGACAGACCATAGCTGCTGTCTCAGCATACATCTCTCATGAGATAAATAGAGAGAGATCTGAAGGTGACAGCGACAGAGGACATTACCCCACACTGCTGTCAAAGCCCTCAGGATTCACTAACCCTTTCATCTCCAGCCATTCCTTTTTCTTGGTAACAAAAACTAGCATGTACCATAGTATTCTTCAAAGTAGCCATTGACCAATATGTAGTTTAAAACTAGAATGCAGGGTGGCCAATGATGATAAGCAAGGTTCCTAAACGTTCCTAATCCATTACTGTGAATATAGGATAAGGATGATTTATAAGTAATATTGATTTTATACAAATGAATTGAAAATGTCTCAAAAGATTGATTCTAAATATATTACCATTTGAAACCATCACTGTACCATGGTAGAGCCACAGCACGGTTTCTCTCTGTCGTTAAATCACACTTAACACTAAATTAGGATTAATGTCCTGTAAAAGCACAGAGTATTCCGTACAGAAAGAGACTGCACGAATAAATGATGCTTAATATCCCCCACGGCAAACTTTGATTGGTGAAATCTGACAATACTTGACCTTTATCTATTGTTCTGTCCTCTCTTTGTCAAGTCAGCTGTCTGTCCGTACCTCAAGTTTTAGCACGTCATGCTGTAATTTCCTCTGAAACTCCAGGAAACTGCTGATGGTGAGTTTGCCCTTTAGATCAGCACCAAAAAAGTATGTGGTGAGAGCTGAACTGCAGCCTCCGGTCTTCAGGGTGTTTCCTGTGGTCGAGCGATCTCTGTGCCTCATTCCCATACTGGTCTGAGAACGAATGATGCTTTGAACCTGGAGAAAAAAAATCCTTACATTTATGTAGCGCCAAAGATATAACAAGATTGAGCACAGCTAGGGGACAATGCACACCCAATATGTTTCTGGGTTTTGACCTATAAAACTATGTCAAGACTGCAGCACTTTATAAGAAGTAGATAAAACGAATAAAAATGAAGTAGGTCTGAAAAAAGAGAAAGAAAAACTGAAGGAAGAGATAGGATAAGACAGAAGGCCTTTGGTGATATGTATATTATTACGAATCATTTAACATTTAAACGGCCCATGACTTTTTCCATATCCCTATAACAAAAGCAATTTCTGAATGCAGTATTCACAATAGAAGTGCTCTTAAGAGAAACTCAAGGTGTCCTGCAGGTTAATGTCTAAAATGTTGAAGTGTCCAGGGACTGAGGTGGGTTCAGTAGGTACAGGGTCACTGTCTGAAAACATCAAGGACATTTAGCTCCTCCAGTTCTTTGGGAATAAGGGCAGTGGACTGTTAAACGGTGATTTATGTGGGGTTCTGGGACGGCAAAGATAAGCATCAATAAATCACAGACTCCATAAATCCTGCTCCTTAATGAATCATTGAAAGATCAAACACCTGATTCTCAATCTACAACTGTACATATGAATCTATTAAAGTGAATATTTGTGACCCTGATCAGTCATAAGGGTCATTTTGTTTAATTGAGATGTATACACATCTGAAATGCAAATAAAAACATTATTTTTATTAAGAATTTTGGCAGAAATGTTGTCAGTAGTTCAGAATGAAACAAAAATTCGTTTTATTTAAAGGGATAGTTCACTTTAAAATGAAAATTCTGTCATCATTTAGTCATCCTCATGTTGTTCTAAACCTGTATGAATTTCTTTTTTCTGATCAACACAAAAGAAGATATTTTAAGAAATTATGGTAAACACACAGCAGTAAGTGACCATTGATTTCCATAGTAGGAAAAAATATTTTGGAAGTATTGTGATAAATGATGAAGAAAATAATTTAATAAATGATGGTAAGCACACAGTTGACGGTACCCATTAAATTCCATCATATTTTTTATTCCTACTAAGGAAATCAATGATCACTTACTGCTGTGTGTTTACCATCATTTCTCAAAATATCTTCTTTTTGTGTTGATCAGAAAAAAGAAATTCATACAGGTTTAGAACAACATGAGGATGAGTAAATGATGACAGAATTTTCATTTTAAAGTGAACTATCCCTTTAAAGGGATAGTTATATTTTTAAAGGGGACTTTTTTAAGATGTCAAATAAATCTTCGGTGTCCCCAGAGTACTTAGTGAAGTTTTAGCTCAAAATATCATATAGATTATTTATCGTAACTTTGTCCTTTAAAATGCAAATGAGTTGATCTCTGCACTAAATGGCAGTGCCGTGGTTGGATAGTGCAGATTAAGGGGCGGTATTATCCCCTTCTGACATCACAAGGGGAGCCACATTTCTTGCAGAGAATGGTTTACCAAAACTAAGTTACTGGCTTGATCAAATTTTCTAGGTTGATAGAAGCACTGGGGACCCAATTATAGCACTTAAACATGAAAAAAGTCAGATATTCATGATATGTCCCCTTTAACACTAAGTAAGATATTTTGAGGAATGTTTGTTACGTTTTTTCCTACTATGAAAGTGAATGGAGCCCATGATCGGTTTAGATAAAAACATTCCTTAAAATATCTTCATTCGTGTTCATCAGAACAAAGAAATCTTTACAGGTTTAAAATAACATGAGAGTAAGTAAATGATGACTGAATTTTTATTTTTGGGTGAACTATCCCTTTAAACACATAGTACATTTAGAAAAACTGAATATAATCTTGACTCTTTATTTCCACGGCTGTATTTAAGTCATTAGTAAACTGATTAGCATTCATTTGTTCGGAGTATTTGTAGTATTACTGTACAGTGTGCCATCACATATTTAAGTATATTGGCTGTTTTACAACGGTTTCAAATGTCATTCAGTGCTTTAAAGGGACACTCCACTTTTTTTTTGAAAATATGCTCATTTTCCAGCATTCCTAGAGTTAAACATTTGATTTTTACAGTTTTGGAATCCATGCAGCCGATCCTAGAGTCTGGCGCTAGCAGTTTTAGCATAGCTTAGCACAATCCATTGAATCTGATTAGACCATTAGGAAAATGAGCATATTTAAAAAAAAGTGAACTATCCCTTTAAAAATAATAAACCTATTCTCTAAAGCTTAGACTACTGGTGGTCCACAGATACCAAAGTAACATATTCTTTTTGATGTGAATGAACTATGTTAACTCTTTTAAACAAATACAGTGCATTTGCCAAAAGGCATTTTATGTACTCTTAATACATTTCGAAAGAGAAAGACTTCTATCTGATAATTGACATTCAGTGACTTTGTACAAAAAGGTAAATGCAGCCTGACAGGCAAACTTGATTAACTAACAAAGATTAAAACAAAACACAAAAAGGCATTATAAATACAGGAGGGTGGGTGTCAATGAGCGAAGCGTATCAGATGTTTCCAGGGGCTTTACTAATGTGTTACTTAAAAATTCAGAACACAATATTACCAATATCACTACAAAGTCAGAAGATTTCTGCATTAAAACATAATCAACATGCAAATAATGTGCCATCTGCTTTGAAGATTTCCCCAATCCTCTTAGCTTACCTCTTTTAATAACACAGTTCACCTGCAACATTGGGCAAACATGTCACTGAACACAATATGTTTTGGATTATATTTATAATTATGTCTAGTTCTCATATTTTACTGATATCTGATATTTTACCAGGAGTGCGTGTATGAGAGAAAACTCAAGTAAAACCATGCACAATTTGCCTCATTCTTCTCCCCAGAAGCATTTTGCTTATCTACATTGTTAAAACAGTGGCTTTTAAGTTGTTGGAGTTCACATACCTGTTCAAACTCCTCGAGGTCGACCTCTCCGTCTCCATTCAAGTCAAACATCTTGAAGGCGATTTCAAAGTTCCTCTGAGGAGCTGCAGGGAGATGAAGCAGGAATAAATGTTATCGACGGCACAAATGCAACCCAAGGGTATGACGGCACTCACTTTCACTTGTAAATAATTGCTCTCTCTGGATCTTTTTAAAAACCAAAAAATATTTGAGTGGAAGTTTCTTATAAAGACTCTTTAAACCCTTAAAATGCCAACAAAGTTTTTGTGTTAAACCATTACCATGTTGTAAAAGCATATTATCACAGATGAAACAGTCATGTTTCCTTCCAAAATACAATATTCTGATAGACATTAGTGTTACTATAGTAAAATGTACATTTATATGAAAATATTGTAAAAAATACTGTTAAATAACTGGGCCGAATACGGCATTTCATCAAAAACCAAGGCAGAACGATATGTCGGAATAAGCAAAATATTGCAAATGTGCATGTCACAATTATTTGCAACAACTCTATGATTTTAATTCTTCAAAAAAGTATGTATAGTCAAAGTTTTAAGCCAGCAAAGAAACTGGTGAGACAAAAAGAGTAATGCTTTCTCTTTTTCCCAAATAGAATGTGAAACATATGGTGGTTATATAATTTTAAAGGGACATTCCACTTTTTTTGAAAATATGCTGAAAGTAACCATGGGGACTATTTTCGTGCAGTGCGTAATATCACTACTCCTGCTGCAGTCATGTTACATCAGCAAAGTCCTTGATTATTACGGCAGAATGAGAATATAGTTCCTAACTAGCCTGGGTGCCAGCCGATCTTAGCCCCGCCCACAACATTTTGAGAACGGGAAGATCGGTCTGGAGTTTCTTCGTTGAGGAGCTACTATGCTAGACCCAAAGCTGATCGAACCAATCAAATTGGCAGGGCGGGCTTTATACGATGATGGACAGATGATCAACAGTAACGCAATGAATCACGTCACCAAAGAGCGCGTGTGTTTAATCTGTTTAATGAAATGGCTGCCGCTGTAGAATTCAGATGTGTGGATTCTGACATTGAGTCTGTTCTAAATGATATCGACAGAGCAATGATTTTAAAAGAGGAACAGAGAATCCTCTTTTAGAATCCTCAAGAAAATGGTATCACAGCGATGCAACTCGGCGTGCATGACAAGATGGATATAATTAGCGGTCGTTGCCAGCTTCTTTTCGGAAGCCCGGAATCGTGGCTGCTGGATAAGTGGAGGGACATGCTAGGCTCCAATATTTTCAAGCCAACGTAATGGGTATCGTCATGGATGAAGTTCACCTAACGTACAAATGGTAAGAGATAGTCTTACTGTATGACTTAGTAAATACTTAATGTTGTGATATAAACGAAATGTTGTAAACATAGTAGGTGTTGATGTACGTTCGCTAACTCAGACTTAGTATAATCACAATGTTAGTGTCATTGTAGCGAAATAACTAGCAGTTCGGTCAGGCTGCAAAAGACGTAATTTCAACATACTCCGTTGCTCTGATTGGTCATAGGTCTATCCAATTGAGTGCAGAGGCATTTTTCGGTTGAGACACACCTCATAATTATAGCTCAATGGAGCGGTATCAGACTCAAATTCTGACTAGAATTGTGTATGACAACTTCAGGCTAGTTCCTAACCATATCTGCCTAGAAAATCACAACTTCATCAGTCTTAGTACACAATGTAACTACAGAAGAGTCAAGTTTTAAATAGGAAAAATATCGAAACTCTTTGGTTATTTTTTAGCGTGATGCTAATGGTCTAATCAGATTCAATTGATTATGCTAAGCTATGCTAAAAGTGCTAGCGCAAGACCCGGAGATCAGCTGAATGGATTCCAAAACTGTAAAAATCAAAAGTTTAACTCTGGGGGAGCCGAAAAAGAAGCATATTTTCAAAAAAGTGGAGTGTCCCTTTAAGTTTGAAATTTTTTAATAATTTAATACAATTTTACAAAAACATTATTATATCGCATATTGTATATACAGCTCTACCAATAACTTTTTTCCATGCTGCATGCATCCACGCCAATTGTATTCAATAAACAGTAGGCAAAAAATACCCAGATGACTGTACGTCCAGTGATTTAGGCATCAAAAATGTATTCCTTGTGATTTAATTGTACATGTAAGTTAATAATGGACACGTTTCTTCAGATTACATCATAGATCAAAGGTTATTGAAAATATGGCGGATGTAGAATGTACAAAATGTATTCATACTGCACCCACGCATACTGTACTATATACAATGTATTATTTTAACAATAAAGCATTAGGCACTTCATCTAATTCAGTACTGTCACGATTTGGGATGCAGCAATGAATAATTTTACAAGCTTAGAGAAGAACACAGGGCTGGAAAGGCAGCCAGACACTTACTGGACAGAACGGTTGTGAGGAAGATATAATCTGAGAAGGAGATGAGTCCACATTCTCCCAGTGTGTAGAAAATACTGTCCTCATCAGCAAACTTCTCTCTGTCCTGAGAGATCTTCTGCAGGTGCCCACAGAGAAACAGAGATAAAGAGAGTCAGTACTGTATCTGCGCTGGAGCTTTAAAGTCCTGTTACTCCATAGAGTCTGAACACAACAGCAGATAAAAAGGCACTGGCATGCTAACACAAACACTGTATACATATCATGCAATGCTGCATACTCATACAAGAAAGAGACAGAAGAAGGAAATAAACATGAGGGCAATATAATGTTAACCATCAATGTCCAAAACCTAGTGAGCTGCCCACCTTGACATGATTTTTGGACATGTATAGGCATTTTCAAACATATGAATCATGTAGATTGCCAACCTACACTGCAAAAAAATAATAAAAATAATTTTCTAACTTATTATTTTTGTCTTGTTTTCAGTACAAATATCAAAATATCACAAGAATTTTTAAAAATGTCCAATAAATCTGGGCCAAATACGGAATAAAAAAATGATATGTCGAAATAAACTAAATATTGCAAGTGTGCATGTCTTGGTCCATATGTCCCCAGAGTACATATGTGAAGTTTTAGCTCAAAATACCATATATATATAATTTATTATAACATATTCACTGCAAAAAAGGATTTTCAAGAAAAACTATTCTTAGCATTTTTGTCTTGTTTTCAGTAAAAATATAAAAAAATTCTTAAATTAAGAAGCTTTTTCTTGATTAAATTTGATATTTTTTGTGTAAAAACTAGACTTATTTTCTTGGGTTGTTTTGCTCATCAAGAAAAAGCATCTTAATTTAAGAATTTTTAGATATTTGTACTGAAAACAAGACAAAAATAGCAAGAAAGTCATTTCTTAAAGTGTAAACATCAAATTTCGGTAGGTAAGTTAAATTTAAGTGCCTAACTTTTTTGCATTATTACCATCATACACTGTAAAAAAGATTTGTGGGTTCAATTTAAAAAATATGTTACCTGGTTGCCTTTTAAGTTAAAGGAGTAGTCCACTTTAAAGATGGGGTCCATTGAATTTTTATAGTAGGAAAAAACACTATGGTAAGTCAATGGGCCCCATCTATAAAGTGGACTACTGCTTTAACTCCTCTTAAAAATATTAATTAAGTAAAAAAAGTGTAATTTTTTTTCATTTTCTAAGTTAAATGAACTCAAAATGTTAAGGAAACCAGATAACATTTTTTAATAAGTTGAATAAATTTTTCTACAGTTATCTAAATCCAGTAAGTCATCCTGCTAAACAGCATTTTTAGAGATCTTAGGTTTATTTAATCCAAAAATGATATCCAATAAACGTCGTCTATGCAGGCAGCTCACCTGGTTTTGAGACACAGTCATGTGCCTAAACTAAACAACAAAACAATAACTGCAACAAATCACATATTTCACCTCACAAGATCACACTGTATTGCATATTTCTGCGAAAACTGGTTCACATATTATGAGTATAATGAAAGCAGCTCATAGTGAACACAGTTTAATTCCTTTATTTTCATGTAAACAGACAGCAATCGAAAAACAGGTGCCACAAAATCACAATAATCCATTTTTGAAATACACACAGACACGTAGCATGCTACACTTCAATGTCTGTTAATATATTGTGTTACCTCTGTCTGAGGGGAATCCCATCAATGTGTGAAGAGGAAGAAAAAATGGGTTAAAATACAACCTGACCATAATGCTATAAATCAGGCCTATCGCACGCCACACACAAACACCTAACAACCAACGCCATTGTGATTACACTCATCCAACTACAGCCCTTGAGTTCAACATGCTAGCACACACAAACATTTATGCGATATCCAACACATTTAACACACTGTTTCTCTGTTAACAGACTGAAACATGACGCAAGCCAATAATATGATATGTCTCCATCTTTACTCCGAGGTGAGTAGACCACAAACTGAAAATGAGACTTTGTTCTTCCATATAATATTCTGCATGCTAGCACATAAACACCACTGGATATGCAAACTAAAATGTGTCCGATTGAAATCCTAAACACAAGAATACATTGTATATGTTTCTGGCCTTGAATGATGGCACGTGAATGACACTACACTATTTACTGTTTTAAATCACTTTGTGTTAAAGTGTCTGCCGAATGAATATACGTAATGTAGATGTACACATTAGGTGAAAAGTGAATATCGTTGTCTGCAGTCTGGAATATCATACAGACAACACCTAGTAACCACCTTGCAATGACCTACTGTAGAAACCACTCAAAACTTCTTTCTAACTTTAAATCAATGTGTGAAATTAAACCATTAGCAACTGCACAGCAACACCCAGGCAGCCACCCACAACACTCTAGCACCATAGCATTGCATTGCCAAGTACAATGTTTAAGCGATTGTTTTGCTGCTCTGTTCTCAGTGTGAATTTGTCCACATAAAGGGTTTTGTGTATGTGTCAGGGACAAAGTGAATAGGTTATTTTTGTACTGGCTTCAAAAACTCTTCGAAGTGGGAATAGGTTTGGACAGCCAGCAGGTGCTGCAAAAAGAGCTGACAAGAGTATGTGTGTAAGGAACAGTGGGCTCAAAGTGTCTCTGTTGTCACCTTCAGAGACATTCAGGAGAGACTGTTTTGGGATACATTTACCCGACAGAGATTGTACTAAATATGGAAGTTTTCCTTTGCACTTTTGAAATATTTTGTGTACACACCACAACGTTGTCAAAAGCAACTTTAATCGCTGTATAATTCATGCCATGCCAGTAGTTTACTCTGGCTCTGTAGAGCAGTCTGACAGAGAACAGTACGATAAAGAGAAGTCCCATAGAGAGCAGTCCAAAAGAGCGAAGTCCAAAAGAGAGCAGTCTGATAGAGAGAAGTGCAATAGAGAAAAGTCCAAAAGAGAGCAGCCCAAAAGAAAAGTCTGATAGAGAGCAGCCCAAAAGAAAAGTCTGATAGAGAGCAGTCCAATAAACAGCAGTCTGACAGAAGGAAGTCAGATAAAGAGCAGTCCAAAAGAGAAGTCCAATAGAGAGGAGTACAAAAGAAAAGTCCAATAGAGAGCAGTCCGATAGAGAGCAGTCTGACAAAGAGAAGTCAGATATAGAGCAGTCCAAAAGAAAAGTCTGATAGAGAGCAGTCCAAAAGAGAGCAGTTCAAAAGAAAAGTTTGATAGAGAGCAGTCCGACAGAGAGAAGTCTGACAGAGAGAAGTCAGATAAAGAGCAGTCCAAAAGAAAAGTCCAATAGAGAGCAGTCCAACAGAGAGCAGTTAAAAAGAAAAGTGCAAAAGAGGGCAGTCCGATAGAGACCAGTCTGATAGAGAGCAGTCCAGCAGAGGGAAGTCCGATAGAGAGCAGTCCAAAAGAGCAGTCAGATAGAGAGCAGTCAGATAGAGAGCAGTCCAAAAGAGCAGTCCGATAGAAAGCAGTCTGATAGAGAGCAATCCAGCAGAGAGAAGTCAGATAGAGAGCAGGCCAAAAGAGCAGTCCGATAGAGAGAAGTCCAAAAGAGAGCAGTCCAAAAGAAATATCCGATAGAGAGCAGTCCAACAGAGAGCAGTCCGACAGACAGAAGTCAGATAGAGAGAAGTCCAAAGAAAGCAGTCCAAAAGAGCAGTCCGATCGAGAGAAGTCTGATAGAGAGAGGTCTGATTGAGAGCAGTCTGATAGAGAGGGGTATGATAAAGAGGGGTCCAATAGAGATGATTCCAATATAGAGAAGTCCAAAAGAGAGCAGTCCAAAAGAGCCTGAAAACTGTAGTGTTAAGAACCAGTCTCTTATTCAATCTCCTCTTCTTGCAGGCCTCTTCCCATTGTATTATTTGATCTGCAATGATCCGTGGTGTGTTTGCACCATCACCAAGAGTGTACGAAAGTGTTTACTGCTCCACTATTCAGAAGCAATACTTTTTTTGGTTAAAAATAAACAAAGTTTTGGGTAGCAAACTGTCTCCTTACCTTACCCTGTTTGGTAAGCTTAAAATAAAGATTTATAATTTGAGCTATTCGGTACACTCAGGTAATGTCAGTTTGATGTCATTTGACTTCAACCCACAAAAAACTTTTTAAAAACTTTTTTAACTCAGCAAGTAACTTTTTAAAAATGTTATTTCTCAGATGGCGATGGTAAGGCTAAAGTTAGGGATTGCAGTGTTGTAAATGTGTTTATATAGCTAGTAAAACCTAAGTTAGTTTAAATACTGAAAGTATTACTGTAAATAAACAAATGCATTCTGTTTTAGGGAATGGACACTTGATTTTGTGTCTTTAGCCATTTTACGCATGCCCAGTATGCACTGATTTTAATATGTTCATTGTTGACCCACCCACAGTGAAATCTCATTGGTTCCAAATCCTGCTCATCATTTACATCAACATCAAAAACTAGATTTTGACTGTGACTGTAGTACATCATACTTTTTTCTCTTAGTGTTGTCCAATCTTGCTGTTGGAAAATTCCTTGTAAGAGCAAGATTATGGCTTAGAGGCATCAATGCTCCACCTACATTGTAGTTCTTTAAATGAAAATCATTTTTCTTCTGGTTCAGCTCCTCAAAAGACAGCCTAAGTAATTTTTAGAGTTGCTGTGTTGTCCATTTGTGTAAAAAGATGGAGAGAGCAAGTACAGACCGATAACAAGACCTGCCTCCAAGCGCTAGACAGCAAGGTCTTTGGAAAGACAATAAAAGTGAACTGCAGAAAGCCTACAGTCACTGAAGACAGACCTGGACACTATAACAGACCCGCAAGAACACCAGGCTGACCTAAGCAAAACAGCAACTGTGCTCTCCCATTCAAAATGTTCATGATGAGTCAAACAATGCTTATCTGTCTCTCTGGGAAAGACACTTCAAAGGTACTTCCCAAAACACATGAAGCTTCACGCTGCCAACCACAAAGTAGTATAGCATATTGGTTAGATACGGGCACCAGTTGATTGCTCCAGCAGTGCTATTCGTCAGATCTAGGTTTTGCAGCGTGTGTGCACGTAGCATGTGTGTAACACAGCCTGTTAGACAGTAACCGGATTACATATTGTCAGCACATCTGCTTTATTGAAAAATAACCCAGATATATATAAAAAGGTAAGTGTAAAGAAAAAAAAGTCTTTTTTTGTAAACAATTCTATAATAAAAATGAAGCCCAGAAAACATTCTTTTTGTGTCTAAATGATATTGGATCTTGATTAAGGTCATTTTGACACTACAGCTTTTGATGTTTAGTTGGCGTGAAATTGGTTTTCTGAACTTAGGCTTCACCACTGAACCACACCTGAGTCCACCTGATCTTGGTACAAAGCAATATAGCCTAGGCTCGCCGAAGTAAACATCTATTAAAGACTGTGGCAGGGTGACCAAAGTCAGACACAGTGTACCCTACGGTAATGACAAGCAGGTCTCTCAGTAGCTTGGCTTTCTGAGCTGCCCCATACAGACAGCATCTCTAGTATGCAGGTCTGGCAACCTATAGTGCGGTGCATGCAAAGGAGAAGAGACCGGTCTCCTGATTAAAGGTGCACTCAGCATTTAATGAAAGCGGTAATGAGGCATCATCACACAGTGCCATTGTAGTGTTTTGTCACACTTATTACACTATAATGCGTTTCTGATAAATGTCTGTTTGGAATAAATTGCCTTTGGATAGCAGCAAATATTCTTCACGTTTTGTATCTGGGGAAAAGGAGGCTGGATTTAAACTCTGGATCAGACCAAGCAGGTGAAGTATGAATGGCTGTTCCATTACCCACTTAAGTCTGACAAACAGTGCCAAAAACTGGGTGTCCTGTGCAAAGAACACAGAGACTCTGGGTGTACTCACACTATGCATACCGTACACGAGAACATATGACCTCGTTTGACCCCCAAAGTACGATTCGACTGCCTGGTGTGACCGCTTTGTACCGTACCAAAGTGCACTGCAAAGGTGGTCTCCTGTATCTTTCACTTTGGTTTGGGGGAAAACCTGTCACTGTAAACATTCTGATACACACAGCACATTTATGACATTCGAGGATTACTCCACTTTCATAAAACAAATGCCAATAATTTGCTCACCCTCATGTCATCCAAGATGTTTGTCTTTCTTTGTTCCAAAGAAATTAAGATGAGGAAAACATTTCAGGATTTTGCTACATATATTGGAGTTCAACGGTTTACAGTTTAAATGCAGCTACAAACAGGGGCGCGGGAAGTGGGGGTGCTGGGGGTGCTGCAGCACCCCCTGGTGGCAGAGATTTAAAACTGCGATGACAGTAAAATTATATCTCATAAATATCTCTTGATTTTGGTTTGTTTCTGTACAAAGACATTTTGTATGCCATGTTGGGTGTGTGATGAAGAGAGGGATAATTTTAGTAATTTTAAAATGATTTAATTTATTTCAGTGTGTATTAGCCAGATTCTATCAGATTCTGTCTTGACGACGTGATTGCATTCAGCCGATATGCTGTAATAGGCATAAGCATAACACACAAGCACGCACACTCACAGCGACATACTGAACGCCGAATGAGTTTATCTATCAGCTTCGCAATGTCTCAAAAGAGAAGTTTGGATTTTTTTCAATCACACAACGCAAAATTCCCGAGGACTAGTTATTAAGGTATGTATTGCTAATACATTTTTACAATGATTCGCATTGATTTACAATGGTCGCACTATATAAATAGCATTTTAGTTTGCATGCGTAAAAAGTGCATGCAACAATGAAACACATATAAAACGAACAAGAATGAACTGTGGAGTGTGGTTGGCCTATATTAGAAGGTCTACTACTCTTAAAATAATTTAGCATGGTTTTAGAATATATTTTAATCAAAATATGTTGGCCCATTTTGATATTTTAAACATATTCCGATGGAAAAATGCGTCCAAGCTAAGCTAGGTTCAGTAAACGATTTTCTAGTTCGTCATCTTTTCAAAAATATTTAAAAATATAGCCAAATTGTTTTGCGGTGTTTAACGTACTTGTAAATGTTACAGAACATGTGCTTTATTGAATGAAAGTGTAAACGGTTGAATTAAATTATTAAAACGACGTAAAAGGAACTAAATTATATATGTACAATAAGGAACATGCATGCGACATTTAAAAGGTATTTCAAAAAAATTATCTAAATTATTCCCATGCATCGATTTTAATGTTAAACGTCTATAAATTCAAATGAATCCATTTGGAATATATTCCGACAATTTAGGACATGATTTTGGAATTTTAAAGTCGAAAAATATCTTATTTTTACACCGCAGGAGGCATGGCAAAGTGAAACAAAACGTAAAGACACAAATATTACATTTACGTGTAAAATAGAATTAAATGAAACCCGTGAATTGAAAGGACCTTTATAATCGCCTTAACTCGAGTAATGTCAATAAAGTTATTATGTTAGAGTTTAGAAATATTAAAACTTAACCAAAGGACAAGAAAAAGGCGTACTACTGGGACCAGTGAGAATGCATATGTGTACATAAACTGGTTCCATACCTCCGACTTTCCTCCAAACTTGCTCAAAGTTAATTCTCCTGTTTTTCTTTTTTCTTTACATCTTCAAACTCCATGTTGCACTTAAGCTCCACCATATCGCACAGCATGCCCGGTGCGTGATGCGTGCCAGAGGAGACTCCGCACCTGACTCGCGTTGCATTTTGTAACTTTTACAAATCATTTTGTAATTTGTAATTTGTGTAACTTTTTGGAGACATTTGTTACTTTGGCCTAAATATAGTCATAATATTTCTGATTATGGCATAGCTTTCTCCCCAATTGGGCTAATAAAGTAATGATTCAAAATATGCTTATATCGGCCCGGCCCGAGGATAGTAGCGGAAAATAACGTCCTGGGCAGAGAATCTCCACTATGTTGCAATAGGCTATATAGTTTGTATGCCCCGTCAGCTCAGCTGTAGGCTACTTTATGGATGGGAGGGGCGAGTGATTTTTTAAAAAGAAGACATAGGTAGAGTGGTCTGCAGAATACAGAGCTTGTGAACAACATTAGAATTCTATAACTCTATTCTATAACCCCGCACCCCGCACCCCCTACCGAAAATATCTTCCCGCGCCTCTGGCTACAAATGACTCTAAATGATCCCAATCGTCCTATCTAGCGAACCGATCAGCAAATTTGCTAAAAAAGATTAAAAAATAAGTACTTTTAAACCACAACTTCAAACATTACAAAAGCAATTTGATCGAAAGGGGTACATCTAGGCGATGCGTATGATTTTAAGCACACCTAATAAGCCATAAACGCATAATTACAATAAACGTTGCGCATATCTTCCAGGGTTTTATTTCAAAACAATTACATATTTTCGTGACCCAAGTATACTCGGGTACAGATCATAAAGTGTGAGTACGCTAACAATCGTAATTGGGTACGGTTTGGTACGTTAAGTACAAGAGTGCACCCCAGAGGCTTTGGATTAAAAAATGGGTGGTCAAGACCAGTGGCGGCCGATGACTTATTTTTTGAGGGTGCTCGATGCGAAGCTTGTCACAACATGTATGTATCCCGTCATGTGTGTGGTTCATCATTTCAAAATATGAGTTTGGCGCGTCAAGTGAACATATGTGCATCACGTGTCTTGTCAAAATATGTGCCTGCTGCAGATGCGTCTAAATGGTTTATGATAAAGGGATGCTTGTGTTTGCCAGATACTAACTTTATCTCATGTGTTTACTGTTAAGTGAGTGTCTTGCGAGTATTTTGTGAATGTGAGCGTCTCTTTTATCATAAACGGTTTTGACGCGTGTGCAGCAGGCACTTATTTTGACAAAACACGTGATGCACATGGTTCACATGATGCAACAAACACAAATTTTGAAAACACGAGCAACACACGACAATCACATATTTTGAATTCGTGCCCCTCTGAATAGAAGTCACCAGCCGCCACTGGTTAAAACAAAAAAATATTCATTTGCAGCAGTGAGAAACAGTGAATATTGGCAATGGGATGTAAGCACGAGTAACTTGAGGAAGTTGAATAATGTACAGCTTTATGCAAATGTATGCAATGCTTTGACTACCATCTGGAGCAAAGAGACAGCGCTCACGTGATCCATCTCCTGTGAGTTACTGTGGTAAGGGTTAAGCAAGATGGAGGAGAACTTAATTACATTGTGAAGGATTTCACTAGGAAGTAGGAAAAAACAGATGAAGTGAGTTTTGTTCATGATGCATTGTCACCACTACAACTTAAATACAAACTGTATTCACTTCAATGCTAGTGTCTAACTATGCTATACATTCCACTTGTGATTCATGTTTCAACTGATCTAAAGCGTTGTTTTTTTTGTACACACAGATGGTGAATAAAAAATACATCCAAAACACACATTAAATGTCAGTTACAACCCAATAACATAGCCATACAAAGTTCTGTATGAATAATATGCCTGTGGGACATAAAAATATACCCACACCCCCTATACTCTTTCATTCATTACAGATGCTTGTATGGGTTTATAGAGTTGTAAATTTCAATCGTGCATTTTGTTTTTTGTACGATGCTTCATCTCAAATATCATATCTGCCTCTTTTCAAATGTTTTTCATAATTTGGGTCAGATATGGTTATGAAGCAATTCAAGAAAGAGCTTATCCAAAAATACTACTCATGTTATAATTTACTCACCCTCCTCATGTCATGACATTGCTTCTTTCATAACACGCAAAACCTTTTTAAACAATGTCTGTACCGCTCTTTGTCATACAATGAAATGTAAAATATTTAAATGGAATAGAGTGCACTATGAAACTGGTAAATTAATACATTTTTGAATTTTCTGGTCCAAACCTTTTAAATGTGTAATACCAGAGCTAGCACCTAATATGACAATCGAATCTAAATTAGGAAAAATATCTATCTTTGATGTCTGTACACAACCCTTCTCATAGGATTTCCATTGAAGGCACCTGCTAAGGTCAGCAAAAAGACATCAAACTGGTTTCCATGGTGGCAGTATCCCACACGAAGCTCCGCCTCCTGCCACCCTCTCATAATGGCCACATAATTATGCTGGCATCTCACAGTACCCACAGGAGTTCATCTGAATATTGTCACAATAACAGAAACTCTGTCTCAAAGTTAGTCGACTCATGCTGTGTGCTCGGTGTTCATGCAGTTTTGGCCAAGTGAGCAGAAATTAAGAGGAAACGACGAATGTGTTCCTGGGTCAAGAGCAAACTGTGGTGTCACCGAGCGCAGGCAGGGGGCGCCAGCTATATCCCGTCCCACTAGCAGCCTGTCCTGCAGCCAGACAGTCGCAGGCATGCAGCACAGGGCATGCAAAGATCTGAAGCACAGGCATAGGTCTCCGCTTCCAACAGAGAGAGAGAGAGAGAGAGAGAGAAAGAGAGAGAGGAGGAACATTCATCTTTTTGAGTTGCCAGAGTTCATCACTGATACAACACTATACGAGTGCATTGCTAGCTTGCACAACAAATATTGATTATGAACAGTATGCCAAATCCTCTATTGGGTGCTGTTTAAATCATTTTTTGACATTTATACACCAGGAAGTCCTTTTTAATGTATTAATTCAATTGATCTGGAAAGAATCTTATGAAGCAGTCGACTAGGGATGCACCGATGTATCGGTGTATAATTTTTATCAGCAGATGTCATACTACTAAATAATCACGTTTCATATCAGCACAGAAATGTTATATTGGTGCATCCCTACTAATCTGTGGCAGACACTATATTTATTTTGACCTGAATGAAAACAATCCTATAAGCAAGGGCTAGTCAACTGGCCACCCGCGACCCAAATAGTCTGATTTGGTCAAGTCTGATTTAAAATCAGTGTGGTTACTTTAAAGTGAGACTTTGTAGTTTTTCAACCTTCATAATATATTTTCAAGACCCTTGTGATGGTACATCGACTTAAAATAGGGTTCGATTCCCCTTTAAGGCAATTTTTTTATAAACTTTAAACAAACAACCACCGTTACAGCTGGCTTGTAAACATGAGCTATGTGATATTTTGGCGTTTGAACAAAATAAAACCCATGAAATTATGTTCATATGACATGCTGGAAGGCACACTTTGTGACCTTAAGAGTTGTCTTCTTTTCCTTTTTTGACGGTGCTGCGACGTTTGTGGCCTCTAGACGTGAAAAATACATAAATAGCAACCCCTGGTGGCCAAAAAGTTCCGCGGTGTGCCTTTAAAGGGATAGTTCAGCCAAAAATGATATTAAACCCATGATTTACTCACCCCCAAGCTGTCCGAGTTGCATATGCCCATCGTTTTTCAGACAAACACATTTTCGGATATTTTAGAAAATGTTTTAGATCTTTCAGTTCACAAAATAAATCCAAACGGCTCCAGGATGATAAACAAAGGTCTTCTGAGGGTAATCCGCGCGGTGTTGTTGTAGAAATATCCATATTTAAAACTTTATTAACGAAAATAAATACCTTCCGGTAGCGCCGCCATCTTAGACTCCTCTGTATTCAAGAGAGAGTATTAGCGTAGTGTACGCACTTTTCTTAGTGACGTATGACAAATTCGGAGGGCGGGGGCACAGAGCAGCAGCAGAGTAGCCTCCGTAGGCTGCGTAAGCTCTCATCCTGAATGCGGACGAGACTAAGATGGCGGCGCTACCGGAAGGTATTTATTTTCGTTAATCAAGTTTTAAATATGGATATTTCTACAACAACACCGCGCGGATTACCCTCAGAAGACCTTTGTTTATCATCCTGGAGCCGTTTGGATTTATTTTGTGAAGGATGGATGCACTTTTTTTGGACTTGAAGGTCCTGGACCTGGTAACATTACATTTAATCAACTGAAAGATCTAAAACATTTTTCTAAAATATCCGAAAATGTGTTTGTCTGAAAAACGATGGACATATGCAACTCGGACAGCTTGGGGGTGAGTAAATCATGGGTTTCATATCATTTTTGGCCTAACTATCCCTTTAAAGTCGCCTTTCCACTGTAAGGTGACTGTACATGACAAATGACGGAGGAAAGTCGGAAAAGGGACTGCGTGGAGTGCCAACCAGCTGCGGGGGCGTAATTTTCAGATCCAATTTGAGCTTAAAATGCAAAAAAAGTGCTCCACCGCATGTGACACGCTGACCGAAGTGATGTTTTTTTTGAACTATTTATTACTCATAAGTTATTAAGTATAAATATATTTGTAGATTAAATGCTCTTGCATTGGAATGAGCTTTTCTTCCATTTTATCACGGATTTACTATTAAACTGAAATTTTATTACGACTGCCACTAGGGGGCGAACTCTGACAATCACATCCAAATGTAGTGTACAGTGGAAAGGCGGTTTAGCCTATATATCTTTTGATATTTAAAAAAATGAAATGAAATTTTTGTCATTAGGAGAAGCCTATATGACTTATGTTGTGAATAATGAAATTTAACAATTTATGAAAGTGAAACAGTTATAAACAAAAGAAGTTTAAGAGCTCTGCATAATAGTTAGTGCTATAATAAATTACATGTGTTGATTATTTACACTTGCACTTTTTTGTGCAATGTTCATAGTTAAAAATGGGTAAAAGTAAAAAATCTATAAAAGGTAAAAAAGGGAGTAAAAGTTTAGACATAAGGTCATGTCATGCCATGCATCATTTTGTGCACTTGTTGTAACCATGTAACCAGAAATGACATTAACTATACCCATTTAGTCTGCTGTAAGTTTATAGAGCCGACTCACTAACGTATTACCAGATCCCTGTTCTGATACCCTGACTGTGTTGCATTATTCATGTACATAAGCATTTGTACACACATGCATGCACAGACAAACAGGCGCTCTTTTTTATCTGTTCGACACACAAAAGGAGAATCTCTATGCTTAATAATTCAGCAGGGATAGACGGCAGCTGGTCTTCCAAAACAGAGCATATTGCGTATGAGCAAGACCTTGTAGCGGGTGCGTGTGTATGTGGGTGGGTGGTGCTATACAATGTGTGGGCATCAGCAGAATGAAGCGGCAGTATCTTGTTTGCTATCGATTAATCCAAAGTCCTGTACAAATCATAGTATGGTGTTTGTGAAGTACGTAAAGTGTGTGCTGGTAAAAACACACCTTAAAGCTCTAGTCTGCCTGTTCAGGTATGTGTGTGTGTGTGTGTGTGTGAGTTGGGGTGTGCCTTGTTTAATCATTGAGTGAAGATCAATACCGCCCATTTAGCAATGTATACTACAGCTTTAAAGGTGAACTGTGTGTCGTTTTTATGTTAACTACAAACAAAACCTTCATAGGTCGATTTGCCTTAAAAGTGCAAACATTGCTTTGTGGTGCTGTCAAAACTTTGCCCTGTTTGAGAAAACCGTCTTGGCCAATAGCACGAGTTTGTACTGAACAATTGCAGACTGTGGGGAGTGTTCAGGAATCTTGTTTATCATTGTTTTTGCAGAACATTACACAGCTTTAAGGCAAGTGCAAGCATGCATTCATCTCCATTAGGCACTGCCTAAACAAACACAGCGCAAAATAAACCAATGAAATTACGATGTTAAAGAGGACTGCCTGGTGCGTGTGTCGAGACAGAAAAGACACCAGATGCCACGTCTGGCACAGAGATATCTGATACCGCACGATAGTAGTACAAACACTGTCGGCCTCTCTGCTGTGGTCTCCTTTAAACTGCATTGTCAGTAAAAATGAAACTTCACTTTTTCTTTGCAGTTGCCATACTGTTCGAATTTTCTTTTCTGCTGATCTCAAGCTCACTCCTGCTCATCTGGCCCCGGTCGGCTTAGTTTTATTACCCATCCTGTGATTTTTAATACAATTTAGAGCCTTTTAATGCATTGTTTGGCCAGAACTCCTGCAGATTTCGTCTCTGACAACTCGAAAAGAGTGAGAAAGCGAAGAGAAAAGGACAGAGAAGAGGTCCAGTTAAGTTTTCATTAGCAGCTAAATACACACACACGCAGACCCATGCAGCTTGGCACACGCCCCATACCTGCCAGAAGTCCTGCAGAGAGGAAGGGGCGCACAGAAAGGGGGGCGATTCCAAGGGGGGGATGAAAAGGTAAAGAGATGGCAGAAAAGAGAATGACGGGTTTCATTGGTTAGATGAACGCATGAAAGAGCCGAAAACACAAATTAATTAACACAAACACAACATAGGATTAAATAACACAATGTAGGACATCTTGAGACCTGGAGGAACAATGAATTCATGTGTTAAGAGACTGAACATAGATACACAATTCATAGATGTTAATACAGATACATACATACATGCTATCAGTGTTGGGGAATGACTAACTAGAAACTTTATGCAACTCGTACCATAGCTGCTACATAAATTTACTTTGACTCCGGTTGAACTTGCGTAAATGAGTAGCCTGTATTTTGGCACGCTACAATTTCAAATTAGCCTCCCCAACCCTGACAGTCATACTTTAGAAACCATACATGAGATTTGCACATTAAAAGTGGGCTAAAGGGAGTGCACGTTCTCTTATACACACACGCGCACACACACACAAATTTAGCTGTGAAAATCACACTTGCGAAGCACCAGCCGTGATGACCTGCAAATTACTGTAGACGTACGATAAACATGAAGGTTAAAAGTGCTGGAGTGTTCACACGCTTACATAACAATTATGCACAAGTGTTAAGTAGCATAGCGAACTCAAAGGCTAAAAATACTCTTCCTGGAATCCTATCCTAAAATCTCGGTGGCCATGGTGACGTGGAGAGAGGATGATTAAGACCGTCCCAACAGTCCTGCCGGGAGGCTACATTTAGCAATCCCAAGTGCCAGCTCAGATAGATGAAAAGAAATTAAGAAATACAGAGACATATTTCACATCGTTCAGGAAACACATTGGCTGAGAACCCGCGGGGACAAAAAGAAAAATATAAAACAAACTAGAGGTTATATAGATGGTTTCATCGAATGCACGTGCATTGTCGCTGGTACGCTCCTGAACCAAAGTGGACTTCCGGCCTGTATTTATTCATTGGTCTGGCTTGTGGCTAAACTGATCTCTGAAACAAATAGCTTGTTGAAAATAAAATGTTTTGGTTTGCTGAAGACGTGGAAAGACGATGACTGTTCAGAGGATTTGGCAGCCAGGCATCCAAAGGACCTGTAGCTTGTATACATTTATTTTACACAGTAACTTAAGCTCAATGTGATGCTTGAAACGTGTCAGATATTATACAGCAACATAGACAAATGTAACCTCTGGGCTGCACTCGCATCCTGATTCCCCCATGACAGAACACGCCCCATTCCCCTGTCTGATCTCGTTCTGTTCCTCAGGTCTGATCTCATTTAACTTCCCCCACACTGAACGCGTCCCTGTTGCCCTGTCTGATTGCTTCCAGATTCCCCCTCGTCCCTGGTCCGGTTCGACCGGTCTCATCGCATCCAAGTTCCCCCAGTCTCATCGCATCCATGTTCCCCCAATCTGATCACATCCCATTTTTCCCTTGACTGAACGCATCCCAGTTCCCCCTGACTGAACGTGTCCCTGTTCCCCTGTCTGATCCCATCCTGGTTCCCCTGGTTACATCCCGTCCAGGTTCTCTAGGTCTGAACCCATCCTGGTTCCCCTGGTTACATCGCGTCCAGGTTCCCCCAGTCTCATCGCATCCAGGTTCCGCAAGTCTGATTACATCCCATTTCTCCCTTGACTGAACGCGTCCCTGTTCCCCTGTCTGATAATCCTGGTTCCACTGGTCTCATCACTTCCAGGTTCTCCCGGTCTGACCGTGTCCCAGTTCCCCCTGACTGAATGCGTCCCAGTTACCACTGACTAAATGGGTCCCTGTTCCCCTGCCTGATCCCACCCTGGTTCCCCCGGTCTCATCGCGTCCAGGTTCCACCGGTCTGATCATATCCCAGTTCCCCCAGACTGAATGCGTCCCAGTTACCACTGACTAAATGCGTCCCTGTTCCCCTGCCTGATCCCACCCTGGTTCCCCTGGTCTCATCGCGTCCAGGTTCCACCGGTCTGATCATATCCCAGTTCCCCCAGACTGAATGCGTCCCAGTTACCACTGACTAAATGGGTCCCTGTTCCCCTGCCTGATCCCACCCTGGTTCCCCCGGTCTCATCGCGTCCAGGTTCCACCGGTCTGATCACATCCCAGTTCCCCCAGACTGAATGCGTCCCAGTTACCATTGACTAAATGCGTCCCTGTTCCCCTGCCTGATCCCACCCTGGTTCCCCTGGTCTCATCGCGTCCAGGTTCCCACGGTCTGATCACATCCCAGTTCCCCCTGACCGAACGTCCCTGTTCCCTTTCTGATCGTGTGTCACACATACTCTGTTTGCAGTATACCTTTATTTTACGGTATTTTCCGGCATCCCAGCTGCCAGAATTGTACCTTTTTTAACGGATTTTTTACAGTGTAAAATGCTTTATAGTAGTATATTTTAATGATATGCATCTATAGTGAAATTCCTACGATTTTATGATAATCTGTGATCATTTTGACCCCGTTCTGCACATGCATTGCATCTGCAATGGACTGGATAGACCACATTCGTTTGCAGTCTAACCTGTTAACATGGACACGTAAAAATGTGCACCACATTTGCAATGCAAACGGAGTATGTGTGAACCAGCCAAACCTTGAAACCTGAAATCTGTCATGTCAACCCCATGGCGTATATGGACAGAACATGTCCAGTCAATTTTTGCTGGTGCCACTGGGATTTTAATTCAGTGTAATTTCAGAGCAATTATTCTGTACTAAATGGATTTAAACCGCCTATATCTTTTTCAGCTAGTTCGATTAGCTGCAAGACTTGATCAGTGAAAAACTGAGAAGTGTTTTCACCGAGGCTAAATAACAATGTGTTCAATCAACTCATTACTATTAATGTGTTAACAAAACGTGTGTGTAAAAAGTACTACGCAAAAAGATCGAATGGTCGGACCAGTACAACGATCAGCCACGTTCAAGGGTTATCTGTACGGAGTCGTTTGATTTATGTTCTTAGAAAGTCCTGAAACTACACGCATCCATGCACAGGTCAAATCTGTATGAATTTGCATGCTGATATAAACAAAAATCTGCACATCTGTAGTACTGATGGGTGCCATGGTCACCAAGAAAAGATTAAAATTAAGTTGTTTAATGATGTCACAGTGATACGGACACAGTAAAGGTGTATTTAAAGGCAGAAACCTAGAGACATCTCAAGAATAAAGTGCAGAGATGATACCAGAAAGTAAGAAAGTGTTTTGGCACATGACAGAAAATACAAATAACAATGACATCTATCCCTAATGGAAAGAAAAAAGCGTAAATGTCCTTCTGCTGTACCATAAAGAGAAAATGTGACTCAAAAGAGTGGATGAGTTTCTGTGAAGAGAAAGTTTATGTTGAAATAAAACAAATGGATCCGTCCTGCGTCATTCTGTCGTGCTGCAATGACAAAAGTAACCATTCATTCCCACTCACTCGCCCACATCTCACACTGTGCTTGCTTACCTTTCCATCATAGCGCTTCACTGTAAACTGATCCAGACCAAGATCTGTAAAAGACAAAGAGAGAGAGAGAGAAGAGAGAGAATTCAATTATCACATTATCTAGGATGATTTATGTAAAAAAAACAGTAAATCACAAAAAACATGAGTGCTATATATACATAGTGCATATAATACAGAGCACTTTTATCATTATCTAAATTAGAATGAATGTTAATTGTTATCAAAAAAAGTTGCCAGTTGGCATCAGCATTTTTTATGATTTTCACAAAAGTTTAATGGCTTCCAATAAAATCTTCTTTTAATACATAAACCTACAATATATCAAATGAATTGCCCTTCTGCTTTTAAACACAAAAGAGAACAAATAAAGATAGGATGAAACAGATTTTTTATCACCTCTCAAATATGGGTAGATTTCTTCAAAAATACCAAATTTTGAGCAAAAAGCTGAGATAATTGTATTTTTAGGGGCCAGGCACCTATTGGAATTGTACTTTCTTCTTCTTCTTCCCCTAAGGGAGTCTATGGCAGCACTATGAACCGTATGTAGGAAAATGATGAAATTTGGCACAGTTGTAGTGGTGGTCATAAATAGTCATGTGGCCAAAAATGGGGTCTCTAGCAGTAACTCTATAGCGCCACCAGCAGTGCAAAAATTAAATGTTCAAATGGTTATAACTGCAGATCGGTTTGATCTATGAAAATTCTACTTAGTACATGTGATTGCTCTCATCACGCTAATAGTTTTTAATACCTTACAGTAAGACTCCACCCATTACAGTTATGGCCATTTTGAAATGTACAGTATTTCCTTTTTTCGCTACTCCTCCTTCAATGGCTATTTTTGCCCATAACTACTGAATTGTTTGTAAGAAAATTATGATAGTGGTGTCTACGGATTCCTTGGCTCATGCCGCATCTGTGGATGTGTATTATGCCGAGTTTGACCGAACCGCCTGTCCCCCATTTTGAAATTTGTCATAAATTGCTATAACTTTTGAAGTATTGGATATATCGGCGGAAAAATAGGTTGGGAGCTTCAGCTTGATGTCCTGAAGGTACCTGGGAAGTCAGAGTACGGCGCCACCTAGGGGTTATAAACTATAACTGTTCTTATAGAACTGCTTATAACTTCTGAATACTTTGTCTGATATTTTTTCTTTGTGAAATTGTATTCACTGGTTTATGCCGATTGCAACGATACCTCATTTGTCATTTTCCATCACTCTGTTCATGTGTTATTGTAAGGCATATGGTAAATGATTTTTTTGCTACTCCTTTTACAAATTTTGTTTATTTTATGCCAGGTTCTGCTCGTATAATGTTTGGAGCAATTCGCACAGAAATGACTGAACAGATTTTTCTGGCACCTAGGAATTTTTTTGAGAAATACCTCTGTAAAGTTGATCGTGCCTGTGATGTTGTCTATTTGTCATTGCTAATTACTGTATATTACATTTTATAGCGTTACTCTACAGAATGTTCTTCTTGTCTTCAATCTCACTTGAGCTTTTTGATTCTCATAGACATTGTATTTCTGTTACTTCTGCTCTGCGGTGTCATTTCTACATCTTTGGTGATTGGCATATGTCAATGCTTGCATCTCTGTAATCTCTTTTCTGCAGTCCCTTGAACTGTGTCAACTGAGTGGCGCGTCTAGTAAGGCACATGCAAAGAGATTCTGAGTTCTTGGGTTCGAATCCCGCCTGAGGCAATTGTTAATTTCTTCTATTAACATTTTGTTCATTCTCACCTATTCTTCTCAACCTGTCTGTAGTTCACATATGTTCTGTTTTTGCCATGTTTTCGGTTGCTTCTCTGCACTGCGGTGGTTCTGCTCTGTGATTGCTACACTTTGGGTTCTTTGCAGCACCTTGTATTCTTGATGCACCTTGGGTGCTCAATGCGCCCTGGGTGATTGATACGTTGTATGTTTCTTGCTGTGCTTTGGGTGCTCATTGCGCTGAAGGTGCTTGGCCCCGTATCGCTGCTTGCAGCTATATTTGTAAAGTACTTCTGTTAGAGATCAGATTCAGAATGATGATCAAAACATACACAGAGTTTTTACTGTTTTTGGACCAGTTAATGGTTATGGGCAAGATTTACTAACAGTTTTTGGCGTTAAATAACGACTGTTGGGATTTGCTAAAGACGCGCTGTGTCTAATTAGCACTGAAAAGGTGTGGTCTAGTTATTTTTGCGACTGACCTTCCTGCATATGCATTTCTAGGAGTTTCCCTTTCAGGAGCAAAATTTATGGGAGGAGATTATTTAAATAATTCACACAACGCGATTTTACTAATGTTTACGCGTTTCGGAACCATTATTTAACACTGAAAATAAGCATGTCTTAAATCCTTCGTGCTTGAAATGCCTGTAATTGTTGCTAAAAAAAGAGACATCACCATCAGAGAACGTGTGATACAAGGCAGAGGATTGTTTTAACATGTAACAGTTTATTTGGAATGCCAGAGGAACAAATTATTATTCAAAAATATTGTTTGCCAAGCCATGTTATTTTTTATTTGCTGAAGTAAAGAAAGGAGGAGTCACTAGGAGAAGTCATAAAACCAGATGTTTTATTTGTAAACTTTCATTTTTTTGTCCTCCAGTTCTTTTCAGTGTACTATGGCGAAGATATCACACCAAGAATTTTCTGCTGCGATGTCCGTGGTGCTAAACTCAAGCACAGATCAGATCAGCTCTTGCATTGGTCATTATGGAAATTATCTGTTGCGCCTGTGTTATTTAATTTGTGCCTTTTTAGTAAATAACCATAAATATTTCCACTCCCATCTGCACTTTTTTGGAATTGCGCTCTTGCGCTAATTTGCCCTGTTTAGTAAATCTGGCCCTTAGTGTTTTATAAATTGGGTAAGAGCACCACCTAGTGAATAATAGCGGAAATATGGATTGCCGTAAAAAGTTGTCATTGGCAGGGAAGCGATTTCTTTTAATTGACGAGATAAACTATCAATGACGGGAAAAAAATTAAAAATAAGTTGATAAAGCATTTATGATCTGTGTTGATGGCACAAAATGTATTGTTTAGGTTGTAAACCTCCATTTAACAGAAGTAAATCTATGTGCCGTCATGTTAAAGCAGGCATAATAGAAAACAGTGTCGGCGATCACTAGTGACTGATTTGTTTTTTCTAATTAACGCCAAACATGTTTTTGTGTTACTTGGATGCTTGGTTGGGTGTTTGTGTCATGAATAAACACACAATGTGCTTAAAAAAGAGAGTTTGAACAGCTGAAACAGTTCATTTTTTGGAAGCATAATGATATCATATGATACTGTAGGGGCTTGACGAATCAGGGAAGGATAAGCAATTATTCAGAAGAGCAGGGTCAGGATGCGGGCACCCATGCCTTTGTATACATAAGATTGTGGTTATGTCTATCTACGCTGCAGCGTAACCTCTTGATTTTTCAAACTTAAACAAGGTCTGCTGTGTTTACAAAAGTCGAAAACTCTGGAGTAGTTTGAATGCCAGGTGCAACTGTAGCAAAATTTGTGCATTTAAAATGAAAATGTATAAATGTAAGCATAGCCTTCCCACAAAAATGAAACATCTGTCCTCATGTTGTTACAAACTTGTATTAATTTTTTTCCGGATAAATATAAAGGAAGATATTTTAAGGAATGTTTGTAACCAAACTGTTCATGAGCCCCTTTCATTCCCATAGTATTATTTTATCCTACTATGGAAGTCAAGGGGCTCATGATCAGTTTGATTACAAATGAATTTTCATTTTTGGGTAAACTATCCCTTTAAACTGCTTTCTATGTAAACAGCAAATACATTTTAAATCACAGTTTTAATCACACAAAAACAGACCTATTTATGCATGCATCTCACTGGTGGCTTGCATTTAGCATTTACTAACAGTCATTACAGGAACCGGGCTATTACTGATGTGTGCAAGTGATTAATATCAGCTATTATAGACTCATTTCCATTCTACAGAGCATTCAAATAAATGCCACAATCATCCAGCATCGAGTCGGTCCAACATTAATCTTGTGTAAAAACAAAGAAATATAATTTTAAGGGTCAGTGGGCTAAATTAAGCTGTTTGGAAAAGACTTGTGTCTGATCTATGGTCAGATCCCCTCTGTGCCTTTGTCTTTACTCTGTAGGTGATTAAAGGGAGCACTGACCTCTATTCAGTGTTATAATTGAGATGGTACGTGGATGCAGGCTAGGAAAGATATTGGTAGTTTGGTGCTACTACATAACAAATACAAATTTTTCCATCCTATCAGAGGTACAGGAATTTATTTAGAGGTAAAACGTATAGTCTGCTACAGCAAAAAACAAGGCACTTCCTTCAACCGCCATCAGTTAGGACAGACATTAGTCCCAAACCAACGTTAAGCCAATGTTGTTGTGTTGCACTTTTCAAACAAATAAAGCATTATCTACAAATGGCTTATTCACTGTAAAATAAAGTGTTTAATATCAAAACAGTTACATAAACTTACATTTAAAATTGACTTTTTTAACATTGTATTCTTGACCTACTTTAAACAAAACCTTTTGACTGACAGCTAGAAGCACAAAAGATTAGGTCTGACTTGCACTTTCCACCAAACTTGGACTGCTTTTGAGCCGAGCATATCTCTTTAATTCCGCTGCTGAAATGGGATGAATTATGGAACAGCTTTCCTTACAGCAAGATGAATAATGAATTTTATGTTCACTTTCCCATCTCTTTCCTCCCTAAATGAAAGTCAGACTCTCTAAACGTATTTAAATGACATCACATGGCGCTGTAGCATGCTGTGTGTTCTGCCATCCCATCCACAAATGAAGAAGTACATTTTTCAAAATGTCTAAAATGTGTGCTTCTAGTATGGATATGATACTCCAGATAAATGCTACAAAACATCCATAATCGCACTTCAATCAAACATTCAGTGTTTTTGAAGAAACCTACCCATATTTGAGAGGTGATTACAAGAGAACTAATGAAGGTAGGATGAAACGTTTTTTTTTTTTTGAAAGCAGAGGGTCTGTTCTTTCATCTGATATATTGTTTGTTTATATATTAAAAGAAAAACATTTTCTGGAAGGCATTAAACTTTTGTGAAAATTATGAAAAATGCTGGCGCTGGCTGGCAACTTTTTTAAAAAACGCTGGCGGGGAAAGAGTTAAACGCCACCTCAATCAAAAATGAGAAAAACATGTCAAACGCACTTAAGTATAGTATGTGTATGCTAATGTATGTGCACAGCCATGCAAAATATAGTTTATTTGACTCGTACGTGTACACAGAAATTCCACGCATGCGCATTGTGACAAAATGCAATACATTTCCTGGGCTACATACTTCATTCTCCTGTAAGCACATGCGATGCCTATGCATACAATGTACGCATGGTTTTAACTCATTCCCCGCCAGCCATTTTTGAAAAGTTGCCCGCCAGCATTTTGTGTGATTTTCACAAAAATCATTCAAGGAAAATGTTCTTCTTAAAATATATAAACATACAAATATATCAAATGAAGAAAACAGACCCTCTGCTTTCAAACAAACAATAAGCAAACCGGATTTTTTTCATATAATCTATATTTTTTTTTCTCTGCTTATAAACTCAATACGCTGAAATAATTGCATTTTTGTGAAAGAATTTTGTTAGAGATCAGATTCAGAATGATTATCAAAACATACAAACAGTTAAAAATTAGTAAATAACGTTATAAATTGGGTAAAAGCACCATCTAGTGGATGATAGCAGTTAGCAGATGAACATAAAAATTCATCAAGAACACTTTTTTATGCAAATGCTTTCTCTGAATTGACGAGATAACTCGTCAATGGCGGGGAAAGAGTTAAAAATCTGGTGGTGCGCGTACAGTACGCACGCACTCTTCTGATGACGAAAATTGTGTCATGTGCACTGTACGCAGACCCACACGTAAACCATGGACTATACCTCAACCTTTAGAGGGATTCACCTCTGAGCTCAATTATTTATGCACTATGCACTTGAGTGTCGTGCCACCCAGAGGACAATAAAAGAAAAGAAAAACTATTTATGCAAATTTAAAGAGACACTTAAAGGGCTCATTTTCCAGCTCCCCTAGAGTTAAACATTTGATTCTTACCGTTTTGGAATCCATCAGCTGATCTAAGTGTCTGGCGGCACCACTTTTAGCATAGCTTAGCATAATCCATTGAATCTGATTAGACCATTAGCATTGCACTCAAAAATGACCAAATAGTTTCAATATTTTTCATGTTTAAAATTTCACTTGCAATTTCCTTAACTTTCAATAGCAGGGGACTATTTTTGGGCACTGCATAATATCACTGCGCCTGCTGCAGCCATGGTACAGCAGCAAAGTTCTTGATTATTACGCCAGAATAGTTCCTAGCCTTATCGGCCTAGAAAATAACATCTTTTTATTTTCCATCGGTCTTAGTACACGATGAAACTACAGAAGAGTCGAGTTTTAAATAGGAAAAATATCAAAACTCTTTGGCCATTTTTGAGCGCGATGCTAATGGTCTAATTAAATTCAATGAATTATGCTAAGCTATGCTAAAAGTGGTACCGCCAAACCCGAAGATCGGCTGAATAGATTCCGAAACAATAAAAATCGAATGTGTCACTCTAGGGAAGCTGGAAAATGAGCATATTTTCAAAAAAAGTGGAGTGTCTCTTTAACATGGCAATAAACTCTAATAAAAACATTTGGCTAGGTGGAGTACAAATTAATGACCGTCCAAGCATTTTGTAAGTCATTTAGATGGGATTATGTGGATGAACAATTCTTTTAAAAGCAAAAACTTAAAAAAACGGAATTAGAGGTGTATATATAAAAATGACTATACAGAATGAAAGAGAGAGAAAGAGAGAGAGAGGTGCAGGTGTGTGGTAGGTCTCAGGAGTGCTGAGGTGGGAAGTAAAGCCACACAGCTGGTGGTCACCTTCGCTGTGCCATTGACTCCAACAAAAAAAAAAGATAAGAGTACCTTATTAAAGAGACGGATATGCCTAATACAGTCATTTTCTAACAAGAGAATACGTTCTTTAAGCGATTCCAGTAAAATACATCCCTAATGTCCTTATTTAAGAGGGTCTTTCTAATATCAATTGTGCTTTAATAGTGTCCATTTTTCTTGCCATTGTCTTACTGACAGATCTTGTAATTAAGGTACATCTGAATTTATTGCATTACAGAAAAGCAATGAGCAAGGTGAATAAGGCAAGTAAAAGACCTGGCTAGTTCCTGGACCGACACTCCTATCAATTACAGGCCTAACCCTAAATCAACCCCTAAATTAAAAGAGTAGTCCCGGTTGCCCCAGTCTGCTCCCGTTCCGGAGGCGGCACACCGGGGAAAACTCCTGGTGCTTCAGATTGCCGGTACACAACAGCGAATGCGGGAAACCGGAATGGGAATAGACGGAGGGGAAGAGCGTCTGAATCGCTAACAGGGGGTCTCTGTGATGTGCCGGTTTACACAACTTCTTTTTAGGCTGTAACTAAACTTATATGACTACAGGTTAAGGGGGCATCTTTTAAGTTTGTGATAAATATTGCATCTACTTTAACGTAGGACGTGTGATGTCATATGCTGGCGTGTTAGTGATGTCACATTTCTTAGGGGAATATTTTTAACCCAAGGGAAATGGGTAGGGTATAAAATACAATTGGAATTGAGTCTAAGTCTGTCATCATTCTACATAATCATTTATTTATGATCAGTGATCAAATCTCTCATCACCACATCTGGCTCTCTTATTTTACACTCCTAATTATTTATCAAACATACACAGGCCATGAGTTTAGCATCATCTCTTTGCATGCATCAGCTGCTTCTCTATATCAATGTCACATAGCTCCAGTATCACATGAGGGAACATGGTCATATATGTATGTACAGTACTGTATGTAGATAGCAAGACAGACAGATCCAACAGGTGGACTGTGATCTGTTCTGACAGCAGTAGATTATAAAAAGTGAAGTTGAAATCAAAGAACATAGGTCAGGTTTTAGGTACATTTGGTAATATGAATAATACTAATAAATCGTGTGGCCCTTTTTTTGTTATGCTGGATTTATTATTCTCAATTGTCCGATGTTATTAAGTCTGCATGGAGTTGGGCACTTCATGTCAAAACTTATAATGTATGTTTAATCTAAAATGTTTTTTTGTTTGTATAATAAAAACTATTTTGGTATAATGTTGGTTTGTTACTTGATGTCCAATGTACAATCTGGGATTGGGCTCCAAAGCTCTAAACTCTGTTTTTGACTGGTGCTGTACATCAAGAAGTGGCACAGAGGGTTTGAGGAGGTTAAAGTTGTAACAAGAGCTTGAATGTCACAGGACAGTGGCACATGTCCGATCAGTTTTCTTCACTGTGTTAGAAACATGACTTACAGCGGTCACACATCACAGCTTGAACACGCACAGGGACATTGCCGACTCAGACTGGAGTCAAGGAAATGAGAATGGAGAACTCAGTCAGTGACTCTATATATGAGCGTGTCAACCTTACAGCTATTTACAGACAAGGCTCAGCATGAAATGAACACGATTGGTGTGTGTTTGTGTGGGACATGTGTCATTCAAATCTGAGGTGTGAAAGCCTTCTAGATGTTTTGGTGTTGTATGACAAAATAAAATATCTGTTTTGATGTCTGTGTTAAGTATTGGACTCACAGGATTCATAATGGATGTCTACTAGTTAGGGAAAAATGGGAAGAGTTTGGTTCCAAAACGCAATAAATCTATTCTGACTAATTTCGTTTTTCTATACCAACTATTTTCTGTTACAAACTTTCACATAGCATCTTTAGGTTATAATAACATTAAAATTCACATCCATAATTTTAAAACTGATTATTTTTTTCACAAAATGCAATAAATCCATGAAGTTTTTCTTTTCAAAATGCTATAAATCTATTGAATCAATATTTAAACGTGCATTCATCTTTGCCATGTTATATTCATTTAGTTGACTAGTGGTATACACACGGATTAAACAATGAACATTAATGGCATTAATCAAAACGATTACTTTGTCATATTAAGAACACTGTCATTGCTGCTGTCATCCTTCGGACGTCGTTGCTGAACTTTTTTAACAGCGATCAGCTGTAAAATATTTGGTCCTGCTTGATTTTCGTTGACTTTGAGTAAAATAATGGAAAGTTTTTCATAAGATCTCTTGGGGTCAATGTGTTAGCATGACAGAAGCTTGATGTTTATCAGTGCCATCAAAGTATTATCTTGTTTTTGTTTGTTTGTTGATCACAAAGTAGATGAGGAAAACTAGGATTCAGCGTGTATTCAACGTGCCACCCTTATTGTTTACAGTGCGTGGAATGGTGCGCTGTGATTTGTTGAGTGGATTTATTGCATTTTGCAGAAAAGGAGGAGTGGCGTTTATTGCTTTTTAGAAAAAAAGGAGAAAAGATGACAGAATAACATGGCGGAT